>NC_064850.1:43130951-43498451 GCF_024139225.1 Suncus etruscus | reverse complement strand
CCTGGGACAATTGTCTCAATAGCCTGCCCTGGGACATGAATTTCCTGAGCAGCTCTGGGGTTTACAAGGCTCCCCCTCGCCTTTCATCCTGGGTCTCATTTTCACCCAGTCATACCCACAGACAGACTGTTCCTTCCCCTGCACCCTGTTTCTCCCTCAGCACTGTGACACCCCATCTCTCCCGCTGTTGCTGTCTCTCCTGTCCTATTTCCACCATTCCACCAGCTGCATTTCTCTCTCTCTCTCTCTCTCTCTCTGTCTCTCTCTCTCTCTCTCTCTCTCTCTCTCTCTCTCTCTCTCTCTCTCTCTCTCTGTGTTGTGTGTGTGTGTCCCCCCCTAATTGCCGGCTTTGGGTAATTTGATTTTGTGGTTCTTTTGGTCTGGTTTTTCCTCCTTTTTTCTGCTTTCTTGTGTGTTGGGTTTCAACATGTTAAGAAACATTTCAGCTACTGTTTCTTCCAACATTTCTTTGACCCCCCGTTTCTTTGAGGAGGGGGGCTAGTTTTCTAAGAGGACAGAAGCAGCTGTCACTTACCCCTCACTCACCAAGACTTTGAATTTCCTGTCTTCACACTCAACTGATTTCTGTGTTGCAGCTTCTTGTACTTAAGCTTCACGGTCCTCCATCTCCTATTCTGCCATGTTTCATTTTTCAATCATCTTACCCAGGATCTCTTATCTCTCAATTTGGTTTATTTTTTTAATCATAGGACTCCATTTATTTAAAATACATAAATATATTTATGCATGCCATGGGATGCATACATTTGAATATAGGCTCTCTACATAATTTAAATACAAGGTGGAGAAGTAAAGAATAGTTGTTTCAGGGCTTTCTCTGCTAATTCCTCCACCTGCCTGGGCAGTGTGTACTGACGCCTTCATTAGCGGACCCTCTTTGCTCTTCTCTCTCTGAATCCCTGGCGCTGGCATTTAGGGCAGACATGATGCTCATCCCGGAGAAAAGCATCTTGTCTGTGGCACAGAGCCTGGTGCGCCTGTAAACGCGCCGACGTTTGTCCAGGGACTCAGGCGGGTTACCTGGGAGCAGTTGAACGAGCCCTTTGGGATCTGGTGGGGTAATTTGCTGGGGGGTTAGAAAGCAGTGTTTTGTGCCAGGGGCTAATTATGTTTCTGTCTCCGCAGCCACCGAAGCAACCTTGTCATGAATTTTCCCCACTGCCTGGCAAGGGAAGGGTCCAGTCTGGCTGGTGCAAGGGGATAAGGGCCGGGCACGAAGGGAACACTAAGCTCTGAGTCCTGGAACCCCCCAGCCCACCACAATCCCACCTGTGGCTTGTGCTAGAATGTGCTTAAATGAGCACAAGGGCAGGATGGCTGAAGGGGGCATTTTCATTCTGCATTTGAACACGGTTTCTCAACTCTCTAGTCAGCTCTGGAGAATGTCCCCATTTTCAGGGCTCCTTGGCCCTGAGTTTTAACTACTTTGCCTGCCCCATATTCTCAGCTTCACTGGGGACCCTCTAGTCCTGAGTTACTTTCTGTATTCCCCAATGCTCCCTCCTTTCCCAAGAGCCCCACAACTTCTGGTGAGCAGCTGGGGGAGGGTGACAAATAGACAGAAACTCGGGGTTTCTGGCTGAAAACCCAGACTGGCAGCTGCCCTCCTGCTCTGCTTTCCTGAGGAGGGAACGTAACTCTGGGATTTCTGAGGAAACTTCTAGAAAGATGGATTTGCAGAGCTGTCCCAGCCACTGGTAATTCTTTGGTGTCCCAGTGAACTCTGGACACTCTGTGTTCTGCTTTGAAAGCTTTGTTGGATCCGAGCACTGTGGCAGGAGCCTGCCCTCACTGTGACCCAAACCCCTGCAGAGTTTGTATGGAACCTGAAGATCTGTCTCCATTGTGGTCTGAATGTGTGTGTGTGCGTAGGTATATGTGTGTGTGTCTAAAAATAAGTGTGTCCTTAAAAGGCATGAATGTAGCTTGAAGTCCTTGATGCTCCATTCAGTACAGGTCAGAAAGTTGCTGTCCTTTTTATTGCTTTTATTTAGGGACACTAGCTCTACACTAAGAAATTACTCCTTACAAGCTCAGGGGACCCTATGAGATGCCAGGGATTGAACCCAGGTCCACTGCATGCAAAGCAAATGCCAGCCCCACTGTTTTATGGCTCTAGCTCCCTGTACCTAGTTTTGCCTGATCAAGCTCAGAAAGGCACCAAGAGTCCATTTCTTCTAACATGGGGTCTCAGAGCTAATGTGGGTATTGAGGTGAAAAGTCATGACTTGTGTTTTGTTTTTTTTTTTCTGAGAAAAGGAAGGTTTGGGTTAACACAATGAGCTAAAGATGGGTGGGCTACCCCACAAACTTATGGTCTCTTTGGGGCCATATCTTGGGGTTCCTCTGGCTGAAGGACTCTGTAGGCACCCTAGATTCCAATCCCCAACCCACTGCACCAATAGTTGCACCTTCCCCATCATGGCACAGAGAGAGAGAGAGAGAGAGAGAGAGAGAGAGAGAGAGAGAGAGAGAGAGAGAGAGAGAGAGAGAGAGAGCAGCACTTCTGAAACTGTCAGTCTCAACCCTGGAGGCCATGGCTGGGGGGCCCCAGCATACACTGCAGACCTTGAAAAGCTGGAAAAGAGGTCAGAATCAGGGAGACATGATAACCACTTCTGTGAGGCTGCTTGGCCCCACAAAGGAGATTTCCTGTGACCAGTCCGCAAGGTCATGGGCGGGTGTGAGGCAGTAAAGTGACGCCCATCCACTGTTTGTCCCTTTGACCTGGAAGGGACAAGGGGAATCAGTTTCCAAAGGTCTGTGTGGCCTTTGGGGGCTAGAGGGAGGCCTGGGGTCCTGCCATGCTCCCCAAGAGAGCTGGCCAGGCCTGAAGGGCAGGCGCTAGGCAGAGCAGACAGGGTGGATGGGCCTCTTTGGCTGGGAGCCATCTCCCCGACGCCTGCTCAGCTGGGGACCCTGCCAGGAGATCAGCTAATCCCCTCAAGAGGCCGCTCAGGGTGGGTTCTTAGAACTTACAGAGCCAGAGTCCCCAAGTTACCCTGATGACTGCCTGAGAGGGGACGTTCAACCCCCACTTCCCTGAGGTCTGCCCTTGAGGGCACAGAAACTGTTTGCCTGGCTCCAGGGGCCCCTCAGACTCCTCACCCTCAGGCCCCAACTTCCCACCCACTGTGGCGTGCCTGACTCCTTGAGGACCCCTGTACCCCCCAGATCCCACATGACTGTTCAAGGCCTGCAAGTGCTTGAGGCTGCCCAAATTAGGGCCGAGCCGAGGACGTGCAGATCTAAAGTTGGCAGGAAGGCGGGGCGCTCTGGCATGAAGTACCCACTTCACCCAGGAGGCTCCAACAGGTGGTCCTGGCCCCCCACCCCTGGCCTAGATTCCGTGTGCTCAGCAGCAACACCAAAATAGCCGACACTGGACACCACATGTGCTGGCCTTGCAAGGGGCCTCAGTGACCCGGCTCTGTGGAGGCAAAACTGGGTCCCCCAAGACTGTGGCGGATGGAGTCATTCTGGACTGGGCCCTCTGGATTCATAGCTCATCACATTTTCCCAGTCACTTCTTTTCTCGCTTCACCCTGTCTTTGCGGCTAGTTTTTCCCACCAGACACGGAAACTTCCTGGTCCCCTAATCCCCCATTTGTCCCCCAGTTTTCCAGAATTTAACCGCAGACAAATGCTACATTTACATGCACCCAGAGTTGCCTTCTGGCCTGGTGTTTTCTGAGCCTCTGAGGGTGTGCCTAGCTTACCCCTGGCCCCTAAAACTCTCTGGCTGTCACCTGAGATTTTGGGGGTTCACTCTAAGAAGCAGGTGGCATTTTGGCCTTTCTCCACAGCCCCTGACAAAGCATAATTTAGACCTGGTTTTTACAAGAACTGTACGAGAGTGCACATAGGCCTTGGGGAAACTGAGGCACGGGCTCAAAAAGACTCTCAGGTTCTCACGACCATTTATGGTCAGCCCCAGCCCAGACTTTCACCCGGCCCAGACACCAGGCTGCCCTCTGGGCCAGGAAAGCAGCTAATAATGACTCCTTGTTCTCAGGCTCAGGCCACCAGCTGCCTGGTGATGGACTAGGACGGCTGGCGCCGTGTCCCTGGTCCCATGTCTCGTGTCCCAGCTATTTTAGGTGTCAGGAATGTGTGCCGATGAGCATGTGGCCTGCACTTTCCAGACCCCCCCCCCCCAACACTCACCCCAAGACCCTCTTCCATGCCCTGAGGGGCACCCATAGGAGTGTCTTGCTTGGTTTCCAAGGAGTTGGATGGCTGAGTCTGGGATCTGAGTTTAGAAGCTCAGAGGCAGTTCCTCTCTCTAAGATGTGGGGTTCTTACTCTAATTTCACTTGGGGTTTCCTTTACTGGCTCCTATCTTGTACCTCATGAGCCCCTAAAGTTTGCCAAGCACTGAGGATATCAGCTCTGGCCATGCACTGTCTGAAACCAGACCTGCCTGTCTAAAGCCTAAAGGCTCAGAAAGATTCATTTTCCTGGAATGTTAGGTTATATTTTATTTTATCCAAATCAAAGATCATCCCTGGTTTCTTTGTATCTGTTTACAATTTGGTTTCATCCAAAACAAAGAATGTTTTATATGTAAACATATAAGAATGTTTTATAGGGGGCCGGAGAGATAGCATGGAGGTGAGGCGTTTGTCTTTCATGCAGGAGGTCATCGGTTTGAATCCCGGCGCCCCATATGGTCCCCCGTGTCTGCCAGGAACAATTTCTGAGCCTGGAGCCAGGAATAACCCCTGAGCACTGCCGGGTGTGACCCAAAAACCACAAAAAAAAAAAAATGTTTTATATGTCCCCCTGGGCGGGACAGCTCAGGATAGCCTAAACTATCTGTACTTACTCTGCCCTTACACCCCTACCTGGGGTGGTCTCTGTACTCAATAAAAAAGACCTGTCTGGCAGACAACTGGCTCTTCATACTAGGTAGAAGATGGCCAGACTACATGGGTTTCACCCTCAGCATGGTTTGGTTTATTTCATGTGCGACTCTGATTCAGACTGGTTCACCCAGGGTTGGAACAACAGCATGTGGGAAGATTTTACACTGGGGTCCCCCCAAGTACCTCCGAGGGTCAGGCCAGTACTGACATGCGGTACAATGTTCCCAGTTATTTCAGGCCCTGACTGGCATTTCCACCAGGTGGCAAGACCCCCACTCTGGTGCTGGGTCCAATTGCACCTCTGCCTCCTGCCTGCTCCCATGTTAGCACTGTATGACTACTCGGCCTCCCAAAGTATGCTTCTGGGGCCCTATTTTCCCAATTCTCACCACAAATGTGGTTGGGAAGTGAAGTCGTAGGGAGTGTAGGTGGGAGCTCCCACTACCCAAGGGAACCTTGCTAGGAAGGAGAGTCAGGGCTAGTCCAGGGGATTAGTAACTAGCAACTCTCCAAAGGCAGATTCTAAGTTTGTACTCAGAGGTGGAAGCAGGAGGGCGGGAAGGGAGAGACCCTGATGTGCCCCCATTCCCAGTGGGGTCCCCCCTGGGGTTTAGAGGAAGGTGCCCTAACCCATAGGGACAAAACTGTACCCCAGGAGAGCCTCTCTGATGCCCTCATGCCCACCACACAAGGGGGACTGCAGGCTGCCAGACAGGCCAGTTTATTCGAGGCAGAAAGAAAATCTTGATTTATAGTCCAGGGCAAAGAGCTTGGCGAAGAGCTGGAGCGTCCAAGGGGCCCTCAGAGCTCCCAAGGACAGCAGGATGTGGGGGGTGCTGGGACAATGACCCCTGGGTTAGCCAGGGGCCTTCAGGCCATGCGGAGACCCCCTCACCCTAAGAAGGGCCGGCTGGGCTTTCCAGCACAAGGCCCGTATTCACCAGGCCCGGCGCCCTGTGACGAGGCAGGCGAGTTCAGCAGATGCACAGGAAACCCAGTCCCTGGGACCCTGCTGAGTGGCTGGAGTGGGGAGGTTCCCTCCTGGGTCAGGCAGCCCTTGGAGGCCCCTTCCAGAGGTTTCATACCCTGGTGGACCCGGTTGAATGGAGCCATAGGGACCCACACAGACTACTTTTCCAACCTTCTGAAACCCCTGCTGTCCCCAAATATTGGCCACTGCTGCCCCCAATACTGGCCCCTGCTGCCACCCATACTGGCCACTACTGTATCCACACAAGTCTTGGTGGATGCATCTCCTCACACTCCAACCAAGGGCAAGGGAGCAGCAAGATAAGGGGGTGCCTCAGCAAGGTAAGTAGGGGTGCACAAGGACACTCGCAATCTGTCTGCTCAAGTCCCAGAGATGAGGGCATGGAGAAGGGGCCAGGGAGAGGGACTGACTCAGCTCTGAATTCTAGGTGGGGAGGAAACTGAAGCAGGAAATGTGCCTCCCTGAGCAGGGCATGGAAGGGTTTGGATGTCCATCAGCTTCAGGGGGAGTTGGGAAGGGCCCCTCTGTTCCCTACCATGGAAGAACAACATTGACTCAATGGGCAATAATGGCAGCTAACTCTGCTAGCCAGTGATCCCACATCAGACCACCATATGTGGGGGAAGTCAAGCCTCTTCCAAGCTGAGGCTCACTTATTCTCTTTGGAGGGCTCAACTTGCACCAGAGGAGGAATATTAGAAGGATTTGCTTCCACATCTGCCTCTGGACATGAATAGGGTGTGGGGGCCCTAGAGAGGAAAGTTCTAGTGTTTCTTCCTAGGTAGGCAGTCTGCCACTTGACACTGTTCCCCAAAATTCAGGCATGTCGCCTCCCTTCAAAGGGAGGTCTTGAGGTTGGGAATTTGTCTTGCACTCAGTTGACCAGGTTAGAACCCTTAGTTAGTATAATGGGCCCGGAGAGATAGCACAGCGGTGTTTGCCTTGCAAGCAGCCGATCCAGGACCAAAGGTGGTTGGTTGGAATCCCGGTGTCCCATATGGTCCCCCGTGCCTGCCAGGAGCTATTTCTGAGCAGACAGCCAGGAGTGACCCCTGAGCACTGCCGGGTGTGGCCCAAAAACCAAAAAAAAAAAAAAAAAAAAAAAAAAAGAACCCTTAGCATTGCCAGAAATGAACCCTGAGCATAAAGCCAGGAGTAACTCCTAAGACCTTCTGTTGTGGCAAAAAAAAAAAAAAAATTAAAATAAAAGGTGGGATCTTGAAGAAACATAACACAAAAGCCTGCCCCCCATTTCCACCCCACCCTAGGCTTGCCAGTGCTCTAGACAGTACATGAAACCTATTCAGCATAGAGAGGGGAGTCACAGCCCCCAAATCAGGACTGCAGTGTGCAGGGCCTGGCCCTCAGATAAGGTCCCAGGGCAAAGAAAAAAGCAGGAGTCGAACTCTTCCCTGGAGTCTCTCACAAAAGACCACGCCCGCCCGAGTTCCCCTCAGAAGTCCAGCCATATATGTGCAGTCGGCTCCCTGCCTGGTGGTATTTTATTTTATTATTATTATCGTTACCTTTTTTTTTTTTCTTTTTAACTATACCCAGCAGCACTCAGAGACAGGCTCTAGAGACTGTAGGAAATGGGAGTAGGTATTGAACCCAGGTTGGTCACGTGCAAGGGAAATGCTCTCCCCACTTGTTATGGCCATGGCCCTATTCCTGGTGGATATTTTTGAGCCTCACAGGCTGAGTGAGTATGGGAGGTGGCCATAACCTTTCCAAGGTTGCATTTTAAATGCCCTTTGGCTGGGATCTACTGGAAAGCGGGGACTCTGGGGGCCTCCTACCCCCACCCTCAGCCCCCACAACACTATTTGTAATTATGAAAAATTGCAGAGATTTCTTTGTTTATCAGGAGAACCATAGTGGGTCAACGCTGGGACATACATTCAGGGACTGTTTGCTCCCCTGCTCTGGGCAAACCCAAGGCCCGGAGGGAACAGGACAGACAGCGGAAGGCCCCTCGGCTCCAGCAATCTGGGGAGAGCAAAAGGGCTGCAGAGGGGCTGGGTTCTGCTAGAAGTATGCAGAGGGAAAAATTCTCACATGCTCTGTGCCTAAGAATGTGACGCAGCCCAGCTGGTTTGAACCCTAAAGACGGAGGGGTGTCTGTGTTCTTTCATATTTGAGTCTGTCACTAAGGCACAGTCAAACAAAGATTAAGAAGGAATCACTCAGATCCTGGGAAATGCCCTTTTGGTCCTCAAACCTCTCCACCCTAGTCCGAGGGTGCAGGCTGATAAGGAGGCCCCCCCCCCACCAACGTCTTAGAAAGTTCACATTCACTATGGGGAACACAGACCCACCCAGGGGGCCAAGGGGCTCCCAGCTAGTCAGGAGGGAAAGGGATGGGTTGTCATTCATTGACCAGTGAATCCTTAGTGCCCATTAGCTGCATGCAACCTTCGCTCCAGTCGTGGGTGGGCATCAGGTTGATGTCTTGGAGCCCCCCAAGAACAAAAGAGAACCCCATTATCTGAGGATACTGCTCTGCCCCAGAGATACTTGCTCAATCACCATCAGAGGGATTTCCCCCCCCCTCCCCATCAGGAAACAGATCACAGCTACAGAGGCCTCCTTTTGGCTCACAGCCTTTTCTTGCATGAGAAAATTTACATATATGGCTTTTCTAATACCTCCCGTCTATAAGGCCGGTGTACCATGTGTTATACTGTGAAAACTTGCTTTTCAGATTTTATTTCAATGTGTTATTATTTTTTTTTTGACTCTTTCTCTTCCAGTTCAGTGAAGGTTCTGGTGCTAAAGTACCAAGTTCCTGAGCCCAAGACCCTCTCCTGGTTCTGTGTGCCCTCCATACCATCATCCTATGCTCTTGACCCAACATTTGGTGATTGACAGTGGTGGTGGCACGGATGCAGTTCTCCTCCTCAGCACTGCCAATGCCAATGTGCTCGGGACTCTTCTGGGGTCCCTTCTGGGGTTACTTCTCCTAGTGGTTCTCTGCCCTCTTTCAAGGGAAAAAAAAAAAGTCTCCCGGAAATGTTATGCCTGAAACAGACGTGAAATTGACAAGCATTTCCTCTGCCCTGGGTCATGTGCCCTGGGAACCTTTCACCACTCCTAAGGATCCGGATGAGAAAAATAAGAAACTGGGGACTCAGCAGGGAGGCGGGGGCTTCCTGGTGGACAGGGTGGTGCCCCCAACAGCTCACAGCATCCCAATATAACTTACACAATCTGCTCAAGTGCGTTGTGCGTCACTGCCACAGCAGTACGTGCCACTCGGGATGATCCCAATGTGAAGCCAGGATTGAGAGCCTGAGCGCTTCCCACCCCACCCCCACATTTAGGTGTCTCCAGGGACCCTGGGGCACACTGGGACCTCTTGGTCCTCAAAGATGAGAGAGAGAAACTCCCTGTGGAACTGATGCGCTCCCTGGCGGTGGCCGATCCTGCCCAGATCATGCCACACACACAGCACAGAGTGGCCCCAGATCTATAGAGGAGAAGCCTAAGATGGAACATTCGCCCCTGGGGCAGGCAGGCGGTGTGCCCACGTGCAGGGATGAACGTGGAGGAGGCTAGAAGCCTGGAAAATGCAGGCCTGGGATCACCAGCAAGAATAGAGAAATCAAGTCCATCTTCTTAATTACGGGGCACACAGGGCCAGGGGGCCCTGTAGAGGCTGCACCACCTGCCCGCAGCCCTCATTGTATGCAGCTAATCCGGCCCAGGTTTTTACCGCGGGGCCCCGATCAATTAGTCAGTGAGCTTGAAGCTGAGTGTAATTAATTATTCAATTTTGTGCAGTTGCAGCTTAATACGTCTAAAATGACATCATGCGGCCTGGGCGTTCTGTGGGCGAGGGGACAAAAGGCAGGCAGGTCTGCACAAAGGGCCCCACCCCACCCAGCTCCTGACCCCTATGTCATTGGCCCTTCCTGTCTGCGGCTGCTCTGGAGAGCACGCACACACTCCGGCAGGTGCTGATCAGTGCTCAGGCCACTCGACGTACCCCCTCCCCAGGGTCTGGCTCTGCTGACGCCACCACAGTTGCCTACAGGCCCTGCTAACTCTGGACAGCTTTGCAGGCACACGAGAGTGGAGGCTGGGAGATATGTCTGCAAGTGCGGCTGTGAGGTGTCTATGCGGTGCTCATTCCAGGGAGAAAGTGTCAGGGGTGGCCCAGTCTGAAGGGGCCACCCAGAAGGGAACCCAGAAACCTTGCAGGGTGCTCTCCAGCTACATTCCCATCCTCACCTCCACTGTCTTCTGTTCAGGCCTGGCTCACCACCCCTTCAACTCTCTCCCCTCCCCAGCTGGGGGCATCACAGCTGAAAGGCTCTGGATCTGACAGTCACTGGTCAGTGATGGCCCCGTTGTCAAACAGGATTCACTGTGGCTTCCCTTCCTTTTCCTTTCTCTCTTCACCACACACACACACACACACACACACACACACACACACACACGGCCACATAAGACGTGTGGGTCTGGAGAGATAGCATACCAGAGAGGGTGTTTGTTTGCCTTGAACGTGACTAACCTAGATTCCATCCCAGGCATCCTATATGGTACCCCCAGACTCCCAGGAGTGATTTCTGAGCACAAAGCCAGGAGTAACCCCTGAGAACCACCGTGTGTGACCCAGAAACCAAACCAAACATATCCACACATACAAGCATATATGCACACACACCCCTGTATGTTCATGCACACATGAACCACACTTAAGCACTGACACACATGTACATTCAAGAGCATATGGGTATACAAACTCGCACAGTAGTTAGTGGACACATGTGTGTGCCCACAGGCTCACCCACACATCATCCACCCCACCTGTGGTCATGGGCTCCAGGATGGTCTAGTGATCTCCGCCTGACCACAAGTCCCTGGCCCTTCTAGGTCTACCCCCCCCCCCAAGGAGCTGAAGCATTGTTTCCTCGGGAGCTCCTGTCCCCCTAGACTGCATCTGTGAGCCCCAACACAACGCTTCACACACAAAGGAGCCTCCAGAAATGTTTGTTGAATTCGTGAAGGAAGAAATGATTAAATGGACCAAATTGAGCTGGTTATCTGCCCCCCCTCCCCTTCTTCCCTGCGCGCTGGAGAGGCCTTTGCGCCCTGCTCTGGGATAATAGTGTCATTATCTGTCGCTCAGCCGCCCGCCTCAGTGCCAGCCGCGTCCCTGTCTGCACGACTCCCAGCCCACGACTGGGGCGCTCTCCTGGGGGGGGGGCTGCCAGCCTGGTTCAGACGGTCCACCCCTCCTGGATGGTCTGTCCTTCTCCCTCTGACTCTTAGGCCCCCAAGTCAACAGTGGCCTGCAGAGAAGGAGTAAGCAGGGATCTCAGCTCCACTTTGTGGGTCCTGTTTCTTGCTCTAACAGCCACAGTTGGGGAGGTGATGTGGGGCTTCCCATCTTACACGTGTACTAGATCTGTGGGCTTCAGCCTTTTGGGCAGATGGAATTGCACCTTTGTGCAGAATTGGGGGGCCAGGCTCTACACTCAGGAATCACTACTAGCATTGTTCAGGGGACCATATGGGATGCCAGAGATCGAACCCCGGTCAATATTTGCAAGGCAAGTGCCCTCCCCACTGTGCTATTACTCTGGCCCCCAAAACATGTATTTTGTGAGACAAAGATAAAAATAAAGCTAAGCAAGTAATGAAATGAGCATCTTATAAAAAGCAGCGTTTCATCCCAGCTTCTGTGTTCTAGAATTTCAGTAGCAGCTCAAGCTGAGTGAGGAGGCTTCTCAGCTAACTTGGTTTCTCTGCTTTGGCGGGTGACAGTGTGGAAAAGTCACTATCTATATCATCTGCCACTGGCCTCCTTGACCTCTTCCCCAGAAGGCCCATATCTATTGGCTGCTTTTCTTCTGACTTCATGGCCCACGTCCCACTTCTCCCACTCCTTTCCTCACTTTTGTGATTGCTTCAGAAAACAGCTCTGACATTATTGTTGTTGTTGTTGTTGTTGTTGTTGTTGTTAATTATTAATTATTAGCTTGGGGAACGGCTCCTGGCTCTGCTCATGGATCACTCCTGGCAGGACTCAGGGGAACCATATGTTGTGTCAGAGATCGAACCTGGGTCAGCCACAAACCAGCAACCACCTCCTCCTCCTTTCCTATCTTTCTCTGGCGCCTGTCTTTTAGTGTTTGCTTGTGTTTTGCTGCCCTGGAAACTTTCCAAGTTTGAATGTTGTGTTTTTCACCCTTCCTCTTCTCTTGGTAGTAACAGGAATCCCTGGTGAATGTGAGGGGAAGACAGGAGTAAGGCACTTGGATTGTTGAAATGTTCTAGAACCAGACCGGAGGTCACTTCCTGGACAAACTCAGCTAATGAGTCTATAAACGTGCCTTTCCCTGCTGGGCTTCCATGGAAACAAGGGAGAAGGGTGAGTGAGGCCCTGGGGGAGTAGAGCCCACCTCTCGGTAAAGTTCTAGAAGGAGCTTGGTGACTTTTACAATAGAGCACTCTAGAAGGAAGCAAGACAGAGTGAGGGTCACAAATTCACGGGCAGGCAGGTTCTCTGGCCTCTAAGGGAAGCTGGGAAGAAACTTCTGGGGACTGTGGCCTCAGGGCTGGACACAGGCCACTCACTGCATGTCCAGATACCAGCCTGCTGCTTAGGCTGAGCCGGTTTGAGCCCGCCTGCACCGGTTTGAGCTGCCCAGGCCTAAGTCAGGAGGGTAACAACCGGCCAGGGAACCCTGCCTCACACCCCTCACATGGTCTCCAAGCCCTGAACCCCATTCCCTCCCTGGAGGGGCTCAGCAGGAAGGGGCTCCACTTCAACTGCCCACCCACTGCCCACCCACGGCTCTTGCTGTGGAAGCCCTGTACATGCCGCACTGGTGGAAATGCTGGTGGCCTGGAGCTGGCTAGGGGAGGCCGGGGTGGCACTGGGCCGGCTCGGCTTCCCAGGCCGTCATGTCTAATTGCCTGCTGCGGCCTAGCTGATTAACACAGTGGCCACCAGCCCCGGGCTGAGGCGGATACCCATGTGCCAACAATTAAGCCGAGACTTTTCACGTTCCTGCCTTGCTTGCCTGAGAGTCCCACGGAGCCTGGTGGGCAGAGTCAGGCCTGATCCAGGCTTGGCTCCATCAGCATCTGCAAGACAGGGTGCCCTCCTCAAACCTTAAGGGTGGGGGACATCCCCTGCTGGGGACCCCGAAATCCCGCCCCAGCTTCCCCCCCTAGAAGGAGAAACCCCCAGGACTGCGCCTCCCCCCGGACGCCCAGTATGTGGCTTTCGAAGAAAATGGCCTGGCCAGCGGCGGAGGCGGCAGCGTGACCACACGGCTTGGCGGCGGCCGTGGCTGCCTCTGTGGGCGCCTCCAGGAACGAGTATGGGGTGTCGGAGGATGTGGTCGGGCACTGGGGCACAGGGAGGCCAGCCCGTGTTCCCCGAAGCCCAGGGAACTGGGGCAGGGCAGGGCTGCAGCCAGCTGGACCTCCGGCAGGCATTCTGAAAACTTCACAATGGGGGGGAAAAGTTGGGGGGCCCAGAGGCAAAGGGGCTTCTGGAACCGTCCCTGGGCACCCACAACCTCACTCACCCCGTCCTCATGCTGACATGCAGCCCCTCTGCCTTCGCCCCTTGCAAGCAACCTCACAGAGGCTCCCCTAGGTCGTGCCCTGGGGGCAGCCTCAGTTCCAAGGGGACCCCCCTGCTTCACCCCACTCTGAGAAGTCCCTGTGTGCCTTGTGATGTCCCTCAGCAGGTGGGTGTCATGGTCTCAGCCCTACCCGGCCACGTGAGGGAGAGATCGAGCTCTCAGCTCCCAAATAGGCTTCAAAGCAAAGGCGCACTGAGCCCCCGCCCGGACCCTGGGGTGATCGGCTTTCCAGGCCCTTTGCGCAGCCTTGGAATCAGTGCCCAGGAGTCTTCTCACCCCGTAATTTTAGCCCGGGGCAGCTGGAAGCCACAGGCACCTCTCCCCGCCTTGGCGCCTGAGTCCTACATGCCCGGAGCGCCCAGCTAATCCCCGAGGGCCATTTTGGAGCAGCTCTGTCCCCGTGCCCCCGGGCCCTGCTGGCAGCTGCCTTACAAGGCCATGGGGCCAGCGGGAGATGCTACTTTTGGAGAGGGAAGAGGACGGAGAATGTCAGGCCCCTGCACTGTGTTGAGCCCACAGCATCGGCTCCATTCCTGGGGCAGGAGGTGGAAAAAGTCAGCCGGGGCCTCCTTGGCTGAGTCTGTTGGAGCAAATTAGAACGTGGAATAATTTTCCCTTCCAAGTGCTGCTGCGACTCAAGCCTACTGCCTGTCAACCCACCCTGGAAGCTGGAAATCCAGGGTCTGGAGCGTGGGGGGACAAAACTAGTTTCCCCAATAATGCTGGAACCAGCCCTCTCATTCCCAAGCCCCTGCCCACACCAAGGTGGGAGTTCCCTAAAGTGAGAAACTGTTGAGGTGACCATAAATCTGGATTTAAGCCAAAAAGTTGGAGGGGCCATGTGGGCCCATGCAATAGGCTGGGTGTTGGGGTACCCACTGCTTCTAGAAGAAGGCTGTCTGAGGAGGATTAGAGGGTTCACTGGGCACTTTGGCACCCCCAATATGGGAAGGAGGCTCTCAACTCCCCACTGCTAGCTGGGACTCCACCCAGACAACCCATTGCTTTAACACACAACACCCCATGTCAGGATTAGGTTAGATTTCAATGAACCCAAAAATCAGCTGCCTGAGGGAAGCCAGTTTCAGGCCAGCCAAGGTTCTGGGGTGCATTGCATTCATCTGGCTAGGACCCCCAGAAGGAATGACAAGGCCCCCCACTATGAAAACTTTCTCTTAGCATCCTTGTGGGGTAACATTCAATTGCTCTTTTGAGACTGAGTCTCCCTTGGATGCCTGAAGGAGAGACCTGCACCCCCTCTTCTACCCAGTGACCCCCAAGTCTCAGCTCTCAGGTTAACTGGGTGCTTCCTGCAGGCTTGGGGGACATATGCTCAGAGCCAGCACATATTTGCTCACAAGAGCTGGGAATGCCTGTGACCACCTGTCCCTCACTGCCTGATGACCCAGGTGCAACCAGGACACAGAAGAGGGACCGGCGCCCCCTGGCATGTGGGCACAGTTGGGGAGGGTGAGGGTGGCATCTGCTGACCAAACACATGCCCGTAACCAGATCGGCTGAGCCCCCTGCCCTCCGCCTGCCTGGCCCCAGGAGGCCCGAAAATAGCCCTCATGAGAGCATGGCACCCCTTAGCCGCTGGCACCCGAACCCGGGCAGGTGCTGCTGAGAGGCTCATTCCTGAGGGGGGCTGCAGGGCAGCCTTTAAGGGGCTGAGGTCAGTGCCCAGGAGTGCCCAGACTGACATGTGCACTTAGGCAGCAGGCCCTGGGGCCTCACCCCTGCCACCTCCTTTTCTTTTTGTCTTTCTAATTTTTATAGAGAGCATTGTGTTTGACCGAATTGTTCACAATAGGATGTGCCTCCCTACACCCCCAATCCCCACCACGGAGTGACCTTCCTATCACCAGTGTCCCCAATCTCCCACCCCCACCCCAGCCTGTCCCCTTGCAGGCATAAACAAATGGACTTCCTATTGTTTGTTCCAACACAAAGGCAAATGGAATTATCACAATTTAGATCAACTAGGGTTCATTTGAATTCGTCATTCTCTCTTTCCTGGTGTTACTAAGGTCAGTGTCTGAGGGTTTATTGGGTTGTGTTTGGTGCTAGCTGAGCTTCTGTCTTCCTGTTCAAGTTCCTTGAAGTGGATCATTTCTTGGAACTTTCCCATCAGATTTCCTGGAGTCCTACTGGACTGAGATTACTAGAAGATATTGAGGTGTCTTGTGGCTGTGTGGTCCAGGATCTGTAGATCTGAAACAAATTTGGTAGCTTGGCAGTTTGATAAGGTGAAGATCTGGAGCTGGACTCTTTCTGGGAGAGGGTGTAGGGAGGGACATTGAATTGCTGTAGTCCATGCAGAAAGGAGGAAATCTGCCCTCTTTCCCCCTCATTTTGAGAAGGCCACAGGATTAGCACAAACCCAACTGCTGAGGAGTATGAGCAGCCGCTATTTTCTTTCTGAGTTTAGTGGAGGAGTTGGGGGCTGTTTTTTTTTTTTCTCTGCCACCTCCTTTTCCACAGAGGAAAATTGAGTCAATGAGCCAGCAAAGGCCACACGGGGCAGTCTCCACCCAGTGAACCCTACTTTCTACTCAGCAGCTCAGTGGTCCCTGATGGGGGAGTTTGGGTGCTCAGGGGACAGGCTTTTGGTTCTTGAGAAGAACAGTAATGGGATCTGGTCCAAGGGGTTCTCCCGAGAGCCTGGGGACACCCGAAGACCCATGCCCCACTCTCTGAATCTGGGTAACGGGTCTCCATGTGGGGCCTAGTCGGCCACATACAAGGCAAACGCTCTATTGTGTTAACATTTTAATGTGTTAACATTCAGGCCCATGTAAACTTTTATTTTTTGAGGGGATGGATTTGGGTCACCTAGCTCAAGGCTTACTCCTGCCTCTGTGCTCAGGGAGTGATATGCAGTGCCAGAATTGAACCTAGAATTGGCCCCAGGCAGTATAAGTACCTTATCCCCTGTACTATCTTCTGTTGAGCCCTCCAACTATTTTTAAGAAAGCAAAAACCATAAAATTTTTTTAAAAGGGATGGAGAAATAGTCCAGCAGGTAAGGCACTTGGCTTGCATGGAACAGACCTGGGTTTGCTTTTTCCACCACCCCATATGGTCCTTGGAATGAGTCCTGAGCATAGACCCAGGAATCAGGCTCGAGCACCTCGGAGTGTGGCCAAAAAGATTAAAGAAAGAAAAAAAAAAAAAAAAGGAGGGAAAGGAGAAATAAAAGAAAAATGAACAGACTATTACAAAGAAAAGAATCTCAATAAAGAAAATTCAGATTAGGGGTCAGAACAACAACACAGCAGGAAGGGCATTTGCCTTGTACACAGCTGACTTGGGTTTGATCCCCAGCATCCCATAGGATCCCTGAGTCTTCAAGGAATAATACTTGAGTGCAGAGCCAGGAGTAATGCCTAAGCACTTCTGGATGTGGACACAAAACAAAAAAAGAAAAAAATTATACTTAGGACTGAGATCCTGAGACACAACTGTCCTTTCCTAGAGGTGGATGGGGGTGCCTGGTGCCCCCAAAATCTGCAGTCCCCCTGGACTCTCAGCACCTGCAGGTTTGGAGTCCAGCCTTTTTTGAGTCTTTTCACAGCCCTCTCTGCTTCCTGAAGTTTCCATATTTCCTCCTGGGGGTCCTGTTTCCCCACTCTCAGTGGGTCCCCAGGTTTTTTTGTTTTGTTTTTTTTTTTAATTTTTGAGGCCATACCAGCAATGCCCAAGGCTTACTTCTGTCTGTGCTCAGGAATCGCTCCTGGTAGTACTCAGGGAATCCTATGGGATGCCGAGGATCAAACCTGGGTCAGCCGCATGCAAGGCAAACTCCTTTCCTGCTATGTTATCACTTCGGCCCCCTCAGTATACCCCTCTGAGCGGGTGGGTTCTAAGGGTCCTCGGGCCAGAGGCAGGCATGGAAGAGAAATATCAGGCCATTCTGGGGCTGGGAGGAGCTGGACAGTGGGGAAGACCCTGCGGAGCTTTCAGGGCTCCCCTAGCACCCTTAAAGCCCTACTTCCCTTGCACACCTTCAGGAGGCGCCCTTCTATAGATGGGTGGACAGTGCAGGGATGGGATGCGCTAGACTGGGCCGCCTCAGCAGCTGCCTAAGTTCCAGCCCCCCCACGAGGACTTGGCAGGAGCGGGGAGCGGGGCCAGGTCTAGGAGGTGCTGGGATGTCCGTGCGGGCCTGCTGCCCCCGTGTGGTGCCCAGACGCACGGCCCCTCGCGGGCATTCCAGTAGGCACCCAGAGGGCACCCCTGCCCCACTGGCACCTTGTGTTCTGGACATGGACCTCAGCAGACGTACTTGGCAGAAGGGCTGGCCAGGCTGGAGGACCCCCAACTGGGTCAGGATGGTGGGGTAGAGTGGGTGGTTCCAACCTGGGGAGGTTTGCAAGAAAATCAGCAGGGGCCGGAGAGATAGCATGGAGGTAGGGCATTTGCCTTGCATGCCAAAGGACAATGGTTCGAATCCCGGCACCCCATATGGTCCCCCGGAGCCTGCCAGGAGCGATTTCTGAGCATAGAGCTAGGAGTAACCCCTGAGAGCTGCCGGGTGTGACCCAAAAACCAAAAAACCAAAACAAAAAAAAAATCAACAGTAGGAAAAGCACTGCGAGGGGCATGAAGGCACCCACATTTCCCGAGGTCCACGGCTCACCCTGCCACACCCCTCACTGAAACACTCCACAAAGGAGTGGGTCTGTGGAACCAAGGAGAGGCCCCCCCACAGCCCAGTTTGTCTGCACAGGTTTCTGCCCGACATAAGGGGACAGCGCCGCCCCCCCCCCCCAGGCCTAGGCCCATCAGTCTCCACACTCCTGGGTGCCTGCAGTGCCAGAGCTAACCAGTGAGGCCCTCGGGGCTAGACTTCTGCACCCCCAGACTCATGGGACAAGACCCCTGGACTATGGGAAGCGGCAGGGGAACCCCATGCTGGGAGAAGGGTCCCCTAAATCAGCACCTCAGCAAAGGAGGAGGGGGAGTTTGGGAAGCAGGGTGGGTACCAGTGTGTGACTCAAGGGGTTCCTTTGCAACGGCAGTTGTGACATTTGTCCCCACAGACCTGCCCAGGCAGCAAGTAGTCAGGCCTTCAGCCAAGGAGAGGGAGGCCCAAAGTGGAGTGGCCTATGGCCTGGGGACCACTGTGGGGGGGCGGGAAGAGCCACATCCCCTCCTTTGGGTCCAGCAAGAAAGTTTCTTAGCTCTCCAGCATCTGTGTGTGTGTGTCTGTATGTATGCGTGTGTGCGTGCGTGTGTCTCTGTCTCTGTGTCCGTGCCTGTTTGCTCGTTTCTGTATACCTCTGTCTTGTCTCTGTGTGTCTCTCTATGTGTTCATTTCTGTGTGTGCCCATGTGTCTCTATGTGTGTGTTTCTGTGTCTCTGACTGTCTCTTTGTGTCTGTCTCTGTGTGTTCATATTTGTATTTGTGTCTCTGTGTCTGTCTCTGTTTATATCTGTGTGTGCTTGTGTGTCTGTGTGTCTCTAAGTGTGTCTCTGAGTCTGTTGTGTCTGTGTCTATTTCTATGTGTTTATATCTGTGTGTCTGTGTGTTTGTGTGTCTTTGCCCATGTCTCTGTGTGTGCCTGCATACATGTATCTGTGTGTATATGTGTGCATGTTTATGTCTGTGTGAATCTCTATATGTGCATGCATGTGTCTATGTGTCCCTTTGTGGGTGTGTGTTTGTGTGAGTCCATGCACACACCGATGCACAGATGAGAGTGTGGCAACTTCTGGTCTCAATGGCTCTTCATTCGCCTGTGCCCAATTCTGGTTCTCTTTCATCAGGATTCAAGACACCCCAAACACACAAACACACACATTCACATACACTCACACATTCACACAATACACACAAACACATCACACCCATCTCCCCATCTAGACGTGGTTTCAGGCCCTGGCCCCTGCTTCCTGGCATCCATCAGGCACATAACTCCATTGCTGCAGGCTCCACCCTGCTCCCACGCACCCTCACACTCAGCAATGACCCCCCATAAGGATCCCAGAGAGCAACCATCCCCTCCAGGTTCCATGTCACCTGCTCCTAACTCCTGCCACCTCCTCCAACTGTGCCACCCCCAGTCACTCTCAGAGTCTCTCAGGCTTTGCTTTGGCAGCTTCTAGAATGTTCTTCCCTCTTTCTACTCTCTTCAGATGCTGGGGAGCAAAAACATGGTCTGGGGTGGGGGGCGGCGGAGAGAAGTTGCATATCTCAAGGAGAGTCCTAGACCCCAACCCTAAAACCTCCCAGGTCCAAATGCAGGGAGGGCAATGGAAATTTCCAGGCCAGAGGAGGGAGGGGACTTGGGCGCAGGTTCTGGTGAGTTAGATCTTGAGTGGCTGATTGAGAATTCCGGGAAATGCCTGCAATTTCTCCTGCCAAGACTGGCCGGGGGTGATTAGCATGAACAGAGCTAACACACACACCAGACGCCTTCGCACCCGTATTCTTACAGGGACACTCAAGGAAATTAAGGGGTGAAGTGATCTTTTCTTTTCATTTTTTTCCCCAGCAAGAAAGATTGAGCCACTTAATTAAGAGTTATTCTTAATCTTGGACAAACCAGGTCTAATTCTGTCAATCAGTCTCCAGCTCACTGATTTGTTTCATTTCCTGGGGTGTCTGAGCAGGGACCCCCTCCCCAGCTCCTTGCAGCCTAGTCGCCAAGGAGGCTGTTTCCTAAGTGTGAACCCCACATCTCAACATTGGGTGTCTCTCCCTGCATCGGGTGGGGAGCCTGCTTAGGCTCACCTGCAAGTCATACCTCCTCCTCACTCACCAGCAATGTCTCTAGAAATCTTACGTGAACCCCCTTTTTCCTCGTATGTAAAACTAGACAATTGGGTCCCCAGGAAAGTTCAAATGTTAATGGTTTAGGAAATCGCCATGTTGGTCCCATAAAGGCTGAGCCAGAGAACATTCCCTCCAACAGAAAATGGGGTTGAGGGGTCCTCTCTCCCTGTTTCCCCAACATAGTGACTGTAACTCTTTAGATATGAACATTCTCACTGGTTGGAACCACTACCTCATTCTCCTGTGCATTTAATCAGTATCGAGGACCACTTTCCACCCTTTTCTTGACCACCTCAGGGAAATGTCGGTTCCTTCGGTTTCCTTCTTTTTTTTTTTTTTCAAGACTCTCTTTGCTTTCCTGTTGTGGAGCCTGAGAGACACCTTTTCATTACAGTGACAGTTTCTTTCACGATATAGAAACTTTTGAGTTTGACATAATCCCACTTTTTTCTCCCAAGTCTTTGCTTTGTTTTTCTTTACCAGCGGAGTCCAATTACCCAGACATCACTGCAGCTGGTCCATGAACCTGCTTCGCCTGTTTTCTTCCATCTATTTTGCAAGTTGGGGTCTAACATCTCTGTCCTTTGATCTGTTTCTAGTTGAAATTTGTGCCTGGCATGATTCAATTTGATTCTTTTGTGTGTGGCTATTCAGGTTTTTTTTTTCCCCCAACATCACTTGTTGAAGACACTTTTCTTTGTGCATTTTATGCACTTGGCTCTTGCGTTCTAAACCAACCGTCTATAGATCCAGGGTCTTATTTCTGGGCTCTCAGCTCTGTTCCATTGATTTAAGTGTCTCTTGGAATTCCAGTACCACACTGTTTGGATTTCTATAGATTTCAGTGTAATTTGAAGTCTGGGTACATGCTGTCTTTCTGCTTCTTCTTTCTTTCTTAGTTTTGCTTTGGCTATTAGGAAACTTTTGTAGTTCCCTACAAATTTCCATCATGTTTGCTCGATTTCCTTGAAGGAAACCATAGGAATGTTGATTGGGATTGCCTCCAATCTGCAATGTCTAGACGAACAATGTCAATGCTTTGGATCCACGAACAGGAAATATTTTCCCATTTCCTTGCATCTTTGCATTCTTAGAACAACTAACATATGTGCATGTGTGTATGTGTGTATACCAGAGCCAGGGAGAGGGGTGTGTGTGTGTGTGTGTGTGTGTGTGTGTGTGTGTGTGTGTGTGATTGCAACAACAATGGCAAAGTGACAGCATAGACGAGATTAAAAACATAAACAGGGCCCGGAGAGATAGCACAGCGGTGTTTGCCTTGCAAGCAGCCGATCCAGGACCTAAGGTGGTTGGTTCAAATCCCAGTGTCCCATATGGTCCCCCGTGCCTGCCAGGAGCTATTTCTGAGCAGATAGCCAGGAGTAACCCCTGAGCACTGCTGGGTGTGACCCAAAAACCAAAAATAAAAAAAAACCATAAACAAATAAACATAAATAAAAACATCAAATCACAGCTTTTGATGTGCAAGACTTTGACATCTTGTGTTAAGTTGATCCCTGAGTATTTGGTTTCTTTAAGAAAAAAATTGATATTGTTGGGTCGAGAGCAACAGCACAGCAGGTAGGACATTTGCCTTGCACACAACTGGCTAGTGTTTGATCCCGGCATCCCATATGGTTCCCTCAAGTCTGCCAAGAGTAATTTCTGAGCATAGAGCCAGGAGTAATCCCTGATTGCCACCAGGTGTGACCCTCCCAAAAAAATTAAGATCGAATGTGCATTGGTGAAGGGTGTTGTGCATTGCATGAGTGAAAGTCAATCATGAATAACTTAATGTAAAAAAAAAGACCAAAACTGTATGATGAACAACCTTGTAACCACTGTATTTATTTATTTATTTATTTATTTATTTATTTATTTATTTATTTATTTTTGGTTTTTGGGCCACACCCAGTGGTGCTCAGGGGTTACTCCTGGCTGTCTGCTCATAAATAGCTCCTGACAGGCACGGGGGACCATATGGGACACCAGGATTCCAACCAACCACCTTTGGTCCTGGATCGGCTGCTTGCAAGGCAAACGCCACTATGCTATCTCTCCGGGCTCATAACCACGGTATTTAAATAAAAGTAATGAATTTTAAAAGGTGAATTAATTAAAAAAGAACTTTGACAAATAAAGCTTTTCCTTTTGTCAAAAAAAATTGAGATTTTTTTTTTTGGTTTTGGGGTCACACCTGGCAGCGCTCAGGGGTTACTCCTGGCTCTACACTCAGAAATCGCTCCTGGCAGGCTCGGGGGACCATATGGGATGCCGGGATTCAACCCACTGTCCTTCTGCATGTAAGGCAAATGCCCTACCTCCATGCTATCTCTCCGGCCCCTGAGATTGTTTTCTTAATTTCTTTCTTCAAGTTCGCTCTTAGTATGGAAAAAGGAGACAGATTGGAGTGTCTTGATTTGTAACCCAGCCCTGGATTTAGTAGCCCATTATCTGGAATCATTCCTCTCTTCCCTTCTCTTTAAGGTCACTGTGACACTTAGAAGTACCCACAAGAGCAAGGATATTCCTGTCCTTAGCTGTGACCTTGCCCTGGAGGACTGTGGCCATGGATCCCCATCAGCAGGGATCCAAGTCAAGATGTTACTGTTCTTGGACCCCCAAGTCACATCTTGGTGCTCTCAGGAATTTTGTTGGAAGTGCTCAGGGTTTTTATGTTCCGCAAATAGTGAGGGTTGAAGAACCTCTTTTCCCATTGCAACTTGTTTCTTTGTCCTGACAGCCATGGTGCAGATTCCACCACTGTTTTAAGTAACAGTGATGCCATGGAATATTCTTTCACCCAGGGCCTGAGCTGAGAACAACAACTTCCTTTCTCGGCCTCTGAGCATCATGCCTTCCACTTTTGTAGCTTTGGCGAGATTGATGCACTGTCCGTCCCTTCTAGTCCTGTGTTGTTGCCGTTTAGGTTTCTCTGTTTCCTTTATGTTGTGTTTTTTTAGGGGAGCACCCTAAGTTCAGGACTTCGCTCCTGGCTCTGTGACAGAGATTAGTCCTGGCAGGGCTCCAAGTCTGGAGTGACCGGGATGCGCCGCAGGTGGGCTATGTGCCAGGCATGCCCCTGACTCTCTTGTATCTCACATTTGGGGGGTAGGAGTTAGAATATTTGTTGCTGAGGGGCTATTCCTGGCTCTGTACTCAGGAGTAACCCTTGCAGGTCTCAGACAATCATATGTGGTGATGGGATCAAATCAGTGTTGACAACATTGCAAGGCAAGCGCTTTAACCCTTGTACTATTTCTCCCATCTCTAGTGAAAATAATTTGTTTTTGTTTTTGGGCCAGCCACACCCGGTGGCACTCAGGAGTTACTCCTGGCTCTGTGCTCAGAAACTACAGCTGGAAAACTCTGGGGGACCCTATGGGATAATGGGGGTTGAATCCGGGTCAGCCACATGCAAAGCCCTCCCCAACTGTGCTATCTTGCTAAAGACTGTGGCCTCTCTACCCATCCAAGGACATTCATTCATCTGTAGTTTTCTTTCTCTGTGAGGTTCCTGTGGGTTTTTCTGGAGCAGAGGAACTGGAAAAATTTCTGTTTCTTCCCTTTGGGGCTGGGCTTGAGCAGGGATAGGCAATAGGTCCTCTCTGAAGACCTGGAGGGACTTGCTAGTAAGAGCATCTGGGACTGGCCTGTGGTTGCTGATCCCACTTCTTAGCTTAGACTTGCTTCGCTGTGGTTAAGTTTGCTCCTGACTCCCATCTAGGGAGCTGGCAGGAGGCTGAACACTTGCCTATTTCTTTCATGTTCTCACTGTTCTCTAAGCTTTTGGAACTTGGTTCTTTGAAACACTGTTCTCTGAGCTTTTGCAATGTCTGTGGGGACTGTTTTTTTTGTTTTGTTTTGTTTTTTGCCTGTCTTTTTGTTTTTGTTTTGGCCACACTGCTAAGGCATTACTCCTGGCTCTGTACTCAGGAATGACTCCTGGCAGTGCTCATAGGCCCATATGGGATGTCGGGGATCGAACCCAGCATGGCTTGGCTGAGTGCAAGGCCAATGCCCTCCCTGCTGTGCTATTGCTCTGGCTTCTATATTCTAACTTTCCCTCTTTATTTGTGATCCTGCTTATTAGGGTTCTCTCTGTGTCTCTCTCTGTGTCTCACTGTCTCTCATAGTTGAGATATAAAGAAATGAAACAGGGGCCAGAGCAATAGTACAGTGGGGAAGGCTTTTCCCTTGAATACAGCCAACTCTTGGTTCCATCCCATAGGGTCCCCTGAGTCTATAATTTCTGAACACATGAACACAGAGCCAGGAGTGACACCTGAACATTGCAGGATGCCCCCCACAAAGAAACAAAAAGAAGGAACAGATCAGACGTCTAGTAAATTTTTTTTTACATTTTAGCTGCTGAGTGTAGAACTGAGGTTATCAAGAAAGGGGCCCAGGAGACTACGAGGGTCGGGATACTGGGACTTCATGGGGGTGTTTTTAGGTTGGTTTTTGGACCACACATGGCAGTGCACAGGTGAAGCAAAAATTCATGCCCAATTCTGAGTGACTGGGGAACATGGGTCTAGAAGCAAACACCAACACAGAAAATAATCCACACAGATTGAAAAGAATAAACAGGTTAAGGAAACTTCCACCACTTTTCCCTCCCTTGCAAAGTGATACCAGCAGGCAGATAGACTATTTGTGGAAATCGAAACCGAAAACAAACTTCTCCCTGAGTCCTAGGTTTTTATTGGGAAGAGAAAGACCAGAATACTTGAGTGGAGAACAGGTAAGGTAAGGGACCAATCCAGAGGTACTTGTCCGT
The DNA here is from genome assembly GCF_024139225.1 of Suncus etruscus. Classification (NCBI taxonomy): domain Eukaryota; kingdom Metazoa; phylum Chordata; class Mammalia; order Eulipotyphla; family Soricidae; genus Suncus; species Suncus etruscus. The sequence goes on along the minus strand of NC_064850.1, from coordinate 43,473,397 downwards.
GAGGGACAAGCACCTGCAAAGAATTATCCTGAATAGAGTGAAAATCAGTTACTCCAATACTCAGGGATCATTCCTGGTGGAATCTGGGAACCCTATGGGTTGCCAGGATTGAATCTGGATTGGCAGCATGCAAGGCAAAGGCCTTCTCAGTTGTGCTCTGGCTCTGGCCCCAGATACTGGTATTTGGAAGTGGGCTTGGTGTGATAACACGTATACCTGAAATATAATCATTTAGACTTTTGATTTTGGGTCTTTGGGAGCCAAGCCTGGCTGTGCTTGGGGCTTACTTCTAGCTCTGTTCTCAGGGATCAGTCCTGGCAGGGCTCAGAGACTATATGTGATGCCAGGATGGATCTTGGGTCATGTACAAGGCAGCACCCAATCCACCATCATTCTTTGGCCTTAAATGATCTGCAGTTAGAACCAACTGCAGGCTGAGGAGCTGACATACATGTTCTTGTGGACATGTGACACAGGGAAGGGTTGTCCTGCAGCTCAGCCCTGTCCCAATCAGTGGACAGGAGACACTGAGTCCTGGGACCCCCAGCCCAAGGAGAGAGGAGGAGCCCCCAGACATGCAAGGCAGCCACAAGACTATGCCTAACCCTCTGTCCAGCAGGTGCCATGCACATAGGGCAGGGTGCCAACTCTGCAGCTCCGTGGACACACAAGAGTCTCCTCCTTCATCCCTTTCAGATGCCACCAGCTCTGCCCCTCTCAGAACAAAAAAAATTTTTTTGTGGTTTTTGGGTCACACCCGGCAGTGCTCAGGGGTTATTCCTGGCTCCAGGCTCAGAAATTGCTCCTGGCAGGCACGGGGGACCATATGGGACGCCGGGATTTGAACCGATGACCTACTGCATGAAAGGCAAACGCCTTACCTCCATGCTATCTCTCCAGCCCCATCAGAACAAAATTTGAACAATGGAGCCTACTTCTTACTGAGATAAAGCTGCTCCTCCTCCTTTTTTTTCTCTTCCTCCTCTTCTCCTTCCTCTACTTCCTCCTCCTCTCCTTCCTCTTTCTCCTCCCATTTTCCTCTTCCTCTTCCTCTTCTTCTTCTCCCTCCTCCTCCTCCTCTTCTTCTTCTTCTTCCTCCTCCTCCTCATTTCTCTCCTCCTTTCTCTCTCCCTCTTCCGCATCCTCCTCTCTTTCTTTTCCTCTTTGCTGCTTCCAGGTCATTTTATTTTATTTATTATTTATTTTGGTTTGGGGACCATATTCTGTGGTGCTCAGAGGTTACTCCTGGCTCGCACTCAGGAATCACTCCTGGCAGTGCTCAGGGGACAGATGGGTTGCTGTGGATCGAACCTGGGTCAGCCTTGTGCAATGCAAACATCCTCCCTGCTGTGCTCTCTCTCTCTCTCTCTCTCTCTCTCTCTCTCTCTCTCTCTCTCTCTCTCTCTCTCTGTCTCTCTCTGTCTCTCTCTGTCTCTCTCTCTCTCTGTCTCTCTCTCTCTCTCTCCAGCCCATATTTGATCTTATTTTGATCTGCTTCTCCCCATCCATTTCTTCTGTGGCCACCCTCACAGAGATGGATTCTCACCTTAGTGGAGGCCACACTGGGGGAAGCAACAGAAATCCCAAAGGGCAGGGCCCATACTCAGAAGGGGAGGTGCTGGGGTCAAACTCAGGCTCTCTCTGCTTCTAAGGCGGTTGCTCTGACACTGAGCAACCTGCAGGTGCCTGGTCCTGGGGGTCTAAAAAGAACCATTTTGTGGGCCCAGCACCAAGGGTGACCTGATAAAAGGAAGCCCTGTCCTAGCCCCCCCCCCCAGCTGGCATGTGAGGCTAAGCATCCATTCAGAGACCCTTCGGAGAGGCCACCTCCCTCAGAGCAATAGATCCCAGTTCACCACCAAACTTGAAGGTGTTCAGGCTTGAACAGAGGTGGGCAGAGAATGGAGAAAGAGAGAGAGGTAATTTCTCAAAGCAATCGAGCCCCCAGCCCCTTCAACATCATAGAGGGAACACCTCCTCCATTAGACACAGCCCTGCAGGAAGGGCAAGATCTAGGTCAAGGGCAGAGGAAACCTGAGGGCCCCTTTCCCTTCCCACTCCCCCCTCCCCATGGGAAAGCTTTGGCCATAAACCGTTCTCTGCCAGTCAGCCTGCCTGGATGCACACACTGGTGAGAAGTGCCCTGAAAGTAGGGTACCCCAAGGGGTTCTCTGAGCAGTGTAATGGGGCTTCCTGCTGGACCAGAAGTGGGGTTCTTTAAACTCTTGAAAAGCCCAAAGGTTTCAGACTCCTGGGGGAAGGAGGTTGGGGCCCCCAAATCAATTGTATCAGAAACAAAGGCCCCAGAAAGCACCTTCAGAGTGTCCAGGGGCTGGGCAGAGCCCCAAGAACCATACCCAAGGAGCTGGGCTCCCAGGACCCAGGATTCATCCTGCAGGAAAGTTTGGGGACTGCAGTGTCCAGCCCTGTGGACAGCAACTGCTTGAGTGTCTCAATGGGGGACCTTGGGTTCCTGTCCTGGGAGCAAAAAGAATGCAGAGAACCAGACTCCCAGGTAGACCCTGAATTTCGGAGATGAAGTAAATACCCTGACTGTGCAGGACAGAAAGGGGAGGGGACACTGTAGACCTGCCCCACGTGGTGCCTAGATATGGGGCCCCCACGCCCACCCTTGGAGGTGCTCCCTGGCGATCCTCCAAGAGAAACAAGGGCCCAGCAGTGTTGTTCATCTGCAAGGTGGCCAGCTCTGTGGTTACACGCTGCTCTCGAAGCAGTGCTAGGTTCCCACTATGCCACACTGATCCTGGCTCCCTCAGCCACTATTTGCTTGTGTGTAGAGACTGCCTGCTGCGGGCACAGAGTCTGCTGGAATCATCCAGAAAATACCCTGGGCTGAACGCCAAGACCAAGTTTATGAATCATATGTTCCCCTGCTGCTCCTTCCTTCTCTCTCATTTCCCTCCTACCCCTCTCACCTCATCCTCCTACTTACTCAGAACCCTAGTCAAACTCCCCTGGGTCATCTGGGCAACTCTGGGGGACTGTTTGTTCCTTGGGGTCATAAAACAACCCAAAGGAAAGGGCTAAAAGAGGCCCAGTTTATATGGAAACTACCATGGATGAATGGGGGAGGGGATGCTCAGGGCTCACTCTTGGCTCTGCGCTTAGAAGTCACCATGGCAGTCTTAGGGATCAAAACCTGGTTGGCTGAATACAAGGTAAATGCCCTACTTGTTGTGCTATCTCTTGGTCCCATGATTTACTTCCCTGCCAAAAAAAACGGTTTGGCTGGGTGTTGGAAAGAGAGTAAAGTGGGTAGAGCACTTGCCTGCATACAGTTGACCTGGGTTCAATCCTTGGCGTCCCACAGTATTCCCTGAACCCCACCAAGAATTGTTCCTGAGACAGGAGTAACCCCTGAGTATTGCCAGGTGTGGCTAAAAATAATAAAAAAGTAGGAGAAGGAGGAGGAGAAGGAGGAGGAAGAGGAAGAGGAGGAAAAGAAGAAAAAGAAGAAGGAGGAGGAGGAGGAAGAGGTCTGAGTCCCCACTGAGATCCAAGAGGTCAGCAGATGTGGTACGTGGGCAAGCACTGACCAGCATGTGGGCACATGGTCCACAACTGTCCCAACACACACCTGGGCAGATGTGCCAGAGCCAGATGGCCACACCATTGGGCATGTCAGAGTTGCCATGAGCTCTGTCCACCTCCTGGCATAAATCAGGTATACCCTCCCAGCCCCACAGACCAGCCCTGAGCACCCATCAAGTACCTGCTCTCAGGACACCCACTTAGTGGGACCAGGAAAAGTCAGAAACTCATCTGGCCTGGGTGGGCCCAGCTGGCAATGAAGATTTGGGGTTTTGGAAGAATGGCTGGTGGTTATGAGGAGATGAAAGTTGGCCAGACCAGCTCCCCCATGCAGGATCCAAGGAGAAGTGGGGTACTCTTTCTCGCTGCTCCCATGAAGCTGATCAAGAGTAGTGTTCTGGTGAGCAGAAAGTGACAAGTCTGGGGCCAGAATCTGGACCCGGCCCTGACCCTGATGCCCTGTTTGGAGGTTTGTCCATAATTCTGAACTGGTTCTTCAGAGTTCTCTGAGGTTCTGCTGGGGAAGCAATTCTGAACTTGACTTAACTTTTATCCCAGTTTCTTCCTCCTGGCTGAGGTCTCTACTAGAGCAGTGCTTGCTCTAGATGAGTGAGGGTCAGTTATTTCCTCCCTCCACCCTTTACCTTTTCTGGATACTCAAGTCAAAGGAAAGTACAGAACCCACATTCTCTTTGCCAGACCATTTTCATAACATTGAGATATCGGAAGCCGGAGGAATAGCACAGTGGGGAGGGCATTTACCTTGCATGAGGAATAGCACAGTGGGGATGGCATTTGCCTTGCATGAGGACCACCAAGGTTAAATCCCTGCATTCCATCCATATGGGATAGGATGGGATGAGCATTGCCAGGACCAATCCTTTGAGTACAGAGCCAGGAGGAACCCCTGAGAGCCATTGAGTGTAGCCCCAAACAAACAAACAAAAAATGATATTTTCTCATTTAACTAAAATATAAAAAACACTACTTAGGGCCTGGGATATGGTTCAGTGATAGAACATTTGCCTCATGAGAATGAGGTCCTGAGTTTGATTCCTGGCACCATGTGGTCACCTGAACACTACCGAGATTGACCCTGAGCACAGAGCCAAGAGTAACTCCTAAATGACTGGAGCAATAGTTCAGCAGGTAGGTAATTTGCTTGCTTGGCTGATTTGGGTTCAATCCTCAACACTCCGTATAGTTTCCCCACTAGGAGTGATCCTTGAGTGCAGTGAACCCTGAGCATTGCTGAGTATGGCCTCAAACCCAGAAAAAATTAATAGAGGAATTCCTGAACACCACCAGATGTGGCCCCCAAACCAAAAATACTACTTAGAATGTTTCTGAGGTTCAGTCACACTGTGGCACGTAATAAAAATTCACTCCTTATTGACTAATATTCTGAAGCAGAAGCCGGATGCCCAATCCCAAGGGATTGGTGAGCATGGGCCTGGAGGCAAACCCCGACACAGAAAATAATCCACACAGATTGAAAGGAATAAAACAGGTTCAGGAAACTTCCACCACAAGCTTTCTAGCAAAATGATACCAGCATTGGGGCCGGGCGGTGGCGCTAAAGGTAAGGTGCCTGCCTTGCCTGCGCTAGCCTTGGACGGACCGCGGTTCGATCCCCCGGTGTCCCATATGGTCCCCCAAGCCAGGAGCAACTTCTGAGCACATAGCCAGGAGTAGCCCCTGAGCGTTACCGGGTGTGGCCCAAAAAACCAAAAAAAAAAAAAAATGATACCAGCAGGCAGATAGACTAATGAGGAAAGCAAGCAGCTTCTCCTTGTGACTCGTGGTCTTTATTGGGAAGAGAAAGACCAGCTCCTTGGACAGAAAACAGGTAGGGCTAAGGGACCAATGCAGAGGTACTTCCAGTTCATGAGGGACAACGACCAGCAACGAAGAATTATCTTGAATTCAGAATGAAAACCGGTTACTCCAACAATATTGAGTGAGTACTAATCAGCTATAATAATCCAATCAAGAATACTATTATGTTTACTCCAAAAACTTTGAGCTGTCTCCACTTTTTTGTTTTGTTTTGTTTTAGGGCCATACCCAGCTGCGTTCAGTTGTTGCTCCTGGCTCTGCGCTCAGAAATCACTGCTAGAGATGCTCAGGGAACCATATGGTATGCAGGGGATCGAACCCAGGTCAGCCGTATGCAAAGTGAATGCTCTTCCTGCTGTATTACGCTCTTTTTTTTTTTTTTTTAAGCACTCCACTTTTGTTTTTAGCCAGGAAAACTTAAAGCGCTAGCAACACATATGTTTGGGTTGCATTTGCTTTTATTTCTCCTGGAGAATTAGTTACCGAAAAGCAAAAATGCTAAACCCACGGATGTTTCACTTTTTTTCAAAAATGACACCAACCCATTCTCCAAAGTTAACTGTGTTATTTTTGTATTTCTCTCAGCCATGGTTGAGGGACCCTATTTCTCCACCCCCTCACTCATGTTGGTTATTTTTGATCTTTTTAATTAGAGCAATTTTTGTCCGTGTGTGTGTGTGTGTGTGTGTGTGTGTGTGTGCCAAGTGGCATCTCATTGTAGATTTAATTTGCATTTCCCTAATGACTCATAATGTTGAACATCTTTTTTCAAGTGCATATTAGCCATTAGTTTATCTTCCTGGCGAAACGTCTATTCCAATCTTTCGCCCTGTTTTTAATGGGCTGTGTGTCTTGTTTGTCGAATTCTCTGTTTATTCCGGGTATAAGTCATTTATCAAGCCACACACTTTGCAAGCATTTTCTTTCGTGTTCCGGCTTTGCCATTTTCCTAATGATACCTTTGGAAGTGCCAAAGTTTCTCATGTTGATGAAATCCAATTTGTCCATTTCCCTTTCACAGATCAGGCCTTCTGTCGTCGCAGAAGAAACCTTTGTCTGACCTTATGCTAAGAAGATTTTCCACTAAGTACCTCTTTCCAAGTTTGATAGCTGAGGTCCGGGATTATAAAATGCAAGTTGTGCATGCCTGAAACCTCAGTTTGATAGTCAGCTCAGGGAAAAAAAAAAAAAAAAAACATAAAAAAGATAAAAGGGGGGGAAAAAGCTTAAGTATTTTCCATGAAGGACCCCTATCATTTGGGGTTCATTCTGTTAGTGCTGTGAAGAAATAACCTCACCTTTTCTGCATGTCAAGACTCGCTTGTTAGAGACCCATTTGCTCAAAAGCTGGTCTTTTTTTTTTCTTTTTGCCAATGAATGGACTGGTCACCTTTATTAAAAATCAATTGACCATAAAAAGGACTGACCAGCATGGTCTTCTATTCTGTTAGTTCACAGGTCCGCCTGCTTACAAAGTCTCAATTCCCGAGGCTTTGTTGTTTAGAAATTGGGATGTGGAATAACCTCCCACTTGGTTCTTTTTCCAAATTGTTTTTGCTCCTCTATATGTCTTTTCATTTCCATCTAAATTTTCAGATCAGCTTGTCGATTTCTGTGCAGAAACCTGCTGGGATTTTGACTGATTGTCTCGATCCATTTGGGGAGACTTTGCCTCCGTCACAATATTGATTCTTCTAATCCTTGAACATGAAATGTCTCCATTTATTTAGATATTCTTTCATTTCCCTCAGCAATATTTCAGCGCTTCTGTGTACAAATTGTTGCCTGTCTTTGATTAAATTTATTGGTCTGCAGTTGCTTCTTTTTAATGCGACGGAACAGAATTGTTTTCTTCTTTTCCCTTTGCAGAGCATTTTGGCGTTGATCTAGACAGATTCTGAGGGAGTGAAAAAAAAAAATCTCAGTCATGACCGTTGAGGTCATGTGGTTACCGGAGTGTTAATGTTCGTGGTTTGGAGTGACGGTCACTTTACTGTTTTACCACCAAAGCGCCCATCCACCTCTCCAGTGCCCCCACTTAATTTGAGTCTTAAATTTGTAATCCAGAGCCAAGGGGGTTTGTTTCCATATTTCATTTTTGGTTTAAGGCCACATCCTGCAGTGCTTAGGGCTTACTCCTGGCTCTGTGCTCAGGGATCACTTGTGGCTCGTGTTTACTCTTGGCTCTGTGCTCTGGGATCACTCCTGGTGGTGCCCAGAGCATACTACTGACTCTATGCTCAGAGCTTACTCCTGGCTCAGTGCTCTGGGATCACTCCTGGCTGTGCTGTTAGGATAGAACCAGTATACAAGTCAAGTATGTCTCGCCCTGTTCTCTCTCTCCAGCATTCAGTCCACTCTATTGCAATGGAACTTTGTTGTTGCTGTAACTGTTGGGCCAGCAATGGAGTCCCGTTGAGAATAGGATTCCAAGTCTCCTGTGCATAAGGGAGGCATCTACCACTGAGCCAGGGCTTGGGTAGATCCTTGGGTGAATCCATACAGGGAAAAGCATGTTCCCAAGGATAAAAGGGTGCTGCTAGAAAACTAAGGATCATTTTCCATCTGGGAGCCTGGTATTTATTCTGGTTAGTTTGATTGTTGGGTCATTCCCAGCAATGCCCAGGGCTTAGTCTTTACTCTGCCCTCAGGAATCACCCTGGTGGTGCTCAAAGGACTAAATGGGATGCCAGGGATCAAACCAGGGTTGGCTTTGTGCAAGGCAAGTGCTCTGCTCACTGTACCATCTTTCCAGCTTCCAGCACTCATTCTTTTCTGATGTCCTGCTGAATGTGGTAAGAATGGAAGTGGCAAGAATGAGAAATGTTTTCTTGTTCCTGATCTTTAGGAAACGTTTTTAGTTCTTTTATCTTTGGTGTGTGTGTGTGTGTGTGTGTGTGTGTGTGTGTGTGTGTGCGTGCGCGTGCGTGTGTGTGTGTGTGTGTGTGTGTGTGTGTGTGTGTGTGTATTACCACACCCAGCAATGTCAGAGAGTGTTCCTGGCTCTGTGCTCAGAAGTGCCCCTGGCAGTTCTCAGGGGACAATATTCAGTGCTGGGAATTCAGATGGGGTCAGTGGGATACAAGGCAAGTGCCTTAACCCTTATGCTATCTGGTCCTGTGAAGAATTTTTGTTTTTTGGGTCACAACTGGCAGCACTCAGGGATTACTCCTGGCTCTGTGCTCAGAATTATTCTTGGCAAGCTCAGGGGACCATATGGGATGCTGGAAATCAAGCCCAGGTCAGAGCCAGATGTGAGGTAAATGCCCTCCCTGTTGTGCTATTGCTCCTGCCCCTGTGGAGATATTTTTAATCATTATTTGCTTTGATTTTTGCTTCCAATTTTTCCCTGTATCAGTATATAGTGTCACATGGGTTTTATTCTAGAGTCTATTAATCTGGCACATTCCATTAATTGATTTTGGGGTGTTCCACTCTTGCATTTTTAAGGATAAATCTCACTTGGATGCAATGCACAATTCACTTTAAATGTGGCTAAATTCACTTTGCTATTATTTTATTAACTTTTTTTTTGCATCAGTCTTCAATAGGACTATAGTCCTGTCATTAAGTTTCTTATGATATCTCTGAGAACCAAGATCTACTGGCATTAAATTGTGTCAAGATATAGAAGTGTCCCTTTCTTTTCTGTCCACTTTCAAATTTTATTCCATTTTATTCTTTCCTTTGATTTGAGGTCCACACCAGGCTAAGTAAAACCAGCTTTATTTCTGCCTCTGTGCTCAGGGATTCCTCCTGGTGGGGATTGGGGGTGAGGAAACTGTGTGATGTCAGGGAAGGAACCCAGGTCACTTATGAGTAAGGCAATGACTTTCATCCTGCCCTATCTCTGTGACCCTGAATTTTTTTTAACTATACAAATATAATTAACATTTATATTATGAATCACATTTATGATTGTGAGCCAGAGGTGCTGTGAAAATGATGTAGGTGCGATGTAGTTAAATGTGAATTTGGTATTGAAACCTAATTGTCAGCTGGTTTCAACCTGGCATCAATCTCTTTGGCATCAACAGCACAACATAAGCTTCTTCCCCCTTGCCTTATCAAGACTGTGTGTGTGTGTGTGTGTGTGTGTGTGTGTGTTTTCCATCTTTATCTGATTAATTCATGTGCCCAGAACCAGGCCCTGAAAAAGGCTTTTTACTTTTACTTCTAGTATAGATGTTTCTTTTTTCTTTTTGACTCTCTTCTTTTTTGGGGGGGTGCACACTCGGTGGCGCTCAGGGCTTACTCCTGGCTCTGCACTCAGAAATCACTCCTGGCAGGTTCAGAGGACCATATGGGATACCGGGAATCAAACCTGGGTCTGTCCCAGTCAGCTTCATTCAAGGCAAATGCCCTACTGCTGTGCTATCACTCTGGCCCTTGACTCTCTTCTTTATTTTTCCTTTGTTTGGGGACCACACCCAGCAGTTAGTCCTGGCTCCATGCTCAGACACTGCTCCTGGCCAGCTCAGGGGACCCTATAAGCTGCAAAGGTCAGCCATGTGCAAGGCGTATGATGCCCTCCCCACTGTGCTATCAATCCAGCCCCTCTCTTCCTTTTTTGTGGTTTTGGAAGGAGGTGGTTTGTTTTGGGGGCCACATCTGGTGCTGATCAGGGTCACTCCTGACATGGCTCAGAGCACTATATATGGTGTCAGGGATTGAATCCAGGTTGGAAAACAGTAAATACAAGATAAATATCTTCTCTAGTCCTACCTCTCTGTTCTGGAATGTTCCTTTTGGGTTGGGGGTGTCACACCTGGCAGTGCTCAGGAGTTACTCCTGGTTCTACACTCAGAAATCGCTTCTGGCAGGCTCAGGGGACCTTATTGGATGCCGGGATTCAAACCACCATCCTTCTGCATACAAGGCAAATAACTTACCTCCATGTTATCTCTCCAGTCCCCAGAATTTTCCTTTTCTTTCCTCCCTCTTCCCCTTCCCTTTGCTGTTGACATTGGGAAGTGATGAGAGTCCCTCATGTGCATGGGCATGGGGTTCCCCTTTAGCTATGGTACTTGGTCACAAGAAATCCCTGCATCAGACCACTGAAGCTGTACACCAGCTGCAGGTGAACCCAGGAGATTTCCATTCCTCGTTCTGTGATGCAGGTTCTAATGGCCACTGGGTACCAAGCTCTTCATGGCACAAGCTCTGGATGAAGTCGGGTATGGGGTCACTGCAGTACTCATCCCCCAGTGGACCAGAACTCAGACTTTCTGGCTAGTTTCCCTTTTAGTTTCAGAATTTAAGGGACGAGTGTTTTACCCCCTTTTGGTAGTTCTTACACTAAAAAAGCAGTGTGCTCCCCTCAAAGAGCCAAAGCAATGCTCAGGGAAAGATCAAAGTAGCGGGCCCGGAGAGATAGCACAGAGGCGTTTGCCTTGCAAGCAGCCGATCCAGGACCAAAGGTGGTTGGTTCGAATCCCGGTGTCCCATATGGTCCCCCGTGCACCCAAAAACCAAAAAAAAAAAAAAAAAAGATCAAAGTAGCATTTTCCCCAATTTCAAACTGTACTACACAGTGGTAATAATTTTTAAAAAATGGGGGGAAAATTGGGGAAGACAGAGCAATAGCACAGCAGGGAGAGTGTGGATCTTGTACATGGTCAACCCAGGTTCATTCCCTGGCATCATATAGAATTCCCCAAGCCTTTCAGGACTGATTCCTGAGCATAAGGCCAGGAGTAACCCCTGAGCACTGTGTGTAGCCAAAAATAAACAACAACAAAAGAAACCCAGCATGGTACTATGATAAAGAGAGATCTTCAGATCTATGGAATAGAATGGAAACCCTAAAGAAAGATCTTTGGGTATCTGCTATGTTAGTTATTGATAAAAGAGCCAAAAATATGAAGTGGGGCAAGGAAAGACTGGTCAACAAATGGTGCTGGAAAAACTGATTAGTCATATGCAAAAATTTAAAAAAATGAAACCAGGCATATTTCTAATACCACACACCAAAGTCAGGTCAAAATGGATTAAAGACCTAGATATCAGACCTGAATTCATAAGGTACAGGAAAATCCATAGAGAAAAACATAGATAGCTGTTTCCATGAGATTGAAGCTAGAGGCTTCTTTAAAGATGAAACCACTGACCAAGCAAGTTAAATTAAGAAGCTTCAGCACCTCCAAGGAAATGAGAACAAGAATACAAAGACAGCCCATAGACTGGGAAAATTCTTTTTCCGCCAATTATTCGATAAAAGGTTAATAATATCCAAGGTATGTAAGGCACTGGTAGAACTTTACAAGAAAAAGATACCTACACCAATGAAAAAATGGGAAGAAGTGATGAAGAGAAACTCTCTCAAAGAAGAAATACAAATGGCCAAAATGCGTATTAAAAAGTAGTCAATGTCACTAATCATCAGAGATGCATTATAACAATGAGATCCCACCTCACACCACAGAGACTGGCACTAAGCAAAATGGAACAAGCAGTGCTGGCACGAATGTGGGGAAAAAGGGACTCTCACAGATGGGAGAAAATCAACTGGTTTGGCCTTTTTGGGAAAACAATATGGATATTCATCAAAACACTAAGAGCTGAACTTGCTTATGACCCAGAAATTTTCCTCTTTCTAATATACTCTAAGTGCCTAAAAGCATAATGCAGAAAATCCTTCTGCACTCCTATGGTCATGGCAGTGCTATTCACAATAGCCAGAATCTGGAAAACCCCCAAGTTCCCTAGAATAGATGAGTGGGTAAAGAAACTGTGGGGTCAGAGAGATAGCACAGCAGTAAGGCATTTGCCTTGCATGCAGAAGGACGGTGGTTCGAGCTTGGGGGTGATTTCTGAGTGTAGAGCCAAAAGTAACCCCTGAGCGCTACCAGGTGTGACCCACAAACCAAAAAAAGAAAAGAAAGACTGTGGTACATCTACACAATGGAATACTACACAGCTGTTAGAAAAATAAAGTCATGAAAGTTGCTTATACATGGATAAATAGGGATGGACAGGGAGAGTATCATGCTGAGTGAAAATGAGTCAGAGGAAGAGGGACAGACACAAAATGATCTAACTCCTATGTGGGGTATAAAGAAGCACAGTAGGAAAATAACTAAAATCTAAAGGCAATAGAAACAACGTCCTTGGGAGGGAGTTTAATGCTGGGGCAGTGGGTGACAGAGAAGGGAAGGGACCCCTGTGACCATGACAGAGAGAAGTGATCACTCTGGACCAGAACTAGATGCTGAAAGGAGGGAAAGCAACATGCATGTTACTAACAGTATTGCAAACCACAGTGCCTAAAAGTGGGAGAGGGGGGAAAAAATACCACTGCAAGTATGGAAACTGAGGACATTGATACAAGGAAGCAAACACTGGTGAAGGGGTGGGTGTGAAACATTGCATGTTGAGACTCAATCATGAACGATCTTACCGCTTTATAATTTACAGTGATTAAATAGTAGTAATTTTATAAAAATAGCATGGCTGGAAGTCATTTGCACCCCCAAGGATTACATATAGCAGAACTGCCAAATTCAAAAGCCAGAACCCTCAGGACCTCTCTAAATGAATGTAGGATACTAGGGACTTGAATTCACAACCTTGTTCTTGCAGGAGAGACATTCTTTTTTTTTTTTTTTTTTTTTTTTTGTTTTTGGGTCACACCCAGCAGCGCTCAGGGGTAGCCTTACCTCCATGCTATCTCTCCGGCCCCAGGAGAGACATTCTTAGCCCTTGCACTAACCCTACATGCCCTGCATTGTTTCCTTTCCCTCGGGGCCTTCCTGAGATTGAAAACCCAGTGATGTTCCAGGCAATGCTAGCCTGGAGGTACCACCTGCTGAATTTGAGCAACTCTGCTCATATTGGTAGCACTGGGTTTTTTTCCCAGGGCTATACCACCACTTTCAGTATGAGGGTCCCTGGATGAAACTCTGACTCTCTCCCAGGCAAGCCCCCCAACTCCAGTCCTGTGAGGTGCAGCCTTTAGACTTTGCAGGGTGAGGAGTGTGTAGTTCCCATTGAATAGCTTTTTTTTTTTTTGGGGGGGGGGTCTCTATGTGGTTTTGTTCCACTCCCTGGCCAAGTTAAACTCAGTTCATCCACATCGCTAATCTCTTCAAAGAACTGGTTTCATTCTTAGTGATTTTTTCTGCAACCTTGACTGCTCATCTAATCTTCAGTTCTTTCCTCTGCTTGCTTTGCTCTTGACTTAGTACTTTTGTACTTCTTTACTTTAAAAAATAAATTCTTTAATGGGATCACCAAGAGATTCAAAGTTGTTCTTGATTGAGTTTCAGACTTACAGAGTCCAACATCCTTCACCAGGGCACATTTCCATCCACCAATGGGCCCAGTTTCTCTCCCACCCTCCCTCCTGCCTGCCTCTGGAGCAGACATCTCTTTCTCTCTCTTTCTCTCTGTCTCTCTCTCGGTCTCTCTCTCTGTTCCTATCTCTCTCTGTCCCTGTCTCTCTCCACCCCCACACTTTTTTTCTTTTTAGACACTGTGATTTGCAATATTGTTACTGAAAGGGTATTATGTGCTTCACTTTCCCTTCTTTCAGCACCAGAGTGATGTCCAGAGTGATCAGTGATCATTCCCAATTCTCTCTCTCTCTCTCTCTCTCTCTCTCTCTCTCTCTCTCTCTCTCTCTCTCTCTCTCTCTCTCTCTCTCTCTCTCTGTTTTTGTTTTTGGGCCACACCCAGTGGTGCTCAGGGGTTACTCCTGGCTGTCTGCTCAGAAATAGCTCCTGGCAGGCACGGGGGACCATATGGGACACCAGGATTCGAACCAACCACCTTTGGTCCTGGATCTGCTGCTTGCAAGGCAAACATCGCTGTGCTATCTCTCTAGGCCCCCAATTCTCATTCTTAAGCTGAACAGCACAGGGGACTGGCCAGGACCTGTCTGTGTCCTGACCTGGGAGCTTTGGCTCTTGCTGGTTTGGCACTCGGGAATTCAGCCCCACGTTGTGTATTGGGGGGGTACCCTCATTTTCTTGCTGTTCTATTTAATTGTGCTGTGATTATAGAACATACTTAGCATAATTTTCATTTTTAACTCCTTTTCTAAGACAGGCTTCTGGTTTAGGAGATGGTCCTACCATCTCCTAAAGGGTGCTTGTTGGGCTGGAGAGATAGCATAGCTGCAGACTGGCCTTTGTTTTGCCCAAGGCCAAAAGAGATGGCCCCGGGTTCGATTCCTGGCATCCCATATGGTTCCCTGAGCCTGCCAGGAGTGATTTCTGAGCACAGAGCCAGGAGTAACTCCTGAGAGTGGCTGTGCTTGGCCCCAAAACAAATACACACACATACAAAAGGGTGTTTGTCTGCAGCAAATAGGGTGTTTCTGAATTTCTGTAACCACATGCTTAAAGAAACTATCATAAGAATATTTTTTAAAGCATTCCTGAAAATTCTATGTGCTTTTCTCTTGTAAAGGCCAAGAGAAATCATTTGATTGTATAGATCAAGATTCTCTGTTTGCTTGTGCAGTGATCTTAAAAAGGGGGTAAAGGGGACACAGGTCCAGAGAGATGGCATAGTAGTAAGGCACTTGCTTTGCATGTAACCAACTACAGTTTGATCGTAGGGCATCACACAGGGTTCCCTGAGCCCCTCCAGAAGTGATCCCTGGGTTAGAACCTAGGGTAAAGCCTCAGCACCAACTGGATATTGCCCCAAAAAACACTTTGGTGGCAGTGATATGTAGTAACTTTGAACATTGGTACTAGACATTTGAACACTATTCTAGTCATATTAAATAAATAATCATTTTTTTCCTCTAGAATTGTTTTGGGACTTTTATCATTCCATGAGAGTTTTAGTGTTTAGTCTATGCCCTGGAAGAACGCCATGAGAATTTTGAAGGAAATGTTTACATCTAAAAATTACTTTGAGTAAGATGGTCACTTGAGAAATGTTAAATATGTTCAATTCAAGAACAAAAGTGTATGCTTTTGTTTTCTGTATTTTGTTTTTTTCCCTTTTGATTCAGATTCATAATTTGCCTTAAGTAGAAGTGGCTGTTTCCTGGAGCCTTGAAGTTTTAACACAGTCACAAAGGTGATTGTATCTTTAAAATGTCTTTCTCACCTAGGTCATTGTTTACATATATGAATTCATCGACTTTCTGTGTATTGATTTTTTAGCCTGTTTTCCTGTATAGATTTACTGTTTCTCAGATTTCATTTATTTACTTATTTATTTTGTTTTTTTGAGCCACACCAGAAGCGATCAGAGCACTCTAGAATTGCTCGTGGCAGTGTTCAGGGAACTATAATGGTACTTGAGATCAAACCTGGGTCAGATGTGTGCAAGGCAAGTGCCCTACCCACTGTCTTATCACTCTGGCTTTGTTTCAGGGAGTTAAAAACTCTTTACAATAGAGAAGCAAATAAAACCATGGGAGGGAGGAAGAAAATAACAAAAAAAAAATAAAGGGAAAAACAAGAACCGAGGAGGACCAAGGGAAGGAGGAAGAAAATAACAAAAAAATTAAAGGGAAAAAACAAGAGAAGCAAACAAACAAACAAAAAAAATCAATGCTTAGAGGTGTTTATGTATAGTATCATGCCATTGGTAAATAGTGATTGTTTGATTCTTCTTCGCAAACTCCAATACCTTTAATTTAAATTTCTATTCTAGCTCTTTCTATCCTCTCTTGAGCTGGAGGCTAGCTCTAGCTGCCATGGGGTTTGGGGAGACCCCATGTGAAAGGCCTTCTCCCTAACTTGGGTGTGTTGGGAGCTTTGATAGGCCCCCAGCCTTCCCCTCTTCTGCCCCCAGCCTCCAGGCCTTCTGGGGTGGCAGCCCAGGCGGCCAGAAATGGTTGGTCCTAACTTGGGGTGTGCTGAGATTTGTCACTGGCAATTTCTGACCACTCTGCATACGGAAAACCCACGCGCACTGCATGTATTAAGAGTATTCCTTATCTTTATGTTATGTTTTGCGTATCCAGAATGTCCATTTTGTATTCTGCCCTTTTCCACACCCCTACAAAGCTCATTTTTACTCCTTAACTCTCTCACCCCCCCCAAACATCACTAACCCACATTACTCTTTTTAACTTCAGTACTGCACAATCCTAATCACAGACCAAAGCCGTGCATTGTGTGTAACAACCCCAAACTGTTTCAAAAGACATAAAAAGGACACGTATTTCTTTAGAATATTTTGTGTTTTTTCTCTGACAGCTAAAAGTCTTACTAAATATTCTCTTATACAGTGACGATTCTAACCACTCTTTATCTTCTCTTTATGAGCTGTTCAACAAGGAATTTTGGTGAAAGAGTCCCCCAGGTTAATGCTTATGATTGAAACATGTCATGGGGATTGTTGGACTTGCTCTTACGGCCCCCATATGTGCCAATAACGCCACGTGGCATTGCTCCTTTTTTGCATAGGCACATTAAAATAGAAAAATACTATACATACAAATAAGATCCTATCTAATAGAGATTGGAACACACAAATCTTGTAGTGCAAAGGGACCTTACACCCTGAACATTGACATAACAACCTGGCACATACCTCAGAAGAAAGGGCATTTTACATTCACCCCTGAGCCAGGGAAGCCATCCACGAAACATCCAGGTTTGTCTATAACATCACCTGGAAGCAATCCTCTACCACGGAAGACCCTACCACTACTCAGACATCGACCTGTTCAAAAGAGACTTCCCTTAACACTGAGAAGACTTAACAACAACAACGACCTGCATACAGGACAGGGCTCCCTGCATTGCCCTTTAATGTTGAGGTGAAACGAGAGAACGCTCCACATCCTGACTTCAATGTAGGATATGCAGATTCCAGGACCTTTAATACAGAAACATGATACTAACAACAGAAACTGTGAAAAAAGTGTGTTGGCACTACAGACAATGTCTTGGATTGGACGATCTAGCTTGCCTGGAGCCTAGAGTTGGGCTTATGCCAGGAAACTTCAGGGGTAAGGTCTCTTTGTATTTAGGCCAAGGTTATTCCTTTCCATGCCCCTCATATTTTGGTGGGCCTATGCAAACAACAATTGCCACTCTAACACCGTTTTTACTATTCTCCTTTGACTCTAATCCTTAAAAAAAAACCCACTTAAAATTTGAGGTTAACTTAAGCTAATATGCATGTACATGGAAATGTAAAAAATACTATGCCTCTAATGTTTAAGGAGTTACGGAAATTTTATGGCTTTAGATTGCCTGTGTGCTGTTAAGAAATATTATAATGTGTTACAATCTGGGGACTTGAGGGACAAAGTAACTGTACATGGATTCTGTTTTATTTATCTTAATGTTCTTTGGCTGAAAGTTCAAAGTTAAGATATCAGCAAAGGAACTTCTTCTGAGAATTATGTTATGGGTGATTGTCCTTCCACTGTAACTTTACCTTGTCCTCTTTCTTTTTTTTTTTTTTTTGGTTTTTGGGCCACACCCGGCAGTGCTCAGGGGTTACTCCTGGCTGTCTGCTCAGAAATAGCTCCTGGCAGGCACGGGGGACCATATGGGACACCGGGATTTGAACCAACCACCTTTGGTCCTGGATCGGCTGTTTGCAAGGCAAATGCCGCTGTGCTATCTCTCCGGGCCCACCTTGTCCTCTTTCTTTGCATCTTTGTTCTCATAATTAAAAAAAATTTTTTAAAAAAGAATATCTAATAGAACCTACAAAAAAATAAATTTCTATTCTAGTGGACGTGTCATGGCTTTTCTAAATTATGTTGAATAATAAATAGTAAGACCAGACCAAAAAAAAAGAGCTTTCAGTTTTTCCCTAAAAATATGGAGTTCGTAATAGATTTGTTGTAAATGGCCATGAAGAGATAAGTTCCTTCAATTCTCATTTTGTGGTGGATTTCATCCCAATTGGGTGTTGAAGCTGGTCAAAGCATTTCTCTGAATTTTTAGGGCTCCTCATGCAGCATTTGTCCTTCTATGTCACATTCATCTATCAGCATGTTATTGAACTATCCCTCCATTCCTGGAATAACTTGATAATGGCTAATGATTTGTTTCATGTCTAAGATTTGGTTTTCTTGAGTTTTATGCTTCTCAGCAACTGTGCTCATCAGGGAGATAGGCCTATCCTTATCTTTCTGAGTAATCTTGGTACCAAGGTAATGCTGGTCTCATAGAAAGTGTTCAGGACGGTTGGTTCCTCTTCTTCCACTATGTGGTAGAACTTTTGTTTGTTTTTGTTTTTGGATCATACTTAGTGGCACGCAGGGGTTATTCCTGACTCTGCACTCAGAAATTGCTCCTGGCAGGCTCGGGGGACCATATGGGATGCCGAGAATTGAACCAGAGTCTGTCTGGGGTTGGTCTCGTGCTGGTCTTGTGCAAGGCAAAAGCCCTACTACTTCTGGTAGAGCTTTTGAAGCTGGATACTTGGCTCTCTTTGAAGGTTTGAAAGTACCTTCTTGTGAACTCAATTGGCCTTTGAAAGAAGAATATTATTATTATTATTACTCTTTCCTTCCTTAGTAATATTTATTTAGATTATCTGCTTTCTCCTGACTTGGTCTTGGTGTGTTGTAGGATTCTAGAAAATTACCGTATTTTCCGGCGTATAAGACGACTTCTGAAACAAAAAAAAAAAGTCAACCGAAAATCAGGGGTCGTCTTATACGCCGAGTATATCCCGAAAAATGTTTCAATATGCCGCTAAACGAAAATTTTCTGAATATTGCCACAAAACGAATTTTCCAACTCGATCCTGCACCAATCACTGCCAGGCTGCTCGGACCACTTCTCTAACTCAGCCAACCCAAGCAGGCTTTTCATGCATGCAAATTAGACAATTTTCTGGACCCGAATCTACACTGTAAAAAGCCTGCTCAGATTGGCCAGAGTCAGAGAGGAAGTCTATTACAGTATAACCTTTGAGCCTTTGCTTGTTGTGATTGGCTCACTGTGGTACATGAGCACAGGAACACATGCAGCACATGAAGCACAGGAACATTCTGTCTGATACAGCGAATATAGGCCTAAACCTATGTTTTAACTGCAAAATTAGGGGGTCGTCTTATACGCCCGGTCGTCTTATATGCAGGAAAATATGGTATGTTTTTCTCTAGTTCTGCAACTTAGGGGCAGAGGGCTGGAAAGAGAGGAGTAAAGGCCTTGCATGTGGTTGACCTGGTTTGACCCCTGGCAACACATCTGATCCCCTTGGTTCTTCCAAATATCATAAGATGTGAGCCAAGCATTCCTACCATAAGGTCCCCACAAATGAAACCAATTTTGTGGATGCCAGAGAGATAGTAGAGCAGGTAAGGAGCTTACCATTCATGTGGCCAATCCAGGTTTGATTCCCAGCATCCCATATGTCCCCCAATGCTGCCCACAGTGATTGTTAAGTGCAAATCCAGGAGTAATCCCTGAGCACAGAGAGGTATGCACTCCCCAAAATTTAATTTTGTGACATGTTATTCACACAAATTTCAGATGATCTTTATATTTCCAAGGTCTCTGTTGTAACTTTTCCTTTATGGTCTCTGATCTGACTTAGAGTTTTCTCTTCATTTTCCTTTGAGTCTAATTAAGGCTTTTCAATCTTTTTTTTTTTTTTTTTTTTTTTTGTGGTTTTTGGGTCACACCCGGCAGTGCTTAGGGGTTATTCCTGGCTCCAGGCTCAGAAATTGCTCCTGGCAGGCACAGGGGATTATATGGGGCGCTGGGATTCGAACCGATGACCTCCTGCATGAAAGGCAAGCGCCTTACCTCCATGCTATCTCTCCGGCCCCTCAATTTTCTTAATTCTTTTCAAAAATCAGCTATTAGACACACTGATCTTTTAAATTGCTTTTTTGAATATCACATATTTCTGTGCAGATTCTGTCATGTTTGATACCAGTAAGCTTCTTCGACTGCTGTCAGTGATTTTTTTTTTTCTGTTGCTCCTTTATATTTGAGTGATTGCCTGGCAGGAGAAAGTATTTTTCTCCTGGATGTCAGTTTTGTTCCATGTGTTGGCCACGTCATCCCTCTTCTTTCTAGCCTGGAGTGTGTTCCTCAAAGGAGCTGTTGGGAGTCTTAGCCGTGTTCTCATGTGGGTAATTTCAGGCTCTGATCCTGCTGGTCTGAGGATTATCACTGGCTCTTACCATTTGAGTAATGATGTGTCTCAGTGTTTTCCTGTTTGCCCTTTTGATTTTTTTCCACCCAGTGGCACTCAGGAGTTACTCCTGGCTCTGTGCTCAGAAATTACTCCTGGCAGGCTTGGGGGACCTTTTGAGATGCCTGGGATTGAACTCAGGTTAGCTGCATAAAGCCCTCCCGGCTGTGCTATCGTTCTTCAAGGCAAATGCTCTAACCACTGTGCTATCACAGTGGTTATGTGGCCCCATTTCCTGTTTGCTTTAATTCTGTCTGAAACTCTTCAGCTTTCTAAATCTGGGTATTATGTCAATTCTCAAATAGGCAGATTTTGCCTATAGTTCCTCCCACCACATCTTCCCCCCCATTTTTTTTTATTTAACCAACTTTATTACATACATGATTGTATTTGGGTTTCAGTCATGTAAAGAACACCACCCATTACCAGTGCAACATTCCCATCACCAATGTCCCAAATCTCCCTCCTCCCCACCCAACCCCCACCTGTACTCTAGACAGGCTTTCTATTTCCCTCGTACATTCTCATTATTAGGATAGAAAACGTAGTTATTTCTCTAACTAAACTCATCCCTGTTTGTGGTGAGCTTCATGAGGTGAGCTGTAACTTCCAGCTTTTTTCTCTTTTGTGCCTGAAAATTATTATTGCAAAAATGTCTTTCATTCCCCCTCCATTTTCTTTTTTCTTATCTTCTTGGATCCCTATAATTCTATATTGCTCTTTTTTACTATATGCTTTTATTATTTTAATTTTTTGGTTTTCGGACCACATCCAGCAGCGCTCATGGGTTGCTCCTGGCTCTGCACTCAGAAATTACTCCTGGCAGGCTTGGGGGACCATATTGGATGCTGAGGATTGAGCTCAGGTTAGCTGCATAAAGCCCTTCCCACTGTGCTATTGCTCTGCCCCCCTCCCCATACTTTCTTATCCTTTTGTTCTTCTTCAATGGACCATATACCTGGTCTTGGAGCACACTGTCTCACTCCTATACCTGGTATTTCTGCTACTCAACTCCTCCACTGTGCCCTGAAGTTCTGTGAGTTCTGACTGAGGTTTTCTGATGTTTTTTTCTTTCTCTGTGGGAGCTTCCTTCTTGTTCTTCTCAGTGCAGTGAATCACCTAGCCATGGTCCCTTTCTGTCCCTCATCAGGGAGATTGGAGCAATCCTGCATGTTGGGGTGGTTCCAAGACTTTCATCAATACCCATTAGTGCCAGTAATTTTTTTTTATTATGTTCGGTGCTATGTGGACAGTAGTGGTGGGGGTCTCATTTCTTGCCAGGCTGCCTGGTGGCGAATGACTCCCTTTTGCTGCTGTTAAGTTTGCTCTCCCAAGCTTAGTGCATCAGCAGGATTCTGTCAAGGAAAAAAAAATCATCTCTTTACTACCTCCCCGTGTTCATTTCTGCCAGTACTTAATCTCAGTGTGGTCACACCAGTTGGGGTTCACTGGACTCCCAGCACACTCCCAGCACTCCCAACACACATAGTGTTCCCTGATACACTATATTCCCAAACAACCCCAGCATTCAGCCTGTGTCTGTGTCTGCCCAAGGCTTACTGCCAAGTAGTTACTCTCACTAGCCACCCTGGGAGATACCCACATATCCCTCAAGTCTAAGTCTAGTTCTTCCCTAATTGGTCCATCGCTCCCCTAGTTGTCTGATCATGGGCATTTGGGTTATTTCCAGATTCTGGCTACTATGAACAGAGGGGTGCAAGTGTCTTTTATGAATTGTGTTTTGGGGCCCCTAGGGTATATCAAAAGAAGAAGAAAAGAGGAAAAAAGAGGAAAAGAGACAGGTGAAAGCTCTGTTTCTAGTTTTTTGAGGAATGTCCATATTGTTTTTCCAAAAACATTGAACCAGTCCACATTTCCACCAGCATTTAATGAAGGTCCCCTTTCTCCTGCATCTATGCCAACATTGTTCTTGCTCTTTTGGGTGGGTACACCATCAGTTACTAATCAGGGGTTACTCCTGGCTTTACTCTCAGGGTAGTGTTCAGGGGGACTATATGGGATGCCA
This sequence comes from Suncus etruscus, assembly GCF_024139225.1. Lineage (NCBI taxonomy): Eukaryota > Metazoa > Chordata > Mammalia > Eulipotyphla > Soricidae > Suncus > Suncus etruscus. The sequence goes on along the minus strand of NC_064850.1, from coordinate 43,450,896 downwards.
GAGATCGAACCCAGGTCAGCCATGTTCAAGGCAAATGCTCTACTAGCTATGCAATCGCTCCAGCCACTGTTCTTGTTATTTGTGCTATATGCCAGTCTCTATTGTATGGAATGATATCTCAGTGTTGTTTTGATTTGCATCTCTCTGATGATTAATGATGCAGAGTGGGCCAGAGTGGTGGCGCAAGTGGTAAGGCATCTGCCTTGCCCATGCTAGCCTAGGATGGACCTTAGTTTGATCCCCCCAGCTTTCCATATGGTCCCCCAAGCCAGGAGCAATTTCTGAGCACAGAGCCAGGAGTAACCCCTAAGCGTCACCAGGTGTGCCTTCCCCCAAAAAAGATGCAGATGGGCTTTTGTTTTTGGTCACACCCAGAGGTGCTCAGAGGTTACTCCTGGCTCTGTGCTCAAAAATCGCTCCTGGAAACTCAGGGGACCATATGGAATGCTGGGAATCGAATCTGGGTCTGTCCCAGGTCAGCTTCATGCAAGGCAAATGCCCTACCACTGTGCTATCACTCCAGCTCTGCAGAGTGTTTCTTTATACACCATTTGACTATTTGTAGTTCTTCTTTAAGAAGGCTACTGTTCATCTCTTATTCCTATTTTGGATAGGTTTGTATGTTGTTGTCATTTTTCCATTTTGATACATATTACTGAAATAATTTTAGTATCTTGCTAACAATAGCTGTGTGTAAGGAGTTTGATTAACACTAAAACTTCTAGACTTATGTCAAACATTCCTTTGTTGTATCAAGATTATGATCATGCTCGTGAACTCACAAGTATCGTGTGTTTAATAATTATATGCTTCATTATTGGAACATATTTTCATTAATTCATATACTTATAACCTTGACATAAAAAGTAAATTAATTCTATATATTTATACATCTATATTTTGCATTTGTAAACATTTAGGGACAAATATTCTGTAAATATATTTGCATGTCCTGGTACAAGTCACATGTAATTAGTAAGGTAGTCATTTAAGGTACATTCATTAGAGTAAAGTTTTATTGTTGTAAGTTATAGCATGTTAACTTCATCAATATGGTTTCACAAGCTGACCAAGCAGCCAGTATTATGTATGAAGTCTTGTCACTTGTATGTAATTTTTCTTGTAAAATTCTACCTGTGCTTTATATATCTTGGCTATTAACCCTTTAGCAGACAAGGATTGGAAAAATATTTTCTCCTAGTCTGTAGGGACCACTTGAGGACAAATCAAACAAGAGTAGCAATGGTGGTCATAAAAGAGCTTTATGGGAAGCACTCTGGCAGGTTGGAAGACAACCAACTTTAGGACCAGAGGGAAAGTCCAGGGTGGGGCACTTGTCCCATTCCAGTTGGATTTCCAGCACCACATGTGGTACCCTAGCACTGCTAGGCGTCATCCTTGAGCACAGAGTTGGGAATCAGCCCTGATCACTGCCAAGTATGGCCCCAAACCCTCTTAAACAAACAAACAACCTCTTTAGCTCTGGCACCACATAAAGACCTTAGAGAGAAACCAGGGAAGCACATTTTTTAGGAAGTGTGGGTCACAGGCTGTGGGAGCTGAGAAATGGTGGGGGCTTCAATCCATACATTCAAGAGCTGATCCCCTGATCCCCTCAGACTGTAAACAGAGATCCTGGATTAGCTTCTCAAAAGATAAGAGGAACATTCTTGACATTCTCAGCCATTTCTCACCACACGGTCTTCTGGTTTCTAATTTTGAAATCAACTTCATTTCCTGGACTGACTGTCTTCCGGGCCTCAGTTCGTGGCACCTCTTAGGCCTACACATACCAACTCGGCTTTTCTGCTTTCTTTTTCCTCTCTAGAATGTTCACATCATCCTTGGGCTAAGCAGGTACCCCTAGTGTTGCATTTCTGATATTGATGCTCAGAATAAGTGGACCCCATTGCCCTCACAGCCCCCACTGCCCTGGACCTCTACCCCATCTCTATTCATCCTCCTCCCGACCCCCCTCCCCAACACTTGTGGCTTTGGTGTAAACTGTTCCCTCTCTCTGCCACTACTCATGTGCTCCAGACTTTCCACCCAGATTACTTCCCACATTACTTCATTTCTCCTACTTCTTCCACACCCCCAACCTGGAGTTCTCAGGTGTGTACCCTAGCACCCAAAGTTTATAATTAGTTGATATTGTCCACAGCCTTGATTTGTTTCTTTATTCATTACAGAGGAGTGAGATCAGCCAGGATTTGTCCTTATTTGGATTTATTTTTGCTCAGGAATTGTTGATGTATAGCTGTTGGACTTGAACATGCCCCTTGGATACCCCCACTGTAATGACAGTTGAACCTGGACATGTCCCTTTGTCATGACGGTTATAAAAGGAAAAACTTAGACTTTGCGGAGGCAGGATAGTGATCAGAGCAGCACGTGCCGGTCTGTGGTAGGGGACAGAGATAAAGCATCAGAGAGATGCTGCCTGCTTTGTATTTATTTCTTTCTCTTTCTTTTCTGAACCCTGGCCTGTCCTCTCCACCCCACCCCATGCCACCTCTGGCTGGTGAATTTCCATCTATCTCTCCCTCTCTCTTAGGAAACTGCCAGACAGTGGTCTCTGTCTGTCTGTCTGTCTGTCTCTCGGGTGGTTGATCACTACATGTTGGTAACTACATAGCAGTTGGGCCCCATGAACCTCTACAACTTTTGCAGCACTGGGCCCCTGGAAGCCTTGGGCTTCTGCAGCATGCAGCCCTGCAGTCCTGGCAGCCTTGGGCCTCTGCAGCCTTGCAGTAGCTGAGCAGCAGGCAGACTTGCAGGTTACTGTAGTAACCAGATGGATAATGGTGGATTTCTACAAGGATCACCATAGTGCTGTCCAGGTTACCCCCAACTTCCAGATTTTATTTCTTAGATCACATATCTCCCTATAAGCCTGCAGGATGCTGACAAGTGTAGGCCCATCTTTGTTTTTCCTTCCCACCAGGGCTACCTGCCAGCCACTTTGGCCTGAAAGGCTGACAAGAATTTATTCTACCCTGGTTAGCTTTTTGTTGTTGTTGTTGTTGTTTTGTTTTGTTTTGGCTTTAGTTTTTGGGTCACACCCAACAGTGCTCAGGAGTTACTCCTGGCTCTATGATCAGAAATCGCTCCTGGCAGGCTCGGGGGACCATATGGGATGCCGGGATTTGAACCACCATCCTTCTGCATGCAAGGCAAATGGCACTATCCATTCTATCTCTCCAGCCCCCCCCCCCCCCGGTTAGCTTTTTTGTTTTGTTTTTTTGGGCCATACCTGACTATGCTCAGGGCTGACTGAGCTCAGGGATTATTCTTGGTTGGGCTCAAGGGAGCATTTGGGATGTCGGGGAAAGAACTTGGATCTGCCACAGCAAGGCAAGCACCCTCCTCTCTGCTGTGCTATCAGTCCACCCCAAAATGAGTTAGCACTTGTTTGTAATCTCTTGTGTACAGGTGCTCAGGAGCAGTATTACAGAATCCTTTAGACTTTCTGTTCTGACACTTTAAAGTGTCCATTCTCCACAATTTTCATTCCCTACTAGAGAGCCTGAGCTGGTTTTTCCCTGCAGACACACTAGCACTTACTATCAAAAACTGTCTGGCAGTGGCAGTGCTCCTGGTGTGGGTGGACAGATCCTTGAGGTCTAGATTTGATTATTATCTCTAATAATAAGAGATATAGAAAAAATAAGAGATATAGAACATTGTTCAAGTATCTGTGGCTCTGTGTATTTTCTTTAGAAAAGTTTCTAGTTCATATCTTTTCTATTGGGTTTTTTATTGTTTGGTTTTGTTTTTTGTTTTTGTTTTGGAGCCACTCATAGCTTACTCCTGGCTCTGTACTCAGGGATCGCTCCTAGCAGTGTCCAGTGGTCCATAAGGGATGCCTAGGGTAGAACCCATGTAGGCAAGTTCCCTCCCCACTATACTATCTCACTGGCACCAAATTGTTTTCAATTGAGTTGTTTGTTTGTTTTTTTGTTTGTTTTTATGGTGAGTTCGTAGCTTCCTTCTGTCTTTGGATGTCATCTTCTTGTCTGATGGATATTAGGTAAATATCTTCTCCCAATTCCTAGTGTCCTTTTCAAGATAGTTGATTCTGTTGTGTCAAGGCCTGTTAATTTGGGGAGATTTATTTAGCTTTGATGGGCCATACCAGCAGTGCTCAGTACTCACTACTGGCTCTTAACTCAGGGATTATTCCTGGTGGTGCTTAGGGGATCTTATTGGATGCCAGGGACCAAACCTGAGTCAGCTGTGTGCAAGGCAAACTGTGTTCTCTATTCTTCACTGTGCTCTCTCTCTTTCTCTCTCTCTCTCCTATTAGCCTTTAAGTTTTTTGAGTTTTGCTATTTCTTCCTTGATAATGGAGTTGAAACTCCAGATATGTCTCTGATGTTGAATGTCTTATCTTTGATGTCTTCTACATATTTTATGTTGCAGTCCCACTATCTAATGCAGCTAATGCATTTTGAATTTATATCTGTGCGTGGTATAATGTGGTTCTGTGGGTTGTTTTCTTGGGGCTACCCAGTGTACATAATGCCCTTTGTTACTATGTCTATTCTCTCCTTTTCCTTTCAGACTTATCTCCTCTGTCAGAAGTTACATACTCACACGTGTGTGGGCTTATTTCTGGGTTCTCTATAATATTCTATTGGTTCATGCACCATTTTCTCTTCCAAAGCCATATGGTTTGAATGACTTGTGCTTTGCAGTATAGTTATTTTGAAGTCAGAACACATGATGCCTTCTTGTTTCTGCCCATCTCTCTGCATTGTCTTCCATGCTCCCACACATATTTTTGGATCATTGGTTCTGTTTCTTTGGGGAAAAAAACACTGGTGTTTGGGCAAGTTCTGAACAACCCTTCTTTTGATGATTTTTTTGACTATCACATCTCCATGAAAAAGCATCTGAAAACTCAGTCCAAAAATCATCATCATCAATGCTGGAAAAGCACTGGGCAGACAGGAATCCTGGCTTGTGAAGAAGCTGCCACCACTCTCCACACTTCACCCATAACAGTCTCAGACCAGGAAAGGAGGTGAAGGAGCAGTACAGTCTTATCTCCCTGTACCCCTCTGGAACTTGATGGTGGCCCAAACCTGGGCCGCTCCTCCAGAAAAATATCTTGGAAGTCAGGTGGGCTGTGTGTAGTGAGCACAGCAATGGGCATTTCTGTTCCTTCCATGGCATGGCTTTTCATGCCATCAGTTCCCTGGGACTCAAAGATGGGAAAAATCAGTCAGGGGTGACTCTGCCAGTTGCTGGTGTGTCTGTGCCAATGAGATGCTCCCAGCTGGTAGGTAACCTCAGGACTCGATTGTAAGGTTCCTTAGGATAGAGACTTAGATAAAAATTCCTTAGATTTTTATACTCCCAATGGCCTGTGCTCTTCCTCATCCTCATCTTTATTGTCTCTAGATATTACTACCATACAATCTTTTTTTATATATCCACAGATAAGTGCAGTCATTTTATATCTATTCCTCTCCCTCTGACTCATTTTACTCTCCTGATCATCCATGTATAAAAAAATTCCATGATTTTATTCTCCTAACAGCTATGTAGTGTTTTTTTGTTTGTTTGTTTGCTTTGGGGGAGTCACACCCGGCAGCACTCAGGGGTTACTCCTGGCTCTACACTCAGAAATCGCTCCTGGCAGGCTCAGGGGACCATATGGGATGCCGGGATTCGAACCACTGACCTTCTGCATGCAAGGCAAATTTCTTACCTCCATGCTATCTCTCCAGCCCCCGTAGTATTCTATTGTGTAGATTTACCACAGTTTCTTTATCCACTCATCTGTTCTCGGAACACTTGGGTTGTTTTCAGGTTCTCTCTTGTGAATAGTGGGTGCTGTGATGAATAGAAGCATGCACCCACTTTTCTGAAGTTCTTAGTAGGAAGTTTGACACAAAGAGCAGGGAAGAGAAGGGAGCACTAGGACAATGGGAGTTGGGAATGATCACTCTGGAGCAGAATTGGGTGCTGAAAGGAGGAAAAGGGATAGACATGATACCCCTTCAGTAACTGTATTGCAAACCACAGTGTGTGTGTGTGTGTGTGTGTGTGTGTGTGTGTGTGTGAGAGAGAGAGAGAGAGAGAGAGAGAGAGAGAGAGAGAGAGAGAGAGAGAGAAGAAAAATGTCTGCTCCAGATGCAGGCAGGGAGGAGGGTGGGAGGGAAACTGGGCACACAGGTGGTGGGAAATGTGCCTCAATGAAGGGTGTTGGACACTACATGGCTGAAACTCAATCATGAACAACTTTGTCTCTGTGGTTTAAAGGCCTCTCCAGCAGTGGACCACACTGAGGCTTTAGAAACCACGACTGTGATTTCAAAACCAGGCCAGTCTGTGACTCAGTTACCACTCATATCCAATGTGTGAGGTCCTGAGTTTAATCCCCAGCAACCACAAAATAAGCAGGTGGGTAAAACCAACAGAATAAGTGCCCAGTAATGACTGGAGGTTTGGTAGGATCAAAATAAGACTTTGGACTCAAGACCTTTCTTTGCCTTGCATGTAGCTTACCTCAATTTGATCCCTGGCATCCTGTATGGTCTCCTAAGCACTGCCAAGAGTGCATCCTGAACACAGAGCTATGATTAAATTTTGAGGACTGCTTTGTGTGCCCAAACCAAATAATAATAATAATAATAATAATAATAATAATAATAATAATATCAGTACTTTTAGTGCATTTCCTGTTAATAAAAATTGTAAGACAGAGGCTGGAGCAATAGCACAGCAGGGAAGGCATGTCCCTTGCATGTGGTCACCCAGATTCAACCCCAGGATCCTGTATGTTCCCTCAAGCCTGTCAGGAATGATTCCTGAGTGAAGAGCCAGAAGTAACACCTGACCACTGCAGGGTGTGTCCCCCCAAAAAATTGTAGGGCCAAGGGATTATACAGGGTAAAAGAGGGTTTAGGGGTTACAAGGGTAGGCTGCTTGCCTTGCATATGGCCAGTCCAGGATCAATTCCCCACATCACAGATGGACCCACAAGCACTAATAGAGATTCAGTCCTGTGTCAGGAATTGCTCCTGACTACCTCCTAGTGGGATCCAACAGCTCCCCACCAAATAATAACAATAAAAGAAAAGAGTGGTCTCAGGTACATTATTGGTAGTAAAGAAGGACAAAACTAGATATCTAAGCCAAAGTCAACAACAATAGAATCAAGAAACTTAAACTATTATTATAGTTTTAGGTTATTTATTTAGTTTATTACCTAAATTTAAAATGGGCCTGTTACACTGGCAGGCCAGGGAACAAAGGGTAGTGGCATAGAATGTACACTGGAAACATGGGAGGAGGGAAGTTGACACTGGTGGTGGGAATGCCCTGATTCACTGTCACTGTATGTGTCTGAGATCCAACCATGAAGGACTTTGTAAATTATAATGGTTTCAATAAAATAATAGCAACAACAACAATAATAATAATAGGGGCTGGAGTATAGCACAAAGGTAGGGCATTTGCTTTGCATCCTGTTGATCCAAGATGGACCCGAATTCAATCCCCAGCATTCCATATAGTCCCCCAAGCCTGCCAGGAGCGATTTCTGAGTGCAGAGCCAGGAGTAACCCTGAGTGCTACCAGGTGTGGCCCAAAAACAAAGAAACAAAAATAACAACAATAATAATAATAATTGCAGTAGATAGTCTAGATCTTATTCTACCTGCAGCTTAACAGAGATTGAAACTGTAGAAAATAAGGTTTGGGGGCCCGGAGAGATAGCACAGCGGCGTTTGCCTTGCAAGCAGTCGATCCAGGACCAAAGGTGGTTGGTTCGAATCCCGGTGTCCCATATGGTCCCCCGTGCCTGCCAGGAGCTATTTCTGAGCAGACAGCCAGGAGTAACCCCTGAGCAATGCTGGGTGTGGCCCCAAAACCAAAAACCAAAAACCAAAAAAAAAAAAAAAAAAAAAAGAAAATAAGGTTTGGAGCCCCCAAGGGACTATATATGTCCATAAGGGTGGGAAGATGGAACAGGAGATGAACAGAGAAGCCAAACTGGGGGGGACAATGAACAGCACTCCAGTCAGTGACCCATCTCCCAAAAAACTCCCAGTAAAGCACACTTGATAATACAGAGGAAGCTGAGGCTGAATGAGATTTAGAATCAGGAGGCAGGAACAGGTTGTGAATAGAAAATTCTCCTGAATGTTTGGGGACCCAGAGGCCAGACTGAACTCAGACTCTTTATGATCAGATAACACTGAAGTGTGCTTCTACTTCTCTGAGCTCCAATGTCATCACCTGGGTCCCTGAAAGACATGTGATCTCTCTTGTAGTCATCGAATGGAGGCCCAAGATGATGGGTTTAAAGTGCTAAGTGCTACCCTCAGAAAAACCAGAACAAGAAGATGGAGAGAGCACAGTAGGGAGGGCACTTGCTTTGCACGTGGTCAACCTGGGTTTGATCCCTAGTACCCCATCTGGTCCCATGAATCCCATCAGGACTAATTCCTGAGCACAGAGCTAAGAGTAAAAGCTAAGAGCACTGTTAGGTTTATCCTCCCCCAAAAAGATCAGATAGACATAACAAATGCCAATCTGACTTGGGGATAAGGGAAAGAAAGGTGCCTCGGTGCAAGATATCTTCGCCGTTATCTTGGCTGGGTATTTGTGAATCCAAGAACAGTCCCCAGAATGAGAAATTACTTCCCATCCCCTTGTCCCCTTTCGGGGGAAGACCTTGGTAATATTTATCCGCAGCAAGTAATAATCCACACAGACAAGAACGATAGGGTTTAAAAGATCGGGCAAGGAGAGCCAGAGAATCCTCCTGCAGCCAGCAGCTTTTCACAGAAGGCCCCTCACTCCTGTCCCTCAAGCTATTTATTGCCAACTCCACAGCGCCCCACCTGGAAGGGTTAGGTGGGGCAAAAGTCACAGAACAATCCTAAGGAAACACTTTTATATACAATTCCAAGAATCATCTTATGGAAACTTTTTCATATGCTACACCTCGGGAGCTGGTTGTGGGATAAGAATCAGCTCAGCATGGCGTGCTTCCTCCAGAAACGAACAAGAAAGCTACCTTGTTTGTTGGATTTGGTTTGGGGGCCACTCATGGTGGTGCTCGGGGTTTATTCCTGGAGGGCTCAGGGAACCATATAGGATGCCAGGGATCAAACTGAAGTTGGCCACGTGCAAGGCACATGTCCTTCCTGCTGTGCTATTGCTCCCGCCCCTTTCCCCCCATTTTTAGATGTTTTTAGGTTTTTAGGATATTTTGTTGCTGAGCTTTGTGAATTCTTTTTACACTTTCTGTTTTTTTGTTTGGGGGCCACTTCTGACAGTGCTCAGGTTTTACTCCTGACTCTGCACTGAGGAATCACTCCTGGTGGTGATTAGGGGACCACCACATGGGATTGCCTGGGATCTAACCTGGGTCAGCTGCATGCAAGGCAAGCCCCTCTACTCACTGTACTATTTTTCTGGCCCCAAGTTGTTTTAGACTTTTAGAAAATATTAACCCAGGCCCGGAGAGATAGCACAGCGGCGTTTGCCTTGCAAGCAGCCGATCCAGGACCAAAGGTGGTTGGTTTGAATCCCGGTGTCCCATGTGGTCCCCCGTGCCTGCCAGGAGCTATTTCTGAAAGGACAGCCAGGAGTAACCCCTGAGCACCGCTGGGTGTGGCCCAAAACAAACAAAAGAAATATTAACCCTTTATCTGACACATGTTATGTGAAGTTTTTCTCCCACTTGTTGGGAAATCTCATGTCTTATAAGAACACTTTTTAATTTGATGTTCTTTCTACTTAACTTTTTGGTTATATATTTTTTTTTCTTTTGGGGCATGCAATGTTCAGGGCCTATTTGTAACTCTGTGTTCAGGAGTGATCTCTGGCAGAGCTGAGGGGCTGTATGTGGCATGGTGGCAGAAAGGGGGGACCATCTGTGGTGCTGGGGTTAGGAGGGGCTGGCTGATTGCATTTTTTTTCCTATTTAATTCCAACCTTATTTTCTATATAACTCCAATCTGGATTTTATTGTCTTTGCCAATAGAACCAACTCAATGAAGACCCTCAGAGACATTCTTTTTTTTTTTATTTTAGGGTCACACTTAGCAATCATTAGGGGTTACTCCTGGCTCTGCAGTCAGAAATCACTTCTGGGGGCCGGGCGGTGGCGCTAGAGGTAAGGTGCCTGCCTTGCCAGCGCTAGCCTTGGACGGACCGCGGTTCGATCCCCCGGTGTCCCATATGGTCCCCCAAGCCAGGAGCGACTTCTGAGCGCATAGCCAGGAGTAACCCCTGAGCATCACTGGGTGTGGCCCAAAAACCAAAAAAAAAACCAAAAAAAAAAAAAAAAAAAAGAAATCACTTCTGGTGGTGCTTGGGAGACCCTATAAGATGCTGGGGATTGAACCTAGGTTGGCCACTTGTGAGGGAAACACCCTCCCTATTTTTGCTCCAGCCCCTTGCTTGGGCCCAAACCATCCAGAATGGTACTCTCAGGATCCAAGGCTAAACCCTCAGTGCTGGACATGTGTCCATAATCACACCTGGATTTAAAAATACTGAAGACAATATTTTGACCATCTTATGTCTTAATATCTGAAGCCTCATCTCCCCCCCCCCCATTCTTCCTAGGTAACTTGACCTTACCTGCAAGACCCCGCCCATTTCCTGGGAGGGGTCTTGGAAAAGGTAGATAAGGCTTTAACCAGAGGGGATTAGGGCACTTTTTGGTCTTTTGCCAGCATGGAGGTCAAAGGGAAGATGGCTGAAAGGAGTTAAGATGCAGGGCTAGCTAAGAATGGCTGAATGCTTAAAAGGTTATGATATAGGCCACACATGTAGTGGATAGGGCATGAATAAAGTTGATGCTTCCTGATGCCTGTCTCTGGATGAGTCTGATTCCACCGTTCACCTAAACCTGGGACCCGCCAGCTGAATGGGGGTTGTGGAGCCAAGTGGCCTGGGATGGCAGAGAAAAATCCCTCCATCCATCCACCTCAATACAGCACCTTCGTTAATTATTTAATTCTACAAATATCTTCTTTTGCAAGCTGAATCTTTAAGAGTCTTTTGTTTTGTTTCATTTTGTTTTTAGGTCACTTCCAGCTGTGCTTAGGGCTGACTCCTATCTCTATGTTCAGGAATCACTACTGGCAGGGTTTAGAGGACCAGACGCAGTGGTAGGAATTGAACATGGTTCAATTCAATTCAACCTTCACTAATCTTTTCTGGATTATTCTTACCACTTAAATTTTATTCAGATCAGGTTGGAATCACATTGCCTGGTGCTCTGGTACCATAAACAACAACATTCTAATTAGGCAGTAATTGTGGGCTCAGAAACACCCCAGTATCATTGGGCCTCAACCACTCAGATCCTTATATTTCTGACAGGTTCCTACTGGTTGGTGAGTGATTTTGTTTGTTTTTGGTTTTGATGTATACATGGATTTCTTTTGTGGGGGAGAAAGGGTTGGACCACACTTAGCTGTGCTCAGTGCTGACTCCTGGCTCTGTGCTCAGAGATCCCTCTGGACAGTGCCTGGAAAACTATAGGATACCAGGGAACTAAACTGGAATTGAATTCCTACTAGGTGAGTGCCTTCCCTGCTGTGCTGTCTCCAGCCACTGTGAGGTAGGCTTTGTACAAGTCAAGTATTAGGGGTTGTTCCCAGCTCTGACTCAGGATTGATTCCTGGCAGGCTCAGGGGACCATATGGGATGCCGAGGATCAAACCTAGGTTGGCTGTATACAAGGCAAATGACCTCCCCACTGCACTATCACCATGAGCTTTTTCTTATCTTATTGCATTGGCTAGTTTTAATGCCACAATGGTCATTGCTCTTCTTACCTTCTGGCCCAGGATTGAATTGTTCCCCTTCCAAAGAGCCCACTTGTTAAAAAAGCCCAAGCCTATCCTTACCCCCTGCAGTGGAGAGTTGGCAATGGCAGTGGGAGCTAGGTTGGGGTGGATGTGAGTTGGAACTGGACTCAGCTTAGGTCATCTCCCTTGCTTGCTCCCATCATGAGAAACTAGCCAGAAAGTGCCAGCCTGAAGGCCAGGAGGAGAACTGTGCACCTAGGCACCACCCCTGCTCTACCTGATCTCAGCCTGGGAGAAACACTCCAGGTGTCAAGTCTGCACTTGATGGTGTTTGTTCTGATGGCTTGAGTGAATGGACTCATTTGCAACAGGTGTGAGGACAGCGGGAGGCCCGCATCCCAAACAACCCAGCATCACCCCCACTCTGCACCACTCTGGGGGGCTCACTTTGGGTTTTATTGATCAGGGAGCTGGCACACGTCTCATGAACTGGCAGTACTCTGGGATACTGAGAGCCATGCTTTGCCTGTGCTTTGTTGCCTGGATGTTCTGATTCAATCAGGAATGTGTGTTATTGATCTCTCTCTGGCACCCCTTAAACAGGGATCAGCCCTGCTTTTTTGGCCTATTGTGGGTGTGGTGAGACTCTGCCCCCTTTTAGTCTGGGGTCTGCGCCAGATCTGGGTGTGGAGAAGCTGGGCCCAGGCTTCTCTGCAGGGTGGGGCTTCCCTCTGTACTCTTCACCATGCCACACAACCGGGAGGAGTTTGTAGGGTACATGTAGGTGGTGAGGGTTTTCTTCTTCCATGGTAGGAACACCCAGAGAAGGCAGCCCTCCCAGATTACAGAGGCCTTAGGGCAGTAGTTGGTTTGGCTTGAGGGGACCTACCCCCAAAAGATCCTTCCTCCTTTTTTCTTTTGGTGTTTGGGCCACACCCCTCAGTGCTCAGGGATTACTTCTGGCTTTGTGCACAGGATCACTCCTGCCCGTGATCAGGGGGACATTATGGGATGCCGAGGATTGAACCTAGGTGCCATGTACAAGGCCAATGCCCTCCTCACTGTGCTATGCCCCTGGTCCCCAACATCTTTTCTCTGATTCCATATCTGACTATCTCATCCCCATCCACCTCATGCTCTTTTCTAGAACTTTCTGTCCATCCTCTCTGAATTTCTACTTCCTTGTCTGCTCTCAACTTGAGTTCTCAAGGTGCTATGTTTAGGCACCAGACAAAGATACCTTGTGGGCCCCCTTCCTCCCCATGTGTGCCCCAACCTCTTCCTACCCACCCCTTTCTCTAGGCCTCTCCCGTGGATGTTCATACTTAGGTCCACCAAGAGCCCCCACGTGGTTCCCAGGTTCAGAACCTTGCCTGCTTCCCTAGGCCTGGCAGGGATGGATGATATTCACATTTCTGACCCAGCAGGATCACAGGGTCACTGCCAGGAACCCCCCTAACTGTGGACTTCCACTTGGGGCACCTGTTTCTGACCATGAGATTATAGAGCTTCCCCAAAGTGCTGTTTGCCTGAGATTTTCTAAAAAATTTGATTTTTTTTTTTTTTCTTTATTTTGAGGGGCCATACCCTACCATGTTCATCCTGGTTAATCCTGGCTCTACACACAGGAATCACTCCAGGCGGTGCTTACAGGACCCTATGGGATGCCTGGGATTGAAGCCAAGTCAGCTGCATGCCAGGCAAACACCCTCCCCGCTGTGCTATTTTCCAGCCCCATATTGGGGCATTTAGAACATGCCTGTGTGCTGGGGGTCAGAGCAGAAATGGGGGTATGGGTGGGGGGGAATAAATCCTGTCAACTAGAACCAAGTGTAGAGGCATCTTGGGGAGGCTGGGTGTTGGCTGGGTGGCCTGGTGGACAGTGACAGTGGGTGAGCCAGAGACCCAGGAGAGACAGAGCTGTCTCTAGGAAGAAGTAAAGAAGGGGAGACCCCGGCCCAAAATGGCCACTTCTGGAGTCAGGAGGGCTGAGGGCTGTGGAAATAAATCTGCAAGCACTTCAAATCTCCTCAACAGCAAGATCTGTCCCTCTTCACTCCCTGCTCCAGGCAATGGCAAGGTCACCCTCAGGCTCAGTCATTGAACCCTGAAATCTGCTGCCACGGACTCCCCTTCCTCTACCATAGGACCCTGATCCCCTTCTATCTCCCTGAATTCTGCTCTATCCATGCCACCCCAAATAGTTTCCAGGAAGAGCAGGCATAGGGCAGGAATGGGAGCTTCTCAGTAAGGGAGATTTTGGGGTGCACACCCAGCAATGGGGGAGGGCAAGGTTGGGGGAGTAAAGGGGTGGCCCACCCAACCTGGGGAAAGGGACACAGTAGCCGGCACACAGAAACCAACACAAGATGCAACATCAAGCCCTTGGTTTGTTTATTTTTCAATAAACAAATTTTTTGCTTGCCTGGGAGGAATAGGGACAGAGAAGCGGCCTCACGCGCCCCAAAATGTATCGCTTCCCGCTCTTAGGGACGCGCCTGTTCTACCCTCATGCTTCTCCAGGGGGTCGGGACCACATTCTGGTCCATGCACACCAAGGTGTGCCTGGCCATCAGGAACCTCACAGTCTCTCAGCAGAATCGGGGCCCCTCAGTGGACCCCTCATCTCTGCCTGCATGACACCGTGACAGAGCCGCTGACCTGCTCTGATCTGGGGCACAAGTAGGGGTGCCCATTACATGATGAGATTCAAGGGGGCACATGGGTGCCTGTAAGGGTCATGGGGAAAGTGAGGTGTGGGGTCCAAAAAGATAAACTACTTGGGACCTCTGTACCCCCCACAGCACTCAGCCTGTACCATGCTGGGATTTGGGGGAACATCTAGTGTCCTCGCCAGTCCCCAGCCCCCTCCTGCATGGGGGTTTGCGAATACGCAGCTAAAGGGATACAGAGAAGTATGAGGGTTTTGGGGTATGGGTGGGGCATGGGAAAGATGGAGGCAAGAATTTGTTTTGTTTTGTTTTGTCCAATCTCTATTTGGGGAAACTGAAGATCAGAGCTGTCCCTGGGCTCAGCTGAGGTTTCATGCGGAGAGGCTGGGCAGGGTGCCAGTCACCCGTCCAGATGCCAACAGGTACTATTTTTTTGTATATTATTTTGGAACATGAATTTTAAATGAGATGGAATGAGGATGTAAATGGCCTGGGTTGGGGGATTGAGGGACTGGAGTGGGCAAAATCATTATAGAAAATGGGGCTAAGGGCACGAGGGGTCACCAGAAAACTTGGGAAGGGATTTGGGGGAGAGAGATCTTGGGAGATAGTGACAAAGGGGCTCAGGACTGACAGGAAAGGGAGAAGAGGATGTTATGGGGCTTAGGGGGTCGAGGTGGGGACTCCACCTATGGTGGGGGACAGAGGCAGGTCTGGGTAGGGTCACGGGACCTCCCGGAAAGGATAATCATGCTTTGAACTGGGATAGGAAGAACCACAGGAGATGATGCGTGTGGCGTGTGACGGTGACAGTTGTGGTGGAGATGACAGGGAGGCAGGTAAATTCAGCAGGCAGCATGCAGTCAAGCTAAAAGAATAGAGTCCTATCAAATTCTTACAAAGCAAAATATTCTGAAAGGGCACGGGGTAGGGGGGCTACATAGTTGCCACCCCTAGGGCCCAGCAGCCAATACTTTGCTCCGGCCTGAGTCCTTCCTATTTTTCCTTTTTTGCAAAAAAAAAAAAAAAAAAGATAGATGCTCTTTGTAAAAAAAAAAAAAAAAAGTTACATTTATAATTCAGAAACTGGCAAGGTGTTTTCTGGATCTAAGGGTTACTCAGCAACAAAAAAGGCGCCCACAGGGGTGCGTAGGCCACGAGCCACGGATGGCAAATTCTTCCCCCACCCATGCCACCCGTGCCTGGCTGTGTTGCTACCCAGATCCCTGCCAGGGGCACTTGTGGCTTGAGGTGCAATTTAGGGGAGACATTTCTAATCTAGAGGGTAGAGTTTTGGGGTGAGAGTGTGCAGCTGAAGTGAACCTCCGGACTGCACATTGGGACTCAGTTTCCAAACAGAAAAAGAGAGCCGGGAGACCCCCACTCTCCACCCTACATACACACACACTTGGAAAAAGGCAGCTCAAATGATGTCCGTCAGTCCGGCTGTCTCCAGGACAGGCTAAGCCCTTTGGGTCCCAGGAAGAGCCTTGGTTACCAGCAGATCCTAAGTTTTAGACTTGGTTGGATTGGTTTTTTGTTTTGTTTAGTTTAATTTGCGAATCGAATTCAGAGTCTGAAAAGCAAGAGAGGGACCATGCTGGTGTCTGGGTCCAAGTCCCTCCCTTGAAAGAGAGGAACAGGGAGCCAAAACCAGGGTGGAAGAGGAGGGGGAAGGGAACTGGCCAAGGGTCTCTCATACACAGCCAGTTTTGGTGATGGGGCCAGGATGAGATCCTATAACCCCAACAACCAGCCCAGGGTCCCCTCTGCCTACCACACTACAGTTTAGCCAAAGCTCAAATCAATGGGAAAACTCAAAGCAGTGATGTCATGTCCAACTGGAGATGAGTGTGAGTCCAGCATGGTGAGTGAGGATGGATGGACGGACGGACAGGCATGGGTTGTAGTCACAGTGATCGGTCAAGCAATACACGTATGGTTTTCAGGGACCCTGAAGCCGAGGCCCGTCAGGGAGAGACGGCGTCGACCTGGGACCCGGTTCCGTTGCCATGTTTTTTTTTTGTCTTTTTTGGGGGAAGTTTTATTTGGGGGTAAAGTTGGGGCTTCACTAAATTATGGGGATAAGAATCACATACTTCTACCTTGGGCTAGGAGAGGATAAAATTTCTTATTATTCTCTTATCTCATGCAGGAGGTGGGCATCTGGGCCCAGGGGGGCTGGAGAGAGGGAGTTTGGGGCTGGGCAGGAATCAAGGGGTATTGGTGTTGGTGCTCTGGGGTTGTAGGGGTGCAGGGTCTGCTCACACAGCAGTACAGAGATAACATAGGGAAGCATAGCGTTCACCAGAGTTGACACAAAACACCACAAACTCGGCCAGCAGGAGAAGAACCGAGCGCCAGCAGCGGGCACCGCGCACCGGCCCTAGGAGCGAGGGGCCCGAGGGGACGCGCTTCACATCTCCTCCTCCTCGACGGCTGGGACTAGGGCGATGTTGGTGGCAGCAGCCGCGGCCCCATCGGTCGTCTTGTCGGGGAAGATGATGTTGACAGCCAGGTCGTCGTCGCCGCTGCTGTAATGAAGCAGCGGGTTCTGCTTCTTGGCCAGCAGCAGGCGGCGGCGGCGGCGCATACGTGCCACCCAGGGCTGGCACTTGTGGAAGAAGACGACGCTCATGGTGCCCAGCAGCAGCAGGCCGGCCAGCACGCCCAGGACGGTGAAGCAGATGGCCTGGCCCTCGGAGAGGAGGGGAGGACGCTGGTTGAGCTCCTTCACGGACACCTTGAGGATGCGGTGCTCGGGGGGTGGCACCGGCAGCTCGTGCACACCCGGGGTCAGGCGGTAGGTGAGGCCCCCGCTGGGCAGCGGCCCCGGGCTCTGCTGGCGGCCGCACAGGGGCCCCGTGAAGCCGGGGGCGCACACGCACTCGTACCTCACCTGGCTATGTTGCAGGCAGGTGCCTCCATTCTGGCAGGGCCCAGCGGCGCACGGCCCCACGGGGCGGCTGCATGTCTTATCCATGAAGCCGGCCGGGCAGCGGCAACGGAAGTCGCCGCCGATGTCGGTGCAGATGCCCTTGTTCTCGCACGGGTTCGGGGTGCAGCTGTCAGCCACCGCCACCACCAGCTCGCAGAAATTGCCTGCGAAGCCGGGAAGACACAGGCAGGAGACATGCGAGGCCCGGCCGTCCTGGTCCACGCAGGTGCCTCCGTGCTGGCATGAAGAGCTGAAATATAAAGAAGGAGGAAGGGCCAGAATGAGAGGGTGTAGGGGGTGCGTGAGGCAGGAAAGGTGTGAGGTGAATGAGTGAGTCAGTGAGTGGAGAAGGCGGGCCCCACCCAAGCATGAAGAAAGAAAGAAGCTTCCAGAAGGGGCAGACCCAAGATGTGCCTGACCTCCGAGTGAGTGAGTGGAGAAGGTGGTACCCCCCCACCCCAAACATGGGGAAAGAAGCTTCTAGAAGGGGCAGACCCAGGATGTGCCTGACCTCTGAGAAAGTGAGTGAATGAGTGAATGAGCAAGTAAGTGAATTATTGAATGAGTGGGGAAGATGATACCCCACAAAGATGGGGAAAGAGGCTTCCAGTAGGGACAGATTCAGGATGTACCTGATCTTTGAGTGAGTGAACGAGTGAGTGAATTACTGAGTGAGTGGGGAAGGTAGAACCCCACAAACATGGGGAAAGAGGCTTCCAGTAGGGACAGATTCAGGATGTACCTGACCTTTGAGTGAGTGAATGAGTGAGTGAGTGAATTACTGAGTGAGTGGGGGAGGGTGGAACCCTACAAACATGGGAAAAGAGGCTTCCAGAAGGGGCAGACCCAAGATGTGCCTGACCTCTGAGTGAATGAATGAGTGAATGAATGAGTGAGTGAATTACTGAGTGAGTGGGGAAGGTGGTAGCCCCCCAAACATGGGTAAAGAAGCTTCCAGAAGGGACAGACCTAAGATGTATCTAACCTCTGAGTGAATGAATGAATGAATTACTGAATGAGTGAATAAATTACTGAGTGAGTGGAGAAGGTGGTGCCTCACAAATATAGAAAGAGAAGCTTCCAGAAGGGGCAGATCTAGGATGTGCCTGACTTCTAAGTGAGTGAATGAGTGAGTGAGTGGTATCCCCCCAAACATGGGGAAAGAAGCTTCCAGAAGGGGCAGACCCAGGATGTGCCTGACTTCTAAGTGAGTGAATGAGTGAGTGAGTGAGTGAGTGAATGAGTGAGTGAGTGAATTACTGAGTGAGTGGGGAAGGTGGTGCCTCCCAAATATAGGGAAAGAAGCTTCCAGAAGGGGCAGACCCAGGACATGCCTGACCTCCCAGGGGTGCCCGTGTCTCCCCACCCCCATAAAAAATATCTCTGGCCAGACCACTGAGGGTTAATTGCTGCTCCAGCAGGGAAACTGAGGCTTCACAGAGGCCAAGCTCTTCTCTGAAGCCCCCACTCCCATTCTCTTCCTCTGTGTCATTCTTTTTCTTTTCACCAGCTATTGTGCGGGATGGGGGGGTCCTTGGGGGGTCCCCATGCTCAAGGTGGCGGTGGGGGATGTCTGGGCTGGCTCAGTAAGGTCCTGCTGTTTGTTGGTTGCTGTGCCTGTCTGGGTCTGGCAGGCAGCTGTCTGCTCGGAGAACAGCACTGGAGCCTTTCAAGGGATCCCGTTCTTTGTGGTGTGATAAAGGCCAAAACTCCAGGGGATAAAAAGGGTTTGCAGCCCCTGAGCTCTGGCCTGCCTCTGAGGAGTGGGCTCTGGAGGAATTTCAAGACACTTGGTGGGCTCTGTTTTGATAGGCTGAGCTCAGTGTACACACAGAGAAGCAAAATAGTGCAGACTCCGAATATATAATAGCTTTGAATGTTGCCCCTCAAACCAGTACGCAGTTTGGGGCTGGACCACCCTGCCCCCCAAAGCAGGTGCCCCTGGAGCCTCCCTTTAGGGCACAAAAGAGTAGTTGAAGTTGAGGCAGGGGTCCCTGAGCACCTTGCAGGGGGGACCCCAGCACGATAAGCTGCTTTTTCATTTTTTTACTTCTTTTTTTTTTTTTTTTTTTGGTTTTTGGGCCACACCCGACTGTGCTCAGGGGTTACTCCTGGCTGTCTGCTCAGAAATAGCTCCTGGCAGGCACGGGGGACCATATGGGACACCGGGATTCGAACCAACCACCTTTGGTCCTGGATCGGCTGCTTGCAAGGCAAATGCCGCTGTGCTATCTCTCCGGGCCCTACTTCTCTTTTCTCTGAAGAAAAGGCTAACTCGAACCCTGGGCACCAACTGGCACCTATTTCCATGCACTTCCCCTGCACTTGGGGGGTGTCTCCTGGACCCATCTGAGCCCCATCTGAGCCAAGCTGAGAGGGAACCTCAGGACCTGGAGCAGCCACTGAGAGCCCAGGGTCAGCCAGAGCCCTGCCATCTCCCTCCAAAGGATGGCAGAGCTGCCAGGTGCCCTAAACAGCCCTAAAATATATGAAGTGAATGAGTGAGGAGGTGGGTAAGTGAATAAGTGAGTAAATGAATGAGTGAGTGAATGAAATGGTGAGCCAGTGAGTGATTGAGTAAATTAATAAATGAATGAGAGGTGAGTGAGTAAACTAGTGAATAGTGTGTTAGTGAGTGAATGAATGATAGATTAAATGAATGAAGAAGTGAATAAATAGTGAATAAATGAATGAGTGATAAGTGTGTAAATGAGTGAATGAATAAGTGACTGTGACTGACTAAAAGAATCAAGTGACTGAATAAATGAATGAGTGAGTGAGTGAGTGAAAGTGAACAAGTGAGAGGGAGAGTGAGGAGCCCAGGTAGCCCTAGGTCCTCAGCGCCTTGAGCACAGCTGAGCTGAACAAATTGCTGAGTCTCCAATCGCTGTTACACACCCAGGGAGGCCCCTCCATTCCCCTCTAGGATTCTTCTAGAAGGAGAGAAATGAGACCCCCACCTGGGAACCCATAAAACAGCATTCAGGGCCTGGGGTCCACAAGGTGAGAAGCAGACACTCACCCGTTGACGACGCAGGGCCCGTCCCGGCTGGTGCAGTGTCTGCCAGAGAACCCGGGGGCGCAGGAGCATTGGTAGCTCCCCTTCTCCATGTTCACGCAGGTCCCATTGTTGGCGCAGGGAGCTGAGCTGCAGGCCCGGATGTCTGGGGGGGGGGCAGGGCAGGCAAGCGCAGGCCCAGTCACTCCTCCCGAGAACCGCTGAGGGCCCCCCCAGACCTGCTGATGCGCTGGCCCGCCCACGAGCAGCAGGAGGCTGCAGCGACCCCCACAAATTCCTGCTGGGGAGACCAGGGCAGATACAGCCCTTCCCCCATCTCTGCAGACCCCTGCCCTGAGCCCTGCAGCATCCCACACATTTTCACACCATCCTCATGTTTGGGGGGGCCTTCATGGTCGGGACTGCAGCCCCCCTGGTGTCCTTTTCCTCTTCAGACAAGAGTCTGGGGGACCTTCATGGCCTTCAGGTGGTCCCAGCCAGACATTCTGGGCTGGCTGAAGGGTAAGGAGGGGAGGGGGGACAGGCAGCCCCAGCTCTTAAAGGCACAAACCCACTGGGACCACCCCAGGTACCCCAAAAGGCTTCTATTTCCTGGGTCTCCCCACACCTCCCATCACAGAGTTTATTTCAGGGGCTCATGAGCTGTGGACAAGTTCATTCTTCGGGTCTTGAGCATTGAAGACCCCAAGCTTGGGGATGCTGGGAAGGAGAAGGCTCTGCCTGGCAACAACCCCCCCCCCCTCCAGCCCTCCTATGATTAGAAGGGGCTCTGCAACCTCTGTGGGGGGTCTGGGATGGACCTGAGGTTCGCTGGCCACAGGAAAACCCAGAAAAAACAGAGCCCCAAGTCAGCACCCAGGGGTGGGGTGGCGGGCACATTGGGGTCTCTGGGAAAGAGCTTCAGTCCTGGCCAGGAGCCGGGAAATCCATCACCAGGAAGCGGCGGCCAGACTCAGGACCATAAAGAGGATTTATCATGGTGAGTTTCAGGGGACGCTGGGCCAGGGCTCCACAATCTCCCCCAGCCCTGCCAGACCCCACAGTCCCTCTGGAAGAGGAGGGAAGATGTGCCGAGGAGGGGGCTTCTGCTCCCAACAGGGCTCATTCCACTGGACACCTTTTTCCACCCAGTGGGGATCTTTTGTCTAGAAAATTCCACGGTGCAGAAGGTGTGGGGGTATGTTGTGTGATCATTTCTTGAGACACCAAAGGTGTTTTCTGAAAATTCTGGTTCCTCTAATAATTGAGATTATTTGGGGGGTGCTCTGGACATGGTGTTGCTGGGATCAGTGTTAAGTCAGCACTGGTGACTTTGGGAACCCCCAAATGATGAGGCAGTTTTGAGGAAATCTGCTTTTGAAAGCCCACCACTCTGGGCTGCTACTTCCAGCTTCTGAGAATCTTCCAGAAGGATTTCCAAACAGCAGGAAGCCCCTGGTGTCTCTGAGCCTCAGTTTCCCTCTCTCATCCCTGCTAAACCTGTTGCTAAACCTGCTTGCGCTGTCAGGCACTTAGGGTTACACTTTGCTAGACCCCCAGCTTCAGGGCAGATTGGTTGAAAAAGAAATGCCCCCCTCTGTCCCCACAATTCCCTCCTGGTTTGGAAATGCAACTGGCTAGAGAGCCTAAAAGGGTGTGTGTGCATAAATTATAAATTAACATCATCAACAGCTAACATTAATCTGGGTCTTATCCATTTCTGGGGCTCCTTGATCCCCAACCTCCCCCACAGCCTCTGCCCCCCAAACCCCACTCCTCTGAGGGGCCCTATCTCAGCCCCCTTCCCACTGCCCACCCGATCCCTCCTCCTTCTCCGCTGGCCACCTCTTCAGTCACTCCTGAGAAATCCTGAGAGCTGCTCACCCCCCCCCTTAGCTATTCTGTCCCAAATTTACAGGGGTCTGCAAGTTCCCCCCTCTGAGGGGGCCCCAGACTGATCATTCTCAGTCTGTATTCCATGCAGTTCTTGATCCCCAGCTCTCCAACCCTCTGCAACTGAGGGGTGGGGGCGCCTACCTGTATCACAGAGGTCTCCTTCCCAACCTTCCTCACAGACACACTCCCAGGGGTCCACGCAGAGCCCATGAGCACAACCGGGAAACGTCATGCACTGGTCACACAGGGGTCCCTGCCAGCCTGGCTGGCATCTGTGGGCGAGGCAGAGATGAGGTGATGATGAGGGGATTAGGGAGTTGAGGTGGTCTTAGACCCCACTTTCATGGCAGCTCAGGGCTCTGGCGTGGGCGAAGAGGGCTTTGCGCAGAGCAAGGCCGGCCGATGGTTCTGGAAAGATCTAAAAACACCTGCGTAGAAAAGCTGAAACAGAGACGGGGAGGGCCCCACCCCAAGCCCTGTGGGGCCTCCTCTGACTACCCGCATCCCCTTCCAAGGCAGCCCCTCACCCCCCTCTTCTCCCTCTACTCCCCCGTGAGTCTGGGGGTGGATGAGGAAGCTGTTTCTTGCAGCTCTTTTCGGGGGAGGGGGCAAGAGCCCAAAATCTTGCCCACCCAAGCTGGGCTGGGGTATCCCTCTGTTACCTGCAAACGTTGTCATCTCCGCAGAATCCGTTCTGGGGGTGGCAGGCCGGAAAGCATTCAGCTCCTGTGGCGAAAGAGGTTACATCACTCACTCGTGAGGTCCCCTGGATCTGACAACCCCCCACAAACACCCCCAACTAGCCCTCTGCCCCTCGGGGCTGCCTGGTACCCCAGAAACGCTTCCCTCGGATTTGCTCAGAAAAAAGCCCCTCCAGCCTCTGCCATCGGAGGGAGTCTGAGGTCTGCCACCTCCCCATACCCACTAAAAACAAGCGACATCCTCCATTCTAACCTCCCCCCCTCTTGGACTTAGGGGTGGGGGTGAATTTAAGCAAACCCTGCCCCGGGCAGGGCAGATTTGGGGAAAATGGGAGATTTGGGGTTTCGGACAGCCCTGTCGGGGCACCTGGGGACCGGCAGTTAAGGAGTCTGGGGGCTCCAGCTAGGCTTGCACCCTTTATTTCCGACCCCCAACTCTTCCTACAAAACTGACGCAGTTTTTTCCGCGAGCGGGGTCTTCGGTCCCGCGGCTTTCCAAAAGGTGCCTACCTTGCGAATTTTCCTCCCACCCTGTCGCCGGCACTCCGGAGGGTCCCCGCCACCCACCCAGAGACCCCCGGTGCCCAGGGGCCGCGGCGGACCCCTGCAGGAGGGGACCCCGGGCCGGGGCTGGCGGAGATAGATGGCCGCGGCAGCAGACGTGTCGCAGCCCCCCTTACCTAGAGAAACGCTGCGCACGAGGAATCCGGAGGAAACGGGGGGCTCCCGCGGCCACACCGGAGCCCCCCAGCCCCGGTCCCCTCGCCCAGACCCAAACTTGTGCCCCCAGACCCCTGCCTGCCGCGGACCCTCGCATCCCCCTCACGTCTCCTACCTCCGAGCGCCGCGCCGGCACCGGTCTCCGAGCGCCACTTGTGCCGGGCGGCAAGCGGCGAGGACGAGGGTCTCCCGCCTGGCCCGCCCCAGCCCCCCGGGACCCCCCAGTCCTCTCTCAGAGGCCCCAGGGGCTGGGGGGCTCGGCGGGAGACCCCCTTTGCGCGGCGCTTTAGGGTTAGGCGGGACGCGCGGCAGCCGCCGGTGCGCACGGGATGGATGGAGAAGCGCGCGCGACTGGCTGAGCGCAGGCGGGCTGAGCGCAGGCGGGCAGAGCGGCGGGCGACGTCGCGCCTCTCCGCAGGCGGGGGAGCGAGCGGGGGGCGCTCACCCTGGGCAGTGGGCCCGGAGGCCAGCAGGAGCAAGAGGCCGGGCAGGAGGGCTGCGGTCGCGGTCATCGCGGGGCGGCTGAGGTCCCGGTCCCGGGAGCGACGCTGGCGCAGATCCTGCTCCGAGCGCCTCGCTGAGCTTCTGGTTGCGCACGCGGAAGGGAGCGCGGGTGGTGCACGACGAGGGGACAGCCAGGGCTGCGCCGGGGGTCGTGTAGCGCCCTCCACTGATGCCACCGAGCCTCCGCCTCCTCCACGCGCACCGCCCTGTTCGGACCTCCCGCCCCCCTGGACCCCCGTCCCCCGCCCCCGTCTACGTGCCCAGAAACCCGGGGCCGACCAGTCCCGCGGACCCCCGCTCCTTAGGGGGCCTCCCCACGCCACCGGGCCGTTTCCGAAGACCTGCCTTGCCCCTGGGGTGCCCCTGGCTAGACGGGACACGCAGATACCCCGAGGGCGCTTGGCGCACGTGCCCCCACCAGGTCGCGGCCCTGGAGCGCTTCCCCGGGCGCGCCTTGCACTGGGAGCGGGGCCCGAGCCCTGACCGGGCCCGAGCCCTCGAGAAAGTCGATGGGCCACGCTCTGGACACACAAGCGTGACAGCAGGAGCAGGGCGGTGATCGCCAGTGTCCCCAACATCGAGGCCATGAGTTCTACACCTGGAAAAAAACACAAACGCGCGCTCGTAGGGCGCAGCTGGGCTCCCGGCTTCCCGCATCCCTGTAAACGCTTGCGAACAAGCCTGTGAGACACGCGGAGGAAGGAGACGCGTGTCCCTGTGAGCAGCGCTCACGGAGACCCAAGCAGGGAGCGCCGAAGCTCGGGAGCGCCGAGTACCTGGCAGGCTCCGCTTTGCGGGCCAGGTCGGGGCACAACTCAGAATCTGCCCTCTCCCAGGCGTCCGCAGACCTGGGCTGGGCCGGGCTCCCACGCGCGCGCCTGCACCCCTGTGCCTGCGGGCACCTCCAGCACAGCGCGCGCGTTCAGGCTGCACTCCTGGCCAGGGCCTCCTAGTCTCCCAGCCTGGCGCTCAAGCAAGCACCGGCGCCGCCCTCTGAAGCCCTCTGAACCAGACCTGCCCCTCAACTCGCCCATCTCTGGCTCTGGGGTCACACGGAGCCAAACCCAGATGCAATGACCGAGTGCATGCAGGGAGAATCATATACAAATACACACACACCGAGTGCATGCAGGGAGAATCATATACAGATACACACACACACACACACACACACACACACGCACACACGCACACACACAGAGAGAGAAGCATGTATTTACACAGACACATACAGAGATACAGACACACATACGGAGATACACATATACAGAGACACTCAGACACATACACACATATACAGAGACACAGACATACACAGACACCACAGAAACAGACATACATGTAGACACAGACAACAGACACACATACATATAGACACAAACAGGCAGACAGAGACAGACACACAAACACAGATACACATAGAGACACGCACAAAGAAACACAGATCCAGACAAGGACACACACTAATGGACCTAGAGGCATGTAAAGTCTGAGAACCCCCAGAAAGATAGACACAGAGATACACAGATACACACAGAAATGCTGGGACACATTTGAACACACAGACATACAGAGAGACTCAGACACACACAGATACACAGAGACACAGAGACTCACAAAGACATAGCAACATGCAAAGTCAGAGAACCCCCAGATAGCTAGACACAGAGATACACACAGAATCTCTGGAACACACAGAGACACACAGAGACACAGACACAGAGACTCACAGACACAGAGACTCACAGACATCAGAGACACAGAGACAGAGATTCACAGAGACATAGCGACATGCAAAGTCAGAGAACCCCCAGAGAAATAGACACAGATACACAGACACACACAGAAATACTGGGACACACAGAGACACTTGGACACACACAGAGACACAGAGATACAGAGATACACAGAGACATAGTGGCATGTAAAGTCAGAGAACCCCCAGAGAGATAGACACAGAGATACACAGATACACAAAGAATCTCTGGAACACACAGAGACACACAGAGACACAGACACAGAGACTCACAGACACAGAGACTCACAGACATCAGAGACACAGAGACACAGAGATTCACAGAGACATAGCGACATGCAAAGTCAGAGAACCCCCAGAGAAATAGACACAGATACACAGACACACACAGAAACACTGGGACACACAGAGACACTTGGACACACACAGAGACACAGAGATACAGAGATACACAGAGACATAGTGGCATGTAAAGTCAGAGAACCCCCAGAGAGATAGACACAGAGATACACAGATACACAAAGAATCTCTGGAACACACAGAGACACACAGA
Organism: Suncus etruscus; assembly: GCF_024139225.1. Classification (NCBI taxonomy): domain Eukaryota; kingdom Metazoa; phylum Chordata; class Mammalia; order Eulipotyphla; family Soricidae; genus Suncus; species Suncus etruscus. The sequence continues at coordinate 43,424,369 of NC_064850.1, read as the reverse complement.
GACACAGGCACAGAGACTCACAGACACAGAGATTCACAGACATGAGAGACACAGAGACACAAAGATTCACAGAGACATAGCGACATGCAAAGTCAGAGAACCCCCAGAGAAATAGACACAGATACACAGACATACACAGAAATACTAGGGGCCGGAGAGATAGCATGGAGGTAAGGTGTTTGCCTTTCATGCAGGAGGTCATTGGTTCGAATCCCGGCGTCCCACATGGTCCCCCGTGCCTGCCAGGAGCAATTTCTGAGCCTGGAGCCAGGAATAACCCCTGAGCACTGCCGGGTGTGACCCAAAAACCACAAAAAAAAAAAAAAAAAAAAAGAAATACTGGGACACACAGAGACACATGGACACATACAGAGACACAGGGAGATACAGAGACATAGTGAAGTAAAGTCAGAGAACCCCCAGAGAGATAGACACAGAGATACACAGATACACACAGAAACACTGGGACACACAGACACACAGAGATGCTTGGACACACACAGAGACTCACAGATATGCAGAGAGACACAGAGACACAGAGAAATACAGAGACACACAGAGACACAGAGAAATACAGAGACACACAGAGACACAGAGAGACATAGAGACACACAGAGACACAGAGACTCATAGAGGCGCACAGAGACACACAGAAACACTCGGACACAGTCATACACACCCAGAGCCAGGGTCCTGCAGTTCCACACCTACCAGCTGTGCCCTGACACACACCATCCCCCCACAGGATGAGGTGCTCTGCTCAAGGCCCCCAAAGACAGCTCTTCCTGGAACACTTGATCATGCCCAACAGAGGGTCCACACCCACAGCCCCTCTGCATCTGCGGCTGCAAGTTCAGCTGAACAGGAAGAGTGGTGTCCTACTAGTGGACACGGGGAGCAGGCTATGGAGATACCCCTTCCCCTCAACCCCCCATGCTAGAACCAGGTGGCTGCCCCAACCAGGCTGTGGCAGGGGATGGGGGACTGGGATATCAGGCCCTGCTGCCAGGCAAATGCCCTCCCCTGCTGTGCTCTGAGTTTAGAAGTCAGTAGGGACCCCACGGGGCATCTGTCATTTACTCAGTCACTCAGTTCCAGCGGCGGTGGTGGCAGCTCGGCCCAGGGCACCCGTGCAGCCAGCAGGGCTGGCAGGCAGGCTCAGACACCCCTCAGCCTGGCCACTCCTCCTGCCCCTTCCTCTCCTCCCCTGCACCCTGACCTCAGCCTCCAAAATTATCCTGCAAAAGGCACGTCGGGAAGGGCTCATCATTCCTGGCTGAGCACTAAGGAGGGCGGGGTGGCAGGGCCCAGTAGGGCACCCCCAGACTCAGCTGCCAGGCATGTTAGAGACTGCAGTGCCCAAGCTGTGCCTCCCATCCCCCTTAAGACCTTAACACCCTTAGCACCACTCTCTACCACCACCTTTCCTACAACTCTGCCCTCTTTGACCCTGGTCTCTGGAGCCATGAATATCTGTGTGTGTCCAAAGTTTCGAGGGATCTGAGTGAAAGGGGAGCCCTGGGCCATTCCTGCCCTCTATGCCGGGGACACCAGTGTCCTTGTCTAGAGGGAGGACTGCCACACCTGTCTCAGTGGGAACTTGGGGTTTGGGGAAGCAGATGATAGGTCAGGCCTGGTCCCTTCCTGCCTCCCCCAACAGCTGCCACCAGCCTGTATTCTTGAGGTGGGGCCAGAGGAGGGCTCCAGCCTGGGCCAGACTCCCCCCACACCCCCAGAATCCCCACTCCTCGTGGATGGGGGATGTCTTCCTGCAGGACCCCGAAGCCAGCAAGCTTGCCCTGGCTTTCCTCCGGTTGCATTTGTGCATTCGTGGGGAACTTGGACTGGTTCTCAGCACAGCATAGAGGGCCGGAGCTACTCAGAAACAGGAAAATGCCAGTTGGTCCCTGGGGGCATGTGGGCTGCGGCTGCCCTTGGCAAGCAGAATCATGGGCTGGCGGCTCTGTTCTCTCATGCCTCGCACCCCTGCCTGCTGGCCCAGAGCTAGCATAATGTAGGAGTTGGGGGGGGGCAGCCTGCACAGGGGTCGGGTATTATAAACCCCATTTTTATTATATTGTTTTGGGGCTATACCACGCAGTGCTCAAGGCTGACTCCTGGCTCTGTGCTGCTCAGGAATCATTCCTGGCAGAGTTTGGGGGAATCTTATGGAATGTTAGGGATCAAACCTGGGTTGGCCTTGTGCAAGGCAAATGCCTCCACTGCAGTGCTACTGCTCTGGCCCCTGTACCCCACTTTTTTTAGGATCTCAGGTTCCCCAAGTGCAGGAGCAAAGTGGAGCCAGTCCTGGTTTCCTCCAACAGAGGCTTCAAGGGGAAAGTTGGTGTAGAGAGACTTTTGTTTGTTTGTTTGTTTGTTTGTTTTTGAGCCACACCTGGCAGTGCTCGGGGGTTACTCCTGGTTATCTGCTCAGAAATAGCCACTGGCAAGCACGGGGGACCATATGGAACACCAGGATTTGAACCAACCACCTTAGGTCCTGGGTAGGCTGCTTGCAAGGCAAACGTCGCTGCGCTATCTCTCCGGCCCCAGAGAGACACTTTAATTATCTTGGGGCCTTCTGGTCCCTCCAGATCTTCCACTTTCACACCTCTCCTTGACCTCTGTAGACCCTCCTGAGTCAAGACAGAACAAGAGCCACTCAGAGAGACCTGTGGGGTCTGTCGGTCCTGGCAGGGAGACCAGGCAGGGGAAATGCTTTGGGGTCACATTGGCCCTTTTTGAGAATCTCTAAGCCTGAAACTTAGTTTCAGCCCAGAAGATCCCAAGGATGCTTTGAGGAAATCTGTTTCTCCCCTGATCTGGTGCTGCTGAGACATGGCCCAGATAGGGAAACAGGCCAAGAAACTCATAGACAGTTTTGTTTGTTTTGGTTTAGTTTTTGGGCCACATTATGGATAGTTGGGGTTACTCCTGACTCTGCGGTCAGGGATCACTCCTGGTTAGGCTCGGGGAACCCTGTGGGATGCCAGAGATTGAACCAACCTGGGTCGGCATGTACAAGGCAAATGCCCTCCCTGCTGTGTTTGTGCTCTGGCCCAGTTCACAAGACTCCCTCAGGCTTCTTCTTGTCACCTCACCAGGAGGCCAGAGATCCTCACATAGGTCCTCTGGCATGGGAACATCTCTCCCTGACATTTTATGTGATTTACTTGATTTTTTTTTTCAGTACCACTTCAATAGTTCTAGGGATCACTCCTGACACTGTGCTCAGAGGAGGAACCACTCCTGATGGTGCCTGCAGGACCCTTGGCAGTGCTGAGGCTCAACCCTGGGTCCCCTGCGGTCAGATGTGGCCTCCCAGTCTTCTCATTCTGTGGAATTTAGAGTCAGCTTAGTGGTCTGGACTAGTATGTTTCTTTTTTCTTTTTTAATTTGAAACTTACATATCTTAGTCCTTTATTCTTTATTTTTAATTTTATAACATAATCTTACTTTTTTGTTTGTTTGTTTTATTTGGCCACACCCGGTAATGCTCAGGGATTACTTCTGGCTATATGCTCAGAACTTGCCCCTAGCTTGGGGGACCATATGGGATCACTGGGGGATCGAACTGCGGTCCATCCTAGGCTAGCACACGCAAAGCAGACACCTTACGCCCCGTGCCACAGCTCCGGCCCAACATAATCTTATTTTAAAAATAAATTATTTAATGAATCGCTGTAAGATGCAGTAACGAAGTTGTTCCTGATTGAGTTTCAGTCACACAATGTTCAATACCCTTCACCAGGGCACTTTTCCCACTACCAATGTCCCCAGTTTCCCTCCCATCTTCCCCCTGCCTGCCTCTGGGACTGACAGTTTTCTTCTCTCTTTTTCTGTCTCCCTATCTCTGTCTCTCCTTTCTGTTTTTCTGTCTCTGTCTCTTTCTGTCTCTCTGTCTCTATCTCTTTTGGTCTCTCTTTTTCTTTCTGTCTCTGTCTCTCTGCCTCTTTTTGTCTTTCTCTCTCTTTGTCTGTCTGTCTCTATATCTCTTTCTGTCTCTGTCTCTCTCTTTTGTCTCTGTCTCTCTTTCTGTCTCTCTGTCTCTGTCTCTTTTGGTCTCTCTGTCTCTGTCTCTTTTGGTCTCTCTGTCTCTGTCTCTTTTGGTCTCTCTGTCTCTGTCTCTTTTGGTCTCTCTGTCTCTGTCTCTTTCTGTCTCTGTCTCTCTGTCTCTTTCTGTCTCTGTCTCTCTGTCTCTTTCTGTCTCTGTCTCTCTGTCTCTACCTCTTTCTGTCTCTCTGTCTCTTTTTGACTCTGTCTCTCTATCTCTGTCTCCATCTTTCTATCTCTTTCTGTCTCTGTCTCTTTCTGTCTCTGTCTCTCTGTCTCTCTCTTTCTGTCTCTATCTCTCTGTCTCTCTGTCTCTTTCTGTCTGTGTCTCTCTGTCTTTGTCTCTATGTCTCTGTCTCTTTCTGTCTCTGTCTCTTTCTGTCTGTGTCTCTCTGTCTTTGTCTCTCTGTCTCTCTGTCTCTTTCTGTCTCTGTCTCTCTGTCTCTGTCTCTCTGTCTCTGTCTCTTTCTGTCTCTGTCTCTTTCTCTCTCTGTCTCTGTCTATTTCTGTCTCTGCCTCTTTCTGTCTCTGTCTCTCTGACTGTCTTTCTGCCTTTCTCTGTCTATCTCTCTGTCTCTCTGTCTCTGTCTCTTTTTTTCATTATTTATTTATTTTTATTAATAATTTTTATTTTGACCAAAGTGGATTACAAATCATTCACAGTAGTATTTTAGGTACATAGTGATATTGAATCAGAGGCATTCTCACCATCAATGTTGTCCTCTCTCCATCCCTGTTCCAAGCATGTATTCCATATCACCTCTCCTTTGCCCCCCGGGCTGCTAGTATAAGTGGTCCCTTCTGTGTCTAGCTTGTTGTAGATTATGTATCAATTCTGTTGTAGTTGGCTTAGGATTTGGTGTTTAAGTCTGATCAATTTTTATTTCTACTTGATGTCCATATGACTGTTTGGGTCTTGGTGTCCTCCATTATTTCCCCCTCAATTTGTGATGCAGAACAAGATGGTTCACGTTATGTGGTTCTATTTGAAAGTAAGAAAAAAAAAGAAAGAAAAAAGGGGGGGCAAAAATTCAAACTAGCAAAAACGGGAGGAGTCCTTCTAGAGACTATAAAAATCAGTTTAAGGAAAGAAAGGGAAAAAGGAAGGAAAACATTAAAATAATACAAAAAAAACAAAATAAACAAAAACAAACAAACAAAAAACCTGAAGAGCACCACAGCAATAGAGACAACAACCAAACACTAACCACGGTCCCGAAATAAAGATGAATCAAAGCACAGAAATTTTAAAAAAAGGGCAAAGGAAAAAAAAAAAAAAGAAACAACAATTACAAAAAAAAAATTTAATTTGTACTATTTTTTTTTTTTGCATAGGCACAGTAAAAATTGGGGAGATTAGAAAGAAATTACCCTGGCCTAAGAGATACAGGGTTTCTCTGCCCTTGAAGTATACTGTCATGGATATAATGTCAGACTCCGTACATGCTCTTTTACTCTCCCCTAGGTCCTTTTGTGATGTCTGGAAGTTTTCTGCTCTGTCATGGATGATAAAATCAGTCCTCTGTAGCTAGTGATCTTAGTATTTGCACATGTCATAAGATGGAGCCTAGGATGGAGTCTTTCTTTACTGTTCCAGAAGTTCTATCCCATCACTGTTGTTTTAATCAGTCTTCTGTAGTTGGTGGTCTTGGTTTTTGCATCAATCCTAGGATGAAGCCTAGGATAGAGTCTTTATGTTTCCAAAAGTTCTGCTCAGTTGCAGTTGTCTCAGTCAGACCTCTGGAATTAAAGATCTTGGTTGTTGTACAGATCATAAACCAAACCTTAGACTAGGGTCTTTTTTATTGGTCCCAGGATACGTTCTGCCCAGTTATGATGGTCACAGTCAGTCTTCTATAGTTAACAATTTTGGCTTTTGCACAGATCAAAGGATGATGTGTCTTTTGATTTTATCTTATCATTAAGTGTTGAGAATAAGACAACCTGTTTTTAGACCAGTGCTTCTCAATTATTTTCTGTCACGCCCTCCCTAAGAAGAAGAAAACATTTTTTGGGCCCCCCCACGCAACTATAAATAGTGTCTTTACTAAAAAAAACTTTAACCTGCAAAACAAAAATATATAAAATAATTTGAATTGATTTTTCAATCAGAGGTGATGTCTGGATTAATGGCTACAATGAGCACATTTTGTAATGCATAGCTTTTTGAAGCGGGGTTTGAAGCAGGGCACAGCAGCTCTCAGCTCCAGAGACATACAGAGACATAAACACGGGGCTTAGCTTGTTATGACAGTTTGCTGAGGTCAAACGCCCCCCTTTACAGAGCCTCACGCCCCCACAGGGGCACACCTCACAATTTGAGATGCACTGTCTTAGACCAAGCTGTTGCCATTTCCTCGTTGTGAGGATGTCATACCAAAACTGACGCATATTGGTGTCAGAGCAGTATTAAGAATGTCCCAGAGGGAGTTTGGTTCCTGGAGCAGTTGCGGAGAACTGTATCGGTTCTATATCTAAGATCTAGGGTTCAGGGTTGGACAGTCACTGTCTAATCGCATGGAGTCTAAATTGAGCCCACATGACATATGTTCAAGGTAGGAGATGCCCCTGTATTGTAAAATGTGTGAGTTCTTATCCCTAGTAGACTTCTATGTTTCTATATGTAAAATTTCCCCTTTTTAGTATGCCTCTGCAAAAAGAAATGGTGCTATCTTATATTGCTGGTACATTTGGGAGTGAGAGTGTCAGGCTCCATCATCTCTGTGCCCAGGTTTTGACCTAAACTTTAATCCCAGGCAAGACTTTTTCTTGTAGGGTTTTGTATCCAGCAGAACCAAAACATCAAAACAAGTGAAGTTAAGGAAGAAAAGAAAACAAAAACAGGACCAAATATATATGTATAAATATTCACTCATGTATATATAAAGGAAAAAATAAATAAAATTGAGTTTAAAAAAGTAATTAAGGGAACCAAGTGTTGCAGGAGACTACCTTGCATTTGGAGATAATGGTAGTATTATAAAGAGGAAGTATTATAAAGGTCTTAAACTTATAAAGGAAATATAGGCTTCCCCATTATCTTTTGGGATATTCTTGTGTGTGTGTGGGGGGGGGGTGGAATCCAGGGCAGATTTTCATCACACACCCTGTCTTGTTGAGTTTGGGAAGTGATTTGCTGCAGAAAGGGCTCGGGTAGAGTTCTTGCACTGGAGGTCCTTCTGGAGCTGGTTCCTGTATCAAGCAACAGTCCACATTTGGAAGGGGTGAGAGAGAGGGCCACAGAGTTGTCTTTTTCTCTTTCTGTCTCTGTCTGTCTCTCTCTCTCTCTCTGTCTGTCTCTATCTCTCTGTTCTGTCTCTGTCTCTCTGTCTCTGTCTGGCTCTATCTCTGTGTCTGTCTCTCTGTCTATCTCTCTGTCTCTATCTGTCTCTCTGTCTCTGTCTCTCTGTGTCTGTATCTGTCTCTCTGTGCCTCTGTCTCTGTGCCTCTGTCTCTGTGTCTCTGTGTCTTTTCTCTGTCTTTTCTGTGTCTCTGTGTCTTTTCTCTGTCTGTCTCTCTGTCTCTGTGTATCTCTCTCTCCCTCTCTTGTTCTCTTTTAGACACTGTGCTCTGCCTATCATTTTCCCTCCTTTCGGAATCCAGTTCCAGTCCAGAGCAACTGTTCCCAAATCTGGTCACAGTGCTTCCATCCCTGTGAATGAGCCCATTTCTGAGTTGGGAACGTTGTAACATTAGCTCAGCATGAGCCTCTCTCCTAGCAGGACAGCAGAGGCCCTAGTGGAATCAGCACCCACCACCCTCAAGGTCTTGGCAGCCCCCTCGGCAGGCGAGTGGGGACAGGGAGATTTCCGACCAGCACCCAACACTTGCCCAGGGCTCCCCCAGGGAAAATCCTTTAAAAGCTGACGTTTATCTCTATAGAGAAAAATTCGCTCCTGCAGGCGGTGGGTGGTGGGGCCAAGGGGAGAGTCACCCACAAAGGCTCCCAGCAGTGCCGGAGAAAAGGTGGGCTTGGTTGTAATCAGAGCAGCCTCTTCAGTCTGAAGTGTTGTGCTCTGAGGGGGGCTCGGCTGGCTGGGCCTGTCTGAGGGGCAGTGGGGGAGGAGCATGATGGGGGAGGGGTGAGGACCCCCCCCAGCAGGCTGGCATGTGACACACAGGGACAAAGACAGACGCTCTGTTCTGCGGGGCGCAGTCCCAAGCTCCCTGGGAGGATCTGTGGGCCCAGGCAGTGAGGCCCAGGCTTGGGGGTCCACTGCAGCATCACGAACCACCACTGCTCCCATACCACCCCACCCCAACACCCCATTTCTCATCGCCATCCAGGGCCAGAGTCAAAAATAGATTTTTCTCGCTCCCTCCCGCACTGTTATGCACCGTGTGGACTCCGAGTCCGGCTAGGCCACGTCATCAATCCAATAATCCGCCTTCGGGCCAGTGCTGAGTCATGGGAGGGTCTGTGGAGTTGATCGGATCTGCCTGCTGTACCCCCCCAACATGTGGGGGTTCACCCCAGCAGCAGGAAGGAAGGGCAAGACCAGATGGGGGCCCCTGGCCCTGCAGACTTGGTTGGACCCCGAGCCTGGGATTCATGCGTCTCTGAGAAATTCCCAGAAGTTAATTTGCCGTAAATGTCGCCTTTTCTTGCAGCCTTTAGGCCCAGCTTGAGGCTCAGACCTGGTGGTTCCAAGGCAGTGGGTTGAGGGGCACACAGGCAGGTGAGAGGGATCTTGGACTGAGTTGCAGGATGCTTGGCACATGGGGTTCCTGGGCGCTGTTGTGGGCCTAGACAGGCATGACAGAGCTGATTTCACTGAAGGTTGGCCCTATAATGGGCAGAGCCAGGACCCCATCCTGGCCCAGTGGAAGCAACAAGGGGACCTTCTAGTCTCTGTGTGCTCCTCCCAGGGGTCTGGGTTTGAGACGGCAAGGTGCATCCCACCCCACAACACCTGTTTCTCTCTCTCTCTCTCTCTCTCTCTCTCTCTCTCTCTCTCTCTCTCTCTCTCTCTCTCTCTCTCTCCCTCCCGCTCCCTCTCTCTCTTTCTATCTCTCTCTCTCTGTCTCTGTCTCTATCTCTTTCTGTCTCTCTGTCTCTCTGTCCCTTCTGTCTCTGTCTCTGTCTCTATCTTTTTTTGTCTCTGTCTCTGTCTCTATCTCTTTCTGTCTCTCTGTCTCTCTCTAGGAATTTAAGATGTGCTAGTACTATATTTATTCCCTTATTTGCGTGAACGCATTAGCATTTTCTTTTTTTTTTTTTTTTTGGGCCACACCCGACCGATGCTCAGGAGTTAATCCTGGCTGTCTGCTCAGAAATAGCTCCAGGCAGGCACAGGGGGCCATATGGGACACCAGGATTCGAACCAACCACCTTTGGTCCTGGATCGGCTGCTTGCAAGGCAAACGCCGCTGTGCTATCTCTCTGGGCCCGCATTAGCATTTTCATTCAGTTATGCCCAAGGGCAGTTGTCAGCCCGCAGCATGATCAGAACTGAGCCTTAGTGGTGGTGGTGGGGGGGGGGGAGATGGTGCAAAACTGGAGCCAGTGGCAGAGGTCGGGTCACCCCCCCTAGGGCTGATCCTCATCCCCTACCCAGACCTTTGCCACACAGGTGCCCCCAGTACCTACACACTAGCCCCTTCCTCCTGCTGTCTGCCACCTCAGCTCAGTCCACAGCCCCCACCCTTTGGCCCTAGAAGCCAGCAAGCTGGAGTGACCCCCACCCCGAAACCCGGAGTGCCCCCTGGTGGACACAGACCCACAGACCGGCCTCTGCAACTCAGGGCGGGCCACAGCCCTGCGCCCCCCCCCCCAAGGCCCCACACCCCAAGGCCTCTCTCTTCCCAAGGGCATCTGTGGATTAAGTGAATTGATGAATAAATGCAGGGGACACAGTGTGTTCTCTGAGGGTGACCGCGGGCCCCTCGGAACGAGCCTGTGTCCTAGCAACTGGCAGCCTCTGAGGTCAGCATTTCAGGGGTGCTGAGCCCCTCACCCCCATCTCCAAGAGGTTTCACCCCAAGGAAGGGTCCTGAGTGCCCTGGATCCTCGGGGCCCCCCAGAAGGTGGAATGTGGGCGCCTCTGAGTGGAGGCCACTCACTGCAGCCCCCCACCCAGGCCCTCCCCACCTCCCCACCTCGCCCCCCGCCCCGCCCGCCTCGCCCCTGCCCACCTCCCCCCAGCGCCCGCGCGCAGCACAGAGCCGGTTCCTATGGAGACGCTGCGCACCGCGGGAGGCCCCTTGGCTGTCTGCAGCCTGGTCCAGAGAGAGAGGGATGGGGGGCGCTGGCCCTAGCTGACCCCCCCCTCCCTGGCGCGCGCACACACACATACACACACACACACACACACACACACACACACACACACACACACACACACACACACACACACGCGCGGCTGCTCGAACCCTCTCGCTCCCCAGAAAGGGGCGCTCTCTGAGCTAGCTGCTGGGGTACAGAGAGGTTTGGTGATTGGGCTGAGGACACACAGCAGGGCCGGACTGGCACACTGGGGTGTGTGTGTGTCTGTATATGAAGGGGTCCCAGGCAAGCAGCTTTCACACGCTGTCCAGAAAGGCCTCAGAGGGACCCCTTGCAGCCGGGAGTCCTGGAGACTCCTCTAAGGTTTGGTGTTGGGGAGGGGAAAGGCTTAAAAGAGGGGAAAATTTTTTTTTCTCCTAGGAGCAAGGTTCAGGGCTCTCAGCGCCCGCCGAGGTCATCCCATCTCCACACTGAGCCCCCCGAATGGCCCCTGAGCACAGACAGGGCCAGGAGTGACTTCAGGACAAGGCTGGGTGTGGCTTAAAATGCAGAAAGAAAATGAAAAGCTTGAATGGGGGGCCAGGGGTCTCTGGGGCCTGGTTCCCACACTGGCCACTGCACCCCTGCTCTGCCCTCTGGCCCACAGGACCCCTCCTTCTGCTTTGCCTGTGATTCTGCAAAGAGGGTGCAGAGAGTGCTCAGGTAATCTGAGGTTTCTAGAGCTTCCCAAGCCCTTGGCCACCCTGTGGTCAGGCAGAAAGAGGCCGAAACGTGCCCCTTCTTGGCTTATCCCCTTGGGAGGCACAAACCCCCTAGTCCCTCTTGGCGCCCCTATTCTCCCTCTGATGCCCTGGTTTGGGGGCCCCAAACCTGTCCAAGCCACCAGCCTGTCCTAGCAAAGACTCTGTAGATGTATAATGGCCCTTTAGTAACAATATTGCAAAGCATAATGTCTACAAGGAAAAAGGGGAAGAGATAGAGACAGAGAGAGGAGGAGGAGTATGAAGGAGGAGGAGGAAGAGGAGAATGAGGAGAAGAGGAGGAAGAGGAAAAAGAAAATGAGGAGGAACAAGAGAAAGAAGAGGGGAGGAGGAAGAAGATGAGGAGGAAGAAGAGGAAGAGGAAGAAGAGGAGGAAGCAGGGGAGAGGGCAGGAGGGCAACTGGGGACGGTGGTAGTGGAAAACATAGGCTCCTGGAGGCTGTTGGCCACGGTTTTTACTGAAACTCCATCATGACCAACTTTGTTGCTGTGGATCTCAAGGGGATTCAATCAAAAACGTATTAAAACTGTTTTTTCAAGCAAAGATTGCAATTTCTAATGGTCCAGCTAGGGCACCCCAGAGCTGTGGAGAAGCAACTCAAGACTTCCCTGGAGGGGGCAGAGGACAGAAGGAAGTGAGGAGGGGGTGGGGGGTGGAAAGAGGAGGCAGAATGGCCTTGACCAGCCCCATCTCTGTCCGGTCCCTCCAGCATGCAGTAGGATCTCAATAAATAATCCTGAGTGAGGTTGGACCTCACGTCTTGCTGTGGCATCATCGAGAGAGCAGGCGCAGTGGAGATGGTACCATAGTAGGCACAGCCCTCCCCAGGTTGCACGATCCCTCCTGGTCTGGCCCATCCCCTGGGCCCCAACTCCCAGCACCTTCCTCAGCACTGGCTTCCTTGGTCCAGCCAGGTAGCGAATGCCCAGAATCCAGTGCTTCCTTTTGAAGACAAAGAGCCATGGGGAGACCCTGGACCACCCACTCACATACAAACACCCTCAGGGGCTCCTGCTGAAGGGAGAAGGGCTTCCTCGAACCTGCAGGGGACTCGGCCCCCCGCCACAGCTTGTGTCTCTGATCCATAGCAAACCCTGGGTCACCGCTATGTGACAAGAGTGTGTGCAAAAGCGAGCACGCACATGTCTCGTTCACATGTGCATGGAGGTTTGGCATGTGTACATGTGTTCATGTGTGCACCATATGGTCACATGTGCATCGTGTATTTGAACAGGGAGGTCCACGTGTTCACTGTGTTTGCATGCATCCCATGTGCTCACATGTGAACTGCATGTTCAGATGGGGCACAGAGTATTATGTGCGCTGTGTTCACAGGTGTGCCATGTGGTAGACATGTTTGTTCACTGTGCTCATTTATGTGTCTTCCTTCCAGCCAGGAGGCCGGTGGCCAATTGGCGCTCAGAGGCCGAGATCTTGTCTGCAGACCCCGAGCAAGGTGGCGTCTCCTGCTCTCTGAGCCCAAACCTCCCCTCAGCCCACGGGGCCAGATGCCTCCGGGCCGGCTGGGCACCAACTGAACCCCTTCCCTGCCCAGCTGTCACAGGGGCAGAGAAGCAGCAGTGCCCGGGCCTCGGGAACACGCACGCGCGCTGCTCCTTACAGGCAGTGGCGCATGTTAATTGTGCTTTTAACTTTCAAAGTGGTTTCCCATTGATTTCATTTACTTCTCAGAACCCCAGCATTTATCATAGTCGCTTTGGGTGCCAGTGGAAGGGGGGGCATGGCAGCCCAGCAAATGCCTGGTTCCCCCCCCAAATCTCCATCAACTGATCATGGCTCAGTAGCATTTATTGAGCGAATAGAGGATGGATGGTGGGTGGGTGGCAGAGAGGTAGAGGGAGGGGTGGATAGATGGACAAACGAGTGAATGAATGGATGGTGTTAGGCGGGTAGATGGACGAATGGATAGATGGACAGATGAATGGGCAGATGATAGGCGACTGGATGATGGATAAATGGATAGATGGGGCTTGGATACAGCAAGGGGGTGATGTAAGTGAGGGTGTGAGGTGGGTGAGATGGGGATTAGGTGAGGGGGTTGAGGTTAAATAGTGAAGTGAAGGTTTGAGGTGAGGTGCTGAAATAAGTGAGGTGAATGCAGGTCTGAGGTGAGTGGGGTGAAAAGCTGAGGTGAGGGGTTGAGGCAAGCAATTTGTTGTAAAGTGGGGTCTTTGGTTAAGTAGGGGTAGTCACTCCTCCCTCTCATCCTGCACCAAGGGCTCTGCTGGATACAGGCTCTGGGGGACACTGGTTCCCTCAGCAGGGTGCCAGGCACCTTCAGGCAGAGTGTCTGCACATTAGACTCCTGTCTCCAGGTCTCCTCGCCCCTTCAACCCTCACCCCTCACCCTGGGCCAATTTCCCGAAATCATCGCGTGTGGGAGCAGGAAAGTGACTTGCAAACCAGATTAACGAAAAGTGGGGCTGCTGAGAAAAGCCTCTGATGATGTCACCTCAGCAGGGCCTGGCCTCTCTTGGGCCTGCAAACTGCAACAGTGCTCGTCTGAAACCCGGGCCAGGGGGCAGTGACCCCAGTCTGAAGGAAGCAAGGCACTCTCCTTTCCCCATCATACAGACATGCACACAGATGAATCACACATGAATACATATACATGCACCCCTCTTGCCCCATATCTTGGGACAATCTCAGATGCTGTCACCTCCTCCAAGCAGTCCTCCCGCCTTGCTTCCTAGGTGAAGTGCTCAGTGGGAAGGAGAGGTTGAGAGACATCTGCTACGTGTACATGCACACGCACACAGACACATACACACACTTACACTCCTGGAGATGGAGCAGGAAACAAAGCCTTGGCTGCCTTCCCAGCACTTACAGCTGCTTCCCGCCACACATGGCCAGACCAGAGGCGCCAGTGAGGGTTTGTGAACAGTGAGGGAGGGGCAGGCTTGGGTCTGTGAAAATACCTCGTGTCCTTGGGGGGGGGGCTCCTGGGAGCTTTGTGGGGAAAGGTGAGGAAGGCCCACTGTCACCCAGGATGGGGGAGGTCACAGACTGATCAGCAACAGGGCTGGAGACAGCACAGCAGAGAGAGTGCTTGTCTTGCAAGCAGCCGATCTGGATTCGATTCTCAGCATCCCATAGGGTCCCCCAAGCCTGACAGGAATAATCTTGAATGCAGAGTCAGGGGTAACTCTCCCCCTGTTCCTCTTCTTCCTCTTCTTTACCCTCTTCCTCCTCTTTATCTTCTTTCTCCTCTTCACCCTCCTCTTCTCCTCTTCCTTTTCCTCCTTTTCCTTCTCTCCTCCTCCCCTCCTTCTTCCTCTTTTGGGGGTGGAAGGGTTGGGACCACCCACAGCTATTTTCGGGGCTTACTCTTGACTTTGTGCTCCCTCTAAGTCACTTCCAGCAATTCTCAGAGGACCATATGTGGTTCTGGGGATGAAACCTGGGTTGGCTCCTTACAGAGAAAGCACCTTATCCCCTAAACTTTGTCTCTCAGACCCTGAAACCCCATTTTTGAAGCTACAGGAATGTGGAAACCCTGACCATTCTCTCTCTGGCTCCTGAATGCCCCCCCGACCAAAAATGAACTCAAAACCGGCCACTTGTCAGGAGTCTGAGGGGTGTCTGCCTGTGGGTGCCCCGGCTTTGTTCCTGCACTTATGTGGTGAAGGTTTGGGTAGCTGCATCAGAGGTAGGCGTAGGACAGACAGATGGGGGCCAGCACCAGCCCAGACACCTCCCAGCGCTGTGGGTGGGAGCTCGGCTGAAAGCGACCTTTAGGGGCCTGTAGCTGATGCTCCAAGTCACAGCTCACATGGTATGTCTGGGCCACCATGTCCGTGAGAGCTGGACGCTACAGACCCCAGGAGTGGGGGTGCTCTCACAGATGAACCCCAGAGCCCAGCAGGGCCCTCTCCAGACTATCCTCTGCCAGAAAGTGGGAGAGGCCTAGCCAGAGTCTTGAAAGCTCCGAGAGTCTCAGAAGGCTTCCTTGAAGAGGTGACCTTGGAGATGGGCCTTGGAAGGGAAGACAGAGAGAGCTAGAGGCAGGCTAGGGGTGGCCAGAGTGCCTGTGCTGGGTTATTTTGGGAGACATGAGGGCAGCAGCTGTCTCGGAGACTGGGACTATCTGGCCAGACTGCTCGGAGTCCCATGTGCCAGGCCATTCAGGTGGGTGGGCAAGACAGTTGAGGGAGCAGGTCAGGGCTGGGCAAAGCTCCCGAGGACACCCCAGGGTAGAGAAGGGACAGTGTGATGGGATCTAAGGAGCAGGCAGCCAGGGCTGCTGCTCGCCCACATCCAAATGCTCGTCTACCACCCAGTCTTGGGTGGAAACCCTCGGGAGAAGGGTGTCCTAAATGTGTCTGAATATTCTACCTCATCCTTGATGGGGCCCCATGGGACACAGTCCCCCAGTTCCACCTAGTGTGAGTCCATAGGGTGCCCCTGCCTATAACTAACCCTGCCTGCATGCCTGGAATGACCCCAGAAACCAAAGACTAGCCCAGGGCGGAAGAAGAAGCCAAAAAGGATGGTTCTGGGGGTGGCAGACGCATGTTCACTATCATCCCAGCCACAGGAAGCCACAGGTGGGATCTCCTGAGTGATCGAGTGATCCCACCACCAGCAAGTGGAGTCAGGTTGGAACTTACATCCAACCCCTACCTACTGCTTCCTGACCCATCCTGGTCCCATACCTGCCTGTAGATCAAGCAAACTGCATCCAAAGACACAGTTTCAAGACTTATTACAAACAAACATGAAGGGAAAAAGACCCCCAGGGGGCCAGGCCCCTTTTCCTCATGGATGCACCCCGAGTTTTCAGGGGTCTCTTGGCAGTCGAGGAGGGTTGCAGAGATACCAGAGGTCTCTGTCATGCCCATCATAAGGTCAAATGATTCTGGTGTCCTTGGGGCCCTGGACACTGTCCTCCACCCTTGCAGGGCCCCATCTGGCCATGCTTTTCTGTGCTCCAAACTTGGGTCTCTTTTTTTTTTTTTTTTTTTTTTGGTTTTTGGGCCACACCCGGCGGTGCTCAGGGGTTACTCCTGGCTCTCTGCTCAGAAATAGCTCCTGGCAGGCACGAGGGACCATATGGGACACCGGGATTCGAACCAACCACCTTAGGTCCTGGATCGGCTGCTTGCAAGGCAAATGCCGCTGTGCTAACTCTCCAGGCCCTCAAACTTGGGTCTCTTAACTCCACTCTGCATTCACCTTGGACAGTCCTGAAGGCTGGGCTGGGAGTGGGAGGAAGTGAGTGCCATGCCCAGGGTGACTCAGAAGACCCCAGGCATGAGGGGGAATGAAAGGGGCTACCCCATGAAAGTTGGGTTGCAGCTCAGGGAGGGAGGAGAGGACTGGGAAGGAACCTCCAACCCCACTAGTTTGGGACCCACCTGGCTCCCAAATTCTAGGTGACAGGTGTGTAGATGTGAGCTTGTTTCAGGTACCAACATTCCAGATTTGGGGGTGCATGAGGAGCACCCATGTCCCCCAGAATGTCCTGGAGGCAGATGAGGAACGTGGGGAGACACATAGGCGTGAGCAGGGCAGGGTGCCTGGCACAGCTCACGGTAGGTGGAGCCACCCAGAGGCAGTGGCCAGTACTGCCACAAACCCCTCGAGGGGCAGTTGTGAATGGGTGACCTGGTGCCTCTGGGATGTTCATGGTCCCTGGAAGCCCTGATCTAGGACCCCGAGGTAGAGAAGCAAAGACTGACCCTTCCTGTCCACTTGACTGTACCTGCTCCCTGTCATGGCGGCGACTGTGGGGGTACCCCAGGACTCCCCTGAGAAACCATCTGAACGCTGGGGTTTGGGGGAACAGAAACTCGTTTTCTCTCTCTGGAACTCATCCTTGCTTCTTCAAAACAGAGTTTGGAAAATGGAAAAGCAAGCAGAAAACGATCCCACATCCCCTGAAACCCCTCACGGGCCAGGCAGATACCTTGCTTTCTCCTTCCTGGCTTTCATTCATTTATTTTTGCTCTTTTCCTCTCATCTGGGTGTTGCCAGCCAGAGTTCTAGGATTCTTGCCAGGGTTCATGTCATGCAGAAACATTCTTTTCTGTGTATAAAATTCGGAGGACTCAAAGCGATCACGGCAGCGTGGCCAGAGGGCTCCCCGGTTGGCCGGAGGGGGTGCTCAGGAGTCAAAATTTCACTGTTAATTCACAACATGCTGTCTACACTCGCATTTGTGATAAGTCCTGCCTGTCCATTGAGGGGAAGGGTCTCTAAGCACATCCCAGGAGCCCATAGAACCAGGAGGGGAAGTAACTGGGTTTATTTTGGGGAATTGAGAAACAGTAAAGATAAATCCAACGGCTCGGGGCCGGAGAGATAGCACAGTGGCGTTTGCCTTGCAAGCAGCTGACCCAGGACCTAAGGTGGTTGGTTCAAATCCCGGCATCCCATATGGTCCTCCATAGCTGCCAGGAGCCATTTTTGAGCAGATAGCCAGGAGGAACCCCTGAGCACTGCCAGGTGTGGCCCAAAAACCAAAAACCAAAATAAAAAGAATTTCAAAGACTCCGATAAGGTGAGTATGATTGTATGAACCAGAGATTGGTCGGAAGAGCTGGTGTGTGTGTGTGTGTGTGTGTGTGTGTGTGTATCGAGGGTCTGTAGGTGTTTGTCATGTGTGCAAATGTAAATGTGCAAGTCTGCGATTGTGCACACATGTGTGTGCTCATGAGTGTGGTTATGAGCGCACATGTGCCTCAGGATAAACATACAAAGGTGTCATGCATGTCTGAATATCTGAGTGTCTGTGTGGGAGCATTTGTGTGTGTGGCACATGTTTCCACACAGGCATGAGTATGTGAGGTTGGGGAAGGGTGTGTGTCTGTGAGCTGCTGGGGAGTCTTGGCTGGAAGAGCATGTGAGGGTGTGTCACATATGTGTGTCTTTATGAGTATGTGTGTATTGTGCATATGTGTGCCAGGCTGAGTGTATCGATGCGTGTGTGTTTGTAGGACTGTGTGTCAATGCACGTATGTTAGTGTGAGTTTTTGCAAGTGTGTGTCAATGAATTGTGAGTGTATGAATTGTGAGTTGTGAATGTGTGTACATAAGTGTGTGTGCATGAGAGTTGGAATGCCTGAGTGTGTGTAGATGTGTGTGCTCAATTGTATGTGGATCTAAGAGTGTGTGCCCACATGAACAGCTCAGAGAGGTCAGTGTGTTGTCCCAGGACACACAGCATCATAGCCAGCACACCCATTGTGGCTCCCTGACCTCTGTCCAGTAACCACCCTGAAAAGAATCACACAGAACTAGTTCAGCAGAGTAGGGCATAAGGATCTCACTGCTGTGACTCAGTTTCCCCTGCTAGCTGGCCACTTGTTGCCTTGTTCATGAGGGTCCTGGGAAGGCTGCCAGGTGAGAGCCTGGCCCGGAGTCAGCTTGATTCTTTGCTGCAGGGAGCTGAGACCCTCGGAGCTGAGACACCCCCCCTTCGTGGGCCTCAACACACAGATGTGGCTCCTCTCAGATGCCCCAGCACAGCCCTGGCCCAGCATAGCCACCACCTCGACGGGGCCTCAGGGAATGTTGGTCTTGGAGGTCTCTGGGCCTCAGCGGTTTCCTGGAAGTTCTTTGAGTGGCTGTGGGGCGGGAGCAGCCTTGTCCATCCTGCACGTATTTCCCTCTGCAGATGGGGGGTTGGGGAGGGCATGTTCAGCGGCCAGAGGGGCCCAGAGCCGCAGTGGGGTCAGCTTGTGGGCTGCGGAGAACGGGAGCAATTTCCTGCCAATCCTCGGATCCCTTCTCCAACCAGGGCCCTTCCTGGAGCAGGGCCTGCTGGGCTGCAGAGCTCACACCAACAGCAGCTTTGGGAGAGAGAAAGGAGAGAGGGAGAGAGAGACAGAAAGAGAGAAAGAGAGAGAGAGAGACAGAAACAGAGAGACACAGAAAGAGACAGAGAGACAGAAAGGGAGAGGACAGAGACAGAGACAGAGAGACTGTGTTTCTGTGTCTGGTCAGTGAATGACCCTCCATGCCCATGCTCTGTTCACTGTTCTCCCCATCCCCAACAACCCTGGGCATGGAGCCCACAAAAGCATCTGTTAAATTTCCCAAGTCAGGAATGAACTTCTAAGTGTGACTCTTCCTGTTCAAGTACAAACAAAATTGCCAAGGTGGTGGGGGGAAGAGAACAGGGGAAGGAGAGAGGAAGAGAGGAAAAAGAGGGAAAGAGGAGGGAGGAGAGAAGAGAAAAGAGGGAGGGAGGGAAGAGGAGGAAGGAGCAAGGGAGGAGGGAAGAGGGCCCAGGATTTGCAGGAGTGAAGCCCCGATGCAAGCTAGAGCTGACTTCGGAGTGTTTCCTCAGCTGGGAGTTGGGACTCCCGGAAGAGAATGATGCTAAACCATAGGGCTGTACCCCAAGGGCCCGGAGATGCACCTCATGTATGTGACCTACAGCACAGAGGAAGGTCAGGGGCTGGGCTGAACATGGATGCGAGCAGCAGCTCAGAAAGGTGAGTGCGAGGAGCCAAAGTGGTAGCACAGCGGAAAGAGCATTTGCCTTGCATGCGGTCAATACCGGTTCCATCCCCGGCATCCCAGAGGATCTCCAGAGCCTGCCAGAAATGATTCCTTAGCACAGAAATAGGAGTAACTCCTGAAGGACTGCTGGTGTGGCCCATAAAACAAAACAAAGGAAAAAAAGAATAGAGTTTCAGGTGCCCAATGGGGCAAGAGCTCACTGGGAACCAAATTCACAGCATTACCACAGATCTGCAAGTGCTCAAATGAGCTTCATTTTGTGTCTCATTTCCATGGAAAAGAAATAGGGGTCAGAGCAATAGTACAGCAAGGAAGATGCTGCCTTGGTCCTGGTTCACCTGGGTTTAGTCCTTGGCATCCCAAAAAGTCCCCTAAGCACCGCCAGGCCAGGAGTGATCCCTGAATGCAGAGCCAGGAGTAATCCCTGAGCAGCTCCAGGTATGGCCCCCAAACCAACACCGTGGCTTGTCCCAGACCTTGTAGGACTTCAGTATCATCACCTGAAAAGTGGGCTGGTTGGCGATGCTGTGCACAGCTGCCCAGGGCACACACACCTGCAAGGCAAATACCCTACCCACTGTGCCTTGGCTCCAGGACCAGAAAAGATGCTTTTTTTTATTGTTGTTGATTTTGTTTTGGGGCCACACCCAGAGATACTCAGGGCTTATTCCTGCCTCTGCACTCAAGGACCAATTGTGATGGTGCTCAGGGGACCCTATGGGATGCTGAGGATTGAACCCTGGTTGAGCACATGCAAGGCAATGCCCTCTCTACCATACTATCGCTCTGGCCCCTCAAAAAAGCCTTTTGAGTTTCTCTGTTCATTCCCACAGGTTGGTTCACAATAGCCCGACTCTGTGAATAGCCCCAGGGTCCAAGCACAGACAACAGAGGAAAGAAACTGGAAATACTCAAGGGAATCCTGCTTGACTGTGGGAAAAGATTAAATCATGACGTCATGCAATTTGTCGCGACCGTGGGTGGAGCAGGAGAGGTTTGTGCTGAAGTTAGTCAGGAGGAGAGGGATGTCATGGAGTGATTGCTCATGTGCAGGACATAACAAAACAGCAGTGACAATAATAATGGGAAATGGACACTCCAGGCAAAAACTGGAGCTGACAGGAGGGAAAGGGATAGGCATGAGACCCCTTCAGGAATGAGAGAAAGAGAAGAAAACTGCTCCAGAGGAGGGCGGGAAGGCAACTGGGCATGTTGGTGGTGGGAAATGTACCCTGGTGAAGGGGGTTGGACAAGGTATGACTGAAACTCCATCATGAACAACTTTTGGAACTGTGGACCTCATGGTAATTCAATTAAAAAAATTATTTATTTTATCTATTTAGTTAGGTTTTGGGGGTCACACCCAGCAGTGCTCAGGGTTTACTTCCAGCTCTGCACTCAGAAGTTGTTCCTGGCAGCCTCGGGGGACCATATGGGATTCGAACCAGGATCTGTCCTGTGTTGGCCGCATGCAAGGCAAATGCCTTACCATTGTGCTGTCGCTCTGGCCCCGTATTTATTTATTTTAAATTAAAGATGACTAGAACCCTCTTCATAAAAAGCACCAGTAAAGAATAAAGGTGAAAGAAAAGAAAGAAAGGAAGGAAGGAAGGAAGGAAGGAAGGAAGGAAGGAAGGAAGGAAGGAAGAAAGAAAGAAAGAAAGAAAGAAAGAAAGAAAGAAAGAAAGAAAGAAAGAAAGAAAGAAAGAAAGAAAGAAAGAAAGAAAGAAAGAAAGAAAGAAAGAAAGAAAGAAAGAAAGAAAGAAAGAAAGAAAGAGAAAGAGAAGAAGGAGGAGGAAGGAAGGAAGGAAGCAAGGAAGAAAGAAAGAAAGAAAGAAAGAAAGAAAGAAAGAAAGAAAGAAAGAAAGAAAGAAAGAAAGAAAGAAAGAAAGAAAGAAAGAAAGAAAGAAAGAAAGAAAGAAAGAAAGAAAGAAAGAAAGAAAGAAAGAGAGAGAGAGAGAAAGAGAGAAAGAGAGAAAGAGAGAAAGAGAGAGAAAGAGAGAGAGAAGGAGGAAGGAAGGAAGGAAGGAAGGAAGGAAGCAAGGAAGGAAGGAAGGAAGGAAGGAAGGAAGGAAGGAAGGAAGGAAAGAAGGAAGGAAGGAAGAAGGATGGAGGGAGGGAGGGAAGGAAGGATGAGAGGGAGAGAGGGAGGGATAGAGTGGAGAATCACACTGCAGAGATGAAGCATGTCTACAGAGCCCTCTCTCTCCCCAACAGTCTCTGCAGCTCCCAGCTCTGACCCCAGAAGCTCCAGATGCAGGCCATGCACCCACATTTGTGAGAAACAACACTCCAGGTTTCCATAGGTCTGGGACAGCAGAGCTCCAGGCCACCACGTGCTCAGGCCATGTGGGGGAGCAGCACCTTTACAGCATAGAGCTAGGGCGAGCAGGAACTGATGCACTGCACCAGGAATATGTCAATAAGGGGTGTAAGAGGCCCCACTTCTCCCACTCTGACCTCCCAGCTCTGAGACCTCCCAAGTGACATGGAGGCTGCTAATCTGGTCCGTTCCATGAGGCCCTTTCCAGGCCCTTGCAAAGGGGAACAAAGAGGGAAGGATTTTTAGCCACGTTGAAAGTGGGGTCTTGGCCATCATCTCAGCAGCTGCTTCCCTCTGTCCATCCTCTGTCAGAACAGAGACCAACACATTCCATACATCTGTAAATGTTTGGTTAGAGGTTGATGGATGGGTGGATGGAGGGAGGAATGGAGGGCCGAATGCATGAATGGAGGGAGGGTGGTGTGGATGAAGGGAGGGTTGGATAAAGGGAGAAATGGAAGGAGAAATGGAGAGGGGTGGGTGGATGGATGGACTGATGAAAGGATGGGTGGGTGGATGGTGGGTGGATGAATGGATGAATTTATGAATGGATGGGTGGGTGAATGGATAGATTATGGATGTATGGGTGGATGGATGGATGGGTGAATGGATGTATGTATGGATGGATGTAAGGATGGATGGATGAATGGGTAGGTGCGTGGATGCATGCATAAATGTATACATGCACTGATAGGAGGATGGCTGAATAGATGGATAGATGAGTAAATAAATGATGAGCAAGTGAGTGAATAAGGGCTGAATGAATTAATTCAGGGTGTTCCCACCCTGGCATGTTATAGGGACTGCCCAGGGTCAGACCATCACCCCCCAGCATCAGCACCACATCATGGCAGAAATCCTGCTCTTCTCTGAAGGACCCTCATGGACAGAAAGTGAGGTGTGAGGGACTGGGAATTGGGTGCCTCTGGGCCCTGACACAGGCAGGAGCTCAGACATGCCTGAGGGTGGTGGACAGTCCTTCACACACACACACACACACACACACACACACACACACACACACACACACACACACCCCTAAAGTGGAGATATGAGTAGGTGTTTGGAGAGTGGCCGGGATGGGTCGTGATCCTCCTGCAGTGTGAACTCCGTGCTTGGCATTTAATGTGTCAAGTTACTCACTTGATCCCAGACCCAGCTCCTGGCTCGGTCCAGCCTGCCCTGCTCAGCCCAGCTCCTGCCTGCAGACCCTCCCTGGGATGCTCCAGCACGCGCTGAGCAGACAGACCCTCCCCGCCTGGCTGGGGGTGATTAATGACACTCAGAGACACTCCGACACAGGGTCTAAGCTGCCCTTTGCACAAAGTCCAAGCTAGACTCCCTGTCTCAGTCCCTCCGCGTCCCTCCCACCCTTGTCCCCTCAGACCCAGCCATCGACAAGGAGGAAGACAAGTGTGAGAAGCTTTTGATTATGGGCTCAGGGGAATTGATCGCTCCTTCCGCCGGAGTTGTCTCTGCTAATGAATTTTAGGCAGGTTTATTTTTGAAAGGCTGCATTTGACTCCATCCCTATGGTGACCATATTTCCTGGACCCGAGGCCCGAGCACCCACCAACCCCCTCCTCTGTCTGACACTAGGGCTGATGGATGTCCAAGAGAAGGGGCCACTGTAGCTGGGGCTGGCCCGCCTGGACGCCTCATTTATTCTGTCCACACGCTGGGCAGGATATTAAGAAGTTCCAGCTTGTGCTTATCACCAAAGCTTGTCAGCACCTTTAATGGGTGGACTTCAGGAAATCTATTTGGGAGGATGTTATCGCTTGGCAGCGGGGTCTAGGGACTCAAGGGAAAGAAATGCACCCGCTGGACAAAAGTTGTTGCTTATTATTATTTTTTTTTTTCATTTTCTGCCCTTCACTCCAGCGCAGAGAGCTTCCAGGTGGAGGAGGTAGGCATAGGATGGGGGGGACAAGGGTTTCATCTTTGGGGTTTTCTGTTTGTTTGTTTTTTGTTTCGGGGCCACACCCAGCAGCGCTAAGGGGTTACTCCTGGCTCTGCACTCAGGAATCACTTCTAGCAGGCTTGGAGGACCTTATGGGATGCCAGGAATCAAACCATGGTCAGCAGCGTACAAGTAAAATGCCCTCTCTGATGTGCTATCGCTTCAGTCCTGCTTCATCTTTGAAGAGGGCCTCATTATATCTTCAAAATGCCCATATGAATGAAGTCAGCCAACCCCTTTAAGGCCCCCCAAATCCTTGGGATCCAACAACACAGCATAGTTATAGCCCAGGGACTGGGAAGAGCCCTGTGGTTAGGGTGCTTGTTACCATCTATCCTGGCACTATGTGTTCCCAGGTATCCCTGTCCCTGCACCCCACATGGCCTGAGCAGCACCACATCCCCGGACCCATCAATGAACCAGAGCTAGATTGGCCAACTTGGGCCCCAGCCCACCCTTGGGCGGCCAAATCAGCAACATTGAGTCAGTTCAGAGAGGTCAAGACACTTTCCTGGTGACACAAGGTGAGTGATATCAGA
This sequence comes from Suncus etruscus, assembly GCF_024139225.1. NCBI lineage: Eukaryota > Metazoa > Chordata > Mammalia > Eulipotyphla > Soricidae > Suncus > Suncus etruscus. The sequence goes on along the minus strand of NC_064850.1, from coordinate 43,400,010 downwards.
AGTCAGGGACTCGGGGTGGAAGCTCGGTGGCAGAACACCTGCCTAGGAGCAGTCGAGCATGGATTTATCCTGGCAAAGAGAGAAAGTAGAAGAAGAAAAAAGAAGAGCGAGAGAGGAAACTGGGGGACAAAGATGCAGCTTCACCCACATTGGGACCCAGTTCTTTTTCTTCCAGGAGTGGCTCTGATGGTCCCCAGCATTCAGCATCCCATCCTTGGACCTGGCACTGGACACTGGCCTGTTTGGAAGTGACTCCAGGTCCTGTGAAAAGAATAAGGCAAAGAGGTATCACAGACACATTTCTTCTGTACCTACCTCCTGCCAGTACCTCCAAATGTGCCATACTCACATCCTCCTAGGAAGCGGGGGTTCCTGGGGACAGGCCTCTGTGCAGCCCCACTCAGCCATCTTGGCAAGCCTCCCACCACACTCAGGCAGCCAATGAAATTGAGACCTGAACTTGGAGCAGGCTTCCCAAAGTCCAATAGTGCCACCTGGAACCTTCCAGGCCTTGTGGGATGGAATACTGCCAAGGAGGCCTGAGGGGGCACTGCAGCAACTGTCCCAGGAGGCTCAGTACAGCCAGATAGTACACCAGGATCAAGTGTATCTAAAGAGGGGGTCAGGTTGGAGACTGTCCCTCCTACTAGGTCTCCTCCGCTGCCCAGCACTGGGTTCCCTCATAACCCACCAGTGTGGCACCCAGATGAGTGCCTCATCACCTACTCTACATCAGGCTGGTGATCTAGATCAGGCATGGTGCGATATGAAATTTGTTTTATTAAAAAACAATTAAAGATGAACCCTCCCCCAAAAGAAGCATCAATATTTAGAGAATAGAAAGTATGGAGAGAAAGAAAAAAGAAGAAAGAAAGAAAGAAGAAAGAGGGGCCGGGTAGGTGGCGCTGGAGGTAAGGTGTCTGCCTTGCAAGTGCTAGCCAAGGAAGGACCGCGGTTCCATCCCCTGGCATCCCATATGGACCCCCCAAGCCAGGGGCGATATCTGAGCACATAGCCAGGAGTAACCCCTGAGCGTCAAACGGGTGTGGCCCAAAAACCAAAAAAAAAAAAAAGAAAGAAAGAAGAAAGAAAGAAAGAAAGAAAAGAAAGAAGAAAGAAAGAAAGAAAGAAAGAAAGAATAGAAAGTATGGAGAGAAAGAAAAAAGAAGAAAGAAAGAAAGAAAGAAAGAAAGAAAGAAAGAAAGAAAGAAAGAAAGAAAAGAAAGAAAAGAGAGAAAGAGAGGAGGGAGGAAGGGAGAGAAAGAGAGAAAGAGAGGAGGGAGGGAGGGAGAGAAGGAGGAAGGAAGGAAGGAAGGAAGGAAAGAAGGAAGGAAGGAAGGAAGGAAGGAAGGGAGAGGAGAGGGAAGAAAGGAAGGATGAAATGGAGGGAGGAATGGAGAAAAGAAGGATGAAAGGGAGGGAGGGAGGAAGGAAGGAAAGAAAGAAAGAAAGAGAAAGAAAGAAAGAAAGAAAGAAAGAAAGAAAGAAAGAAAGAAAGAAAGAAAGAAAGAAAGAAAGAAAGAAAGAAAGAAAGAAAGAAAGAAAGAAAGAAAGAAAGAAAGAAAGAAAGAAAGAAAGAAAGAAAGAAAGAAAGAAAGAGAAAAGAGAGAAAGAGGAGGGAGGAAGGGAGAGAAGGAGAGAAAGAGAGAGGAGGGAGGGAGAGAAGGAGGAAGGAAGGAAGGAAGGAAGGAAGGAAGGAAGGAAGGAAGGAAGGAAGGAAGGAAGGAAGGAAGGAAGGAAGGAAGGAAGGAAGAAAGGAAGGAAGGAAGGAAGGAAAGAAGGAAGGAAGGGAGAGGAGAGGAGAGGGAGGAAAGGAAGGATGAAATGGAGGGAGGAATGGAGAAAAGAAGGATGAAAGGGAGGGAGGAAGGAAGGAAGGAGGAAGGAAGGAAGGAAGGAAGGAAGGAAGAAGGAAGGAAGGAAGGAAGGAGGAAGGAAGGAAGGAAGGAAGGAAGGAAGGAAGGAAGGAAGGAAGGAAGGAAGGAAGGAAGGAAGGAAGGAAGGGCTTTAGTTGGGTTCCTATTCTTTCTGCACTGAGGGGCTGTGTGACTTGAGACAAATTAATTTATCTTGCTGTGCCTCTTGGCTTTGCCCCTATCTAAGGGGGAGAGTGAAGCCCTGGTAATGTAATGAGCCCCAAGAGGACACACACCCCTTTTATCTTACCCCCAGGAGAAGTGGTGACATGGGGTTGGGGCAGGGGGCTGGTTCTTCATATTCAGTCTGGGACTTAGCACTGTGTCACCACCACCAGTGTATTCTATGGCTAGGGGTACTTAGAACAGAGACCCTGAATCCCCATTTCAAGGGGAGCAGTTAGACCTTAGACCTGGTTATTATGGTCCATTGAGGCTACAGAAGAGCAGAAGGAAAGTTCTAGAACTGAGACTGCAATCTCCAGGGCTGGGTTGTTAAGATTCACCAAACCTTCCTCCCTCACTGCAGCAGACGCTGCTCAGACTGCTCAGCCCGTATGAGTCATGCCTGGCCTAGGGCTGCGTGGAGAATGCTAATGTGGAGGTCCCTCCCCCAGGCCCGCAGCAGGCGCAGTGGGAAGGGGATGGGGGGGGGGCTACGGTGACTAGCCCCCATCCTCCCTGCTGCCCACACAGCCCAGCCTCAACTTCTTCCAGCAACAGGGAAATGGTTCCTTAGGCCAGGGTCTCTGTCCCCACAGTCAGATGTGTGCTGGCCGGCAACCTGGAGATGGGAAAGGGAGATTCCAAGGGTCTGTTGGACCCGAGCACCTGAGAATGAATCAACTGGAGCCAGTAAGGGGCAGGGGGAAGGGCACCAGAGCTCGGGGCCACACTCTTTCCTGTCCTGAACCCTGAAGGGGCACCCTCAAACCTGCAGATCCCCAGATCCTCCCACTCATCTGCTTACAGCCCCCATCCCCGTATTATTATTATTATTATTAATTATTATATTACTATTATTGTAATGGCTGATTCTTAGACTTGAAGAAGCAAGGAGGCACAGAGGGCTTTCTGGAGGCGAGGCATGGGAGCTGCAGCTTTGAGGGTGCCTAGGGGCTGGAGGTAGAAAGTCGGAGTATTGGTATGGTTGGAGGTGCTGGCATGGGGGGCTGTGGGAGCTCAGGTGCAGAGCATAACACTCTACCCTGAACCTCAGCTCCCAGCCACGGACATCAAGCAGGCTTGTTAGAAGACTGGGGGCAGACTTCTTAGTTTCGCACCCACAGTTCCTAGGGCAATGCTCACCCCATCCCCCAGTCCGCCCCAACCCCCAGGCCCTGGGAATACATTGTACTCTGCCCCTATGGTTCAAGAAGGTCGTGATTGCACTATGTCTTGTTTGCTTCAAGCAGCACCTCTTATCTGGGTTCTGGGTGCAAGCTCACTGGACCAGGCCTGGGAGCACAGCACTAGTCTCAGGGCACTGGGGTCCCAAGCCTGGTTCTCTCCTCTCTCTGGCACCACTTGGGCCTGCAGTTGTCTCTCCGCTGCCCCTCTGGTTCTGGACCCACTAAGTTTTGCAGAAGGTGTGGGAGAAAACTCACCACCTTTGCGTACCTTCTGGGGCCGATGTTTGCAGGTCCAGTGGAATCTAAAATGAGGCTCTTGCCTCCCCTCCCCGCAGCAAAAAGAAGTAAGACTTGGCACTCCAGTTTGGGGATTCTGTGGTCCTGTTTGCCCACTGGCACCAGGACACACAGAGGTGTGCTGGTTGACCCACCAAGGCTCAGGGAAATTAAGTAGTGGCTCCCCAGAATGACCCCAGGACCCAGGCCAGGAATCTTGAGGAACTCTCAGAAACCCGCCACTTTAGGAAATAAATTTTCCAACCTGTGTGTAAGTAACTTTTGGGGGTGATGGCCACAGGCCAAACCCAGATCTTGAGGGGCCAATGTAGGCCGCCATCCTGGAGATGCTTGACCCCAGGCTGCCAGCAGATGGACTGTGTCACAGAGACCCTGGCCCACAAAAAGTCATTCCTGGGAAAGCCTGAATGGCTTTCTTCTACCACTTTATTTCCTCTGGACACTGGGAAAGGAGTGGGCCCTGGACTGGTGGTGTTTTGGGGAGAACAGGTGTAGGGTTAGAGATTTAAGTAGCTAAAGTAACTTCAGAGCCATGTGCAGTCTCTGCAAGGCTCATCAGGCATTTCTGGACTCACTGAAGGAAAATTTTTAATTTTTTTCTTGGTGTTTGGGCCACAACAACAGTGGTCAGGGGTTATTCCTGGTTCTGTGCTCAGGAGACCCTATGGGATGCCGAGGATTGAACCTGGGTGGACTATGTGCAGAAAAAATGCCCTACCCAATGTGCTATGTACCTACTATAAAATTCCACCTGGATATTTGTGGGAGGTTGAGTTGGAGCATACCCAGTGATGCTCAGGGGTTACTCATGACTGTGATAAGGGAGCAATCTCTGGTGGTCCCGGAGGGACGAGGGTGCCAGGGTTCGAAAGGACACCCAGATGCAGGCCTGGCTTTCCTTTATCCCTGTTACTATCTCTCTGCATCCTGATCATTTTTAAAATAGATTCTTTAATTGAATCCCTGTGAGATACATAGTTATAACATTGTTCACTATTGAATTTCAGTTACACACACCCTTCACCAGGGCACATTTCCCTCCATCAATGTCCCCAATTTTCCTCCTGCCCTCCTCACTACCTGCCTGACTCTGGGGCAGGTATTTTCTTCTCTTTCTTTTATTTTTCTTTTCTTTCTTTCTTTCTTTCTTTCTTCCTTTCTTTCTTTCTTTCTTTCTTTCTTTCTTTTCTTTTTCTTTCTTTCTTTCTTTCTTTCTTTCTTTCTTTCTTTCTTTCTTTCTTTCCTTTCTTTCTTTCTTTCTTTCTTTCTTTCTTTCTTTCGTTCTTTCTTTCTTTCTTTCTTTCTTTCTTTCTTTCTTTCTTTCTTTCTTTCTCTCTCTTTCTCTCTCTCTCTCTTTCTTTCTTTTCTTTTTCTTTTTTCTTTCTTTCTTCCTTTCTTCTTTTTCTTTCTTCTTTCTTTCTTTCTCTTTCTTTTTTTCTTTCTTTCTCTCTCAAACATTGTGGTTTGCAATACTGTTACTGAAAGAGTATCTATCATGCCTTACATGTTTCCTCCTTTCAGCATCCAGTATTTGTTTAGAAGGATCATTTCCATTCTTATTTTGGGAGGCCACACCAGTGATACTCAGAGCTTACTCCTGATTCTGCACTCAGAATTAACTCCTGGTGATCTCGGGGGACCTTATAGGATGCCAGGAACTGATTCCTGTCTGCCCATGCACCTGACACCTGTTCTTTCACTATGATTCTCTTTTTCTTTTTAGGGGGGCCACACCCATTTGATGCTCAGGGGTTACTCCTGGCTATGTGTTCAGAAATCGCTCCTGGCTTGGGGGGATCATATGGGACACTGGGGGATCAAACAGCCGTCCGTCCTACGATAGCGCTTGCAAGGCCGACACCTTACCTCTAGCACCACCTCTCCGGCCCCCACTATGACTCTCTTTTCTTTTCCCAAATAGGCCAGCTGGCAGTGTCACGAAGCCAAGGACAGACCCCCAAGAACAGGCAGCAGTGGTAACAGGCAGCAGTGGTACCAGGGTCCGACCTGGGCTGGCCTCAGCATCCTGCCTTCCCCAAGGCTGTGGCTGAGATGGGGTTTTGGGGAACCAGTAGCTGATGGTATTCCAGGCCCCAAGCCAGGGCTCTCCAGTCACTGCAGCAGCCCGCAGCCTTGCCAGCAGCAGGGCTGGGAATGGGGGTCCTAGGGTCAAAGTGAACACCTCTGCTCCCCCACTTCAAGGGTATTGCCCAGTGGGACAGGCCCCAACCCCAAGCCCGGAACCACTGAGAAGCCTCCTAGGGGTCAGTGAGAAAAAAAAAGCAAAAAAAATAAAAAATTTAAAAAAAATTAAGAGAGAGAGAGAGAGAGAGAGAGAGAGAGAGAGAGAGAGAGAGAGAGAGAGAGAGAGAGAGAGAGAGAGAGAGAGAGAGGGCTGGAGCTCCCCCATCCCCAGGTTCTGAGTGACTGTTTGCATCCTGGTTGGCCACAGTGAGCATAGAACCCTGAGCTGGGCTCATGGCTCCTTACCTCCCCAAGACCAAGACATGGGAGCCCCTGTGCTTGAGAGAGGAGCCCCCGCCCACCCCATTTCCTGGCTCTTCCAGGACCCCCCCTCCACTCCCCGCCTTCTCTCAGCTCCCAGGAATGTGAGGCCCCAGCAATCTCAGGGAACACCCAGCACTGCAGGGCCGGACGAGGTCAGCTGTGCGGGGCTCAGCCCCCCCACCCCCAGGACTGTTTGCAGCCAGTTCCTTGGACCCACTAACCGGACACGGGAGGCCGTGTCCACCCCTCCCTGCACACCCCCACCCCAGTGTCACTCAGGTCCAGCTGAGCTGTGGGAAGAAGTTTTTCCTGCACTTCACCTTCTGGGCTTAGCCAGGGGGTCGGGTCGTGAGGAGCCCCTTTGCCTCAAGGTAGCCTGATTCTTGTCCTTGTGCTGATCTTGAGGTTTTGTGTTACTTTTGACCAGGGATTTTTCCTTCTGGGCCTCAGTTTCCCCTCAAGCTGGATGCATTGTATTCCTGCTCTATCCCCACCAGAATGACCAACAGTGCAGCAGGAATGAATCCAAACACACACACACACACACACACACACACACACACACACACACACACACACACACACACACCATGGCCTAGGGTTCAATCAATAGGAGCATAGCATTCACAGCAAGGGAAGTAAGAGTTTATAGCACTCCAGAGCTACCAGAAATAGTGGCTGGAACACTACGTTGCATCCACAGACCAAACTCTGGTCAGGGGAATGTGACCAGGACTCCAGGTTGCCACCATCGGCCATACTGGACTCCCAAACTTTTCTGAAAAACTCTTCGGAAGCAAGTTCCTTCCTCCTCAGAGGCAGCATTTCCTAGAAAGGTAGTGAGCTCCCCTGCCCTGGAGGCAAGCAAGTGTTCGTGCGGATTGTAGATTCAGTCCGGGGCCCCAGAAGCCTGAGCTGACCCCTTGCCTCTGGGCTTTACTCACTTTGTCCCTTTCGCTCTTGGAAAAGGTCTCCAGATGCTCTGGAGTAGAGGGCCAGATTCAGAGAGGACATTAGGGCCAGGAGGGGTGAGGAGAGGCTCTCTCCAATGCCTCGTCCTTCCTGTTCCTTCGCAGCTGTGACCCCTAGGGACCCCCAAACCATTTCTCCATCAGCTCCCAAACCCCTCACCAGCTCCAGCCCTTCCCAGCACTGCTAGCAGAAATTGGTCCCCAGTCCAGATTCTTTTCTCAGAATTGAGGCCTGGTGGGTAACTCTGGACTTTTCCACACAGATGGGGTGCCTGAGCCCCTCAGGCTACACCCATTGGGTGACGAGTCAGACTGAGGCTCCATTGGCTCATTCCTCCTCTGCCCTTCTTCTTCCCTACTTCCAGGGTTCAATCTCAGTGTTGGGAAGCATTGGTGAAGGCAGCTGGGGTGTTGGGGGGCCAGGCCTGTGCCCCAATACCCAGGGCTATGAATGCTGCAGACAGAGCTGGGATGAACCAAGCATCTTCACTCCCAATTCTCTGTGGCTTCTGGGAGCTGGGCTGGGGGCCAGAACAGCTGCAGGCTGGGGGAGCCAGGGGTGGAGGCCAGGAAGGGGGCTGGGGCCCCTCAACCTCCAAATCCTCTATCCCAGGCTCAGCAGTAGGGCGGGGACTGCGGGGGGGCTGCCAGAGCTGCAGAGGAGGCCCCAGCTCTAAGGGGGCCCTCGTTCTTCAGGCAAGCACTCCAGGGCTCTGCAAGAAAAGGGGTGAGGGGTGTGGTGGGAGGTCCCAGGACTCCAAACTGTGCCCCCATACTGATGATAGATTATTGAGAGGAGAGAGGAGGGTTTCTAGTGTCACCACATGGTCACACTCTAGACTAGGGCACTTCTCCATGGCCTCTGTGTGGGCATCAGATTGGGGGATGGTGCTGGTCTCCCCATGTGCCATACATGGAAGGGGCAGGGCGCTCAGACCTGCAGAACCCCAGACCCAGATTCAGGGAGAGGGTTGATGGCTTTGTCCCACACAGACTGTCCCAGTCACACAGTCACAGCCACACAGTTTCACTCACACACAATCACACTCATGCACACTCAAACAGTCACAGTCACACAGTCACCTTCCCCTATACTCACACACAACCCACACCCACCTACACTCCTGCACAATCAATCACTCATGCATACTCACAATCACAATACTCACAATCACAGTCTTGCACAATCACATTTGCACACAATCAACTCTCACACAACCACACTCTCCTATACTCACACACAATCACATGCACGCTCATACACACACATGAACTCACATATGTGCTTATACTCACAATCATACTCACCACACACAGAATCACATTCATGCACAATTAACACACAACTACTGTCATCGACACTCGCACACTCAATCCCACATCATACCCACACACAACTCACACTCGCACTCACATGCATTCACGCAAACTCACACACCTACGCAGACAGGCTCACACAATCACACTTGCACATACATGCATGGACTCGCACAGACTAACATAGAAACACACCATCACACAGATTAACACACAACCACACTTATTCATCAACTTAAACACATTTCCCCCCAACACATACACCCACTCACGCCTCCTCCCAACACAGAAGGGTCACAAGAAAGAGAGGAAAGAAACCAACAACCAAAGTTGCTAGAGTCTTCTCTCTATGCCAAGTGCCTGGGGGACTAAGTACTGCACTGTAGTAGATTTAGGGAAGGGGTGGCTCCCACTCTTTGCTTATAAATAACTTCATGAACTCAAGCCTTGAGTCCCAGGCTTCATCCCAGAGTCATAGAAGAAACAGTTTGGGATGAGAAATCAGGAAAACCCCAAAATCACTGACCTGCAACCTCAGTGGAGGAAAGAAAGAGCTGCAGGCCTGGGCTCAGGGGTGGGTCTGTTATGATGCTAATGTAGGAAATATTCTCTCTTGCCTTGGAAAGTGGATTTACTGGTCAAATGGATAAAATGTGCCTTATGCATTCTGCCTTGCAACTGGGACTAGTTGCTTACTTAGAAATACAGAGAATCTGCTAATATTAAAAACACACACGTGCACATATATGCACACACAAACGCATGGACACAGCTTTACATCTGCACACACATCTCAAGCCAAAGCAATTGGCCTTGCTTGAATTTAACACTAATCCTAAACCTAATCCCTAACCATAGCCTTCAACTAATCCTAGTCCTAACCCTAACCTCTATGCCTAACCCTAACCTTTAAACCTAAACAGTAACCCCTAACCCCAAACCTAACACTAGTCCTTAACCTACCCCTAGCCTCTAACCTTAACCCTAATGCTCACCCTAGCCCTAAACCCTAACCCCAAAACCTAAACCCTAAACCCTAACACAATCTTAACCCAAACCCTAACCCGGAATCATAACCTTAAACTAATCCTAACCCTAACATCTAACTGTAACTGCAACCTACCTTTAACCCTAACCCCTAACTATAACCCTAAACTCTAAACCATAACTCATAATCCTAAACCCTAACTAAACCCCTAAAACCTAAACCCTAACCTTAACTCCTAACTCTAACCCCTAAACCTAATCAATAACCCCTATACCATTTCTAACTCCTAACCCTAACCCTAATCTCCAATTGTAACCGAAACTCTTAACTCCTTAACCCCAAGCCCTAACCCCTAAACCTAACTCCTAGCCATAATCCTAATCTTTTTGTTTTGTTTTTTTTGTTTGTTTGTTTGTTTGTTTTTGGGTGTTTGGGTCACACCCCTCAGTGCTCAGGTGTTACTCCTGGCTTTACACTCAGAAATCGCTCCTGTCAGGCTCTGGGGACCATATAGGATGCCGGGATTCCGACCACCATCCTCTGCATGCAAAGCAAACACCCTGCCTCCATGCTATCTTTCCGGACCCACATAATCCTAATCTTAACCTTAATCCTAACCCTAAAAATAACCTTAACCCTAATCCTAACCTTAACCCCTAACCCTAAATCAAACCCTAACCCCTAACCCTAATTCTAATCCTTAACCCTAACCCCTAACCCTAACTCCCAATAATAATCCCTAATCCCTAATTTTAACCTGGCAGCCAGGGGCAGGGACACTTAGGAATTTTGATTTTCCTCTTTAGACTCATAGTCCTCCATGAATGAGTCCTTGAGGATCAGAAAAGTACAGCTCCCTTTGAATGACAGGCAAACAGCCCCGCTTCTGATGGCAGTTTGGGCTTTTAGAATAAACGGCTCCCCGCTTTTATCCCCGGCACCCTCCAGATGCAGCAGACACTGCCACTCATAGCTGTGAGCCAAGCACTGAGCATTAATGATGAGCATCTTCCCACCAAGACATCAGAATGTCAGAGATGCAAATGACAGGTGCGTCCCCATGGGGCCCTGTTCGTGCTGGAAACTATGGTGTAGGGGTGTGGGGGGCTTGGAGTACAGAGGCAGTTCTTAGGGTACAGCAGAAAGGCTTGGCAACCTGTGTCTGGTCTGGGAAACAACTTAACCTAGTGCCCAAGGTCTTCCCCCCACCCTGGAGCCCACAAACCCAGGGGGTAGGTCTCAGAAGATAGACAAGGGGACCCCACACCAGAGACCCTGAGATAATGCTCCCAGGCCCCCTTTTTCTCCCTGTGTTTCATGGTTCTCTTGGTCTAGTTTAATTTTCTCTCTCGAGCTGGGTCCCCTCTCTGTCCTCTCCAGAATCTGGGGTACCCTCACTGTACCCCAAGTGTCAGCATCCTGTAGACACCACTTTTTTTTTTTGTTTTTTGGGTCACACCCGGCAGCACTCAGGGGTTACTCCTGGCTCTATGCTCAGAAATCTCCCCTGGCAGGCTCAGAGAACCATATAGAATGCTGGGATTTGAACCACCAACCTTCTACATGCAAGGCATGCTATCTCTCTGGCCCCTAGACACCACTTTTTATTTTCCTTTTATGTATGTATGTATGTATGTATGTATGTATGTATGTATGTATGTATGTATGTAGAAATGAATTCTTTCATGGAATCACTGAGATACACAGTGACAAAGTTGTTCATGTTTGAGCTTCAATCCTAAAATGTCCAACTCCATTCACCAGGGCACATTTCCCAACATCAATGCCCCCAGTTTCCTTCCTGCCTTCCCTCCATGCCTACCTCTGGAGTAGATATTTTTCTTCTCTCTCCCTCTCCCTCTCTCTCTCTCTCTTTCTCCCTCTCCCCTTTTAGACACTGTGGTTTGCAATGTTGTTACTGGAAGGGTACCATGCCTGTCCCATTTCCTTCTTTCAGCACCCAGTTCTCTAGAGTGATCCCTTCCAACTATTATTGCAACAGTGGTCCCTTCTCTGCCCTAACTGTATTCTCTTTGTAGCAAGATTCCTACCATGAACTGGTCCTCCTGGCTCTCATTTCTATTGCCACTATTTATTATTATCATACTATATATATTACCATACTATATAGATAGATATAATTCCACAAAAATGTGTGATCATTCTATGTCTATCTCTCTCTGACTCATTTCACTCAGCATAATATTCTCCACATCCATCCATGTAAAAGCAAATTTCATGACTTAATTTTTTCCTAACAGCTGTGTAGTATTCCATTGTGTAGATGTACCACAGTTTCTATAGCCACTCATCTGTTTTCAGGTTTCCAGATTCTGGCTCTTGTGAAAAGTGCTGCCATGAATTTAGGAATGCAAAGGACTTTTCTGTGTTGCTTCTGGTGAGAACCCACTCTTGAAGAGATCTGTCTCCCACCAAGAGTGGAGCCTCAAATCTTCTGCCTTCCTCTAGGGGGTCTTGAACCCCTGCAATTAGTGTCAGGCCCCTCCTACCCCATCATATCACAGCTCCCAGCAGGACTATTTCCCCCAAGCCCGTCCCCCCAGAGTCTTAAGCTCAGAGAAGATGATGACAGAGGAAGGCAGGGGTAGAGAGATCCAGAGAAGGATCAGGAGGTAGAGGAATCGAGGGAGACCAGAGGAGGGAGAGAGAAGAGGAGGTGAGAGGTGAGAGGACTGTGCTGTGTGCAGAGGCCCAGAACCAGCCTTTACTCAGTGGTTGCCTTAGATAGCAGTGGATGAGTTCACCAGAGGCAGAGGTGAGTGCTGCAAAAGGCTGGCTCCTGTGTGGGTGACCAGCCCTGTTCCCCACTGCAACCCTCCATGGCTGTGCTCATGAGGGTACAAGCTGGGCCTAACCCTGGCGTAAGTCTCACCCTGGGGTATAATGGGGGCTCAGTGGACTAAGGGGACCCAGAGAACTTTTAATACTAGACTCTGGGAGCCCCTGAAACTTGGGGCATATCAATGCCTCTATAAACCAAAATGGAGAGGCCTGGAGGGGGTACCCCAAGCCAGCTCACCTACTTCCAAAACATGGGCCTTCTGCAGCAGCAGGAGGCTGGGAGCTCCTCCCCACCAACTTGCCATTTTTTTTTCACAGGGACTGTGAGGCCCTGAGACCCCAGCACAGCTGCAGGGTGGAGGCCTCCTCTGCAGCCCCTAACTGGGGGCCAGGGGAGTGGTCTGGCTTCGGGAGCTCCTGGGGGAGATAGAGAGTTTGCTCATACCCCACCGGCCAGCCCAGGCTCTGCAGAGCTGCCAGGAAGGACATATGGGACCCTTCATTTCCGCCAAGGATCCCTCCTCCTCCTCTCCCCCCCTTCCACTTCTCCCTCATCTTCTCCCTCCTCTTCCTATCCCTCCTTTATCTCCCTCCTCCTTCTCCTACCTCTTCCTCCTGTTCCTCCTCCTCTAGCTACTCTAGAGCTGGTACCTGTTGGAGCCTCAAGAGCAGCTTTAACCTTCTCAGTTCTTCTGCTCTGGAGGGGTACAGAGATGCAAAGTCAGTGATGGGCCAGGCCTGCCCCTCTGACACTAGCAATGTGGCCTCTGGAATGTTCTGGTCTTCTGCCCCAGGGTGCAGGCTTGGGGTGGTATCAGATGGATCATCCAGGTGGGTTTTCGAGGCACATAGCAGGGTGAGCTGAGGAGGGTGACCGCAGGGAGCTGTTCGTGAGCAGTGGGGAGGGCGAGGCGTGTCCAGTTTTGGGGCTCCCTGGGGGGATGCATCTCAGATGCCACCTACTGGGAGTCAGTACAAGGTAGGGTCCCAGGTGTGAGGACAGAAAGTTGCTATCTCCTCTGTTCACTGTGACCTGGAGGATAGGAAGTCGCTGTTCCTTGTGTCAATTGTGACGGGGAGAACAGGAACTCGCTGGCTGCTGAATCGACTGTGACCTGAGAGAATAGGAAGTCACTGTTCCCTCAGTTCAATATGACCTGGGAGGACAGGAAGTCAATGTCCCCTCTGTCAACTGTGACCTGAGAGATCAGAAAATCACTGTCCCCTCTGCCTACTATGACCTGGAAGAGAGGAAGTCACTGTCCCCACTGTCTACTGTAACCTAAGAGATAAGGAAGTCATTGTCCCCTTTGTCCACTGTGACCTCAAGACAGGAAGTATCTTTCCCCTCTGTCCACTGTGACCTCAAGACAGGAAGTAGCTTTCCCCTCTGTCCACTTTGAACTGAAGACAGGAAATCACTGTCCCCTCTGTCCATGACCTGGGAGGTCAGGAAGTCACTATCCCCTCTGTCAACTGTGATTTGAGAGGACAGGAAGTTGCTGTTCCTTCTGTCAACTGGGAACTGTAGGGCAGGAAGTTGCTGTCTCCTGTGTTCACTGTGACCTGGAGGACAGGAAGTTGCTGTACCCTCTTTTCACTGTGATCTGGAAGGACAGGAAGTTGCTGTTCCTTCTGTCCACTGTGACCTTGAGGACAGGAAGTCACTGTTGCCTCTGTCCACTGGGACCTGAAAACAGGAAGTAGCTTTTCCCTCTGTCCACTGTAAACTGGAGAAAGAAAATCGCTGTTCCCTCTGTCCGCTGTGACCTGGGAGATCAGGAAGTCACTGTCCCCTCTGTCAACTATGACCTGGGAAGAAAGGAAGTCACAGTGCTCTCTGTTCACTATAACCTTGAGGACAAGAAATTTCTTTCCCCTCTGTCCACTCTGACCTGGGAGGTCAGGAAATCACTGTCCCCTCTGTCCACTGTGACCTGGGAGAACAGGAAGTTTTTATAACCTCTTTCCACTGTGACCTGGGAGGACAGGAAGTCACTGTCCTCTCAATTCACGATGACCTGGGAAAACAGGAAGTCATTGTCCTCTCTGTCCATTGTGATCTTAAGGACAGGAAATCACTATCCCTTCTTTCCACTGTGACCTAAAGACAGGAAACCACTGTCCACTGTGACCTGGAGGACAGAAAATCACTGTCTCCTCTTTCCACTATGACCTTGGAGGACAGGAAAACGTGCCCTCTCTGTTCACTGTGACCTGGAAGAATAGGAAATCACTGTCCTTCTGTAGACTGTGACCTGGGAGAACAGGAGGAAGTCATTGTCCCCTCTGTCCACTATGACCTGGGGTGAGAGGAAGTCGCCGTTCCTGTCTACCACAGCCTGGTTGCTTCTTATCTCTCTCCTCTTTTCTCTTCCTGGTCTGGGGTGTGGGACAGTATCTTGCCCAAGGGGACCCTGACCTGCTACTTTAGCTCTCTGGGGGACCACACAGAAAGGGGTGCTGAGGAGTGAAACAAACTCTGCCCCCTTGCTCATTCACCCTGAAGACACTTCACGTGGAGTTCCCAATCTGAAAATCCTACAGATGGAGGTCTGCTCCCCATCAGCTCTGTCCCCAACCCCCACTCTCTCCTAGAACCTTCTGCCTGTTGCTAATCTCCTCTGCAGAAGGTTCTAGAACACTTGCTCTGAGAACAAAAAGTTGGGCCTGAGTCTGTGCCGGGTGCCCAGAAGGACCCCCCCCCCCATCACCACCACCCCAGGAATGAGTTGGCCAGAAGTGCTGTTTGTGTGGGGCCTGGCTCAGCGTCTGGTGCTCATAGTTGGTCACAGGAAAGGTCTTTTGTGCACCTCTATCCAGCCTGTTTTCTGGGACAGGGACAGCCATGGACAGACAAGACAGACACGTCTTGGACCCAAGGATCAGGCCACCTCCTCATCTGTGTACACCCCGATTCTTCTCTCTATCTGAGGAATTAATCCCACTGCCATGCATCTGTCTCCCAAGTCCCATCTGGGATCTGAGGTGGCCCTAGCTGGTTTCTGAAGCCAGTTCCTGGTGGAATAAAGCAGCCCAGAGCCCCTTGTCATGTGCCAGATGCAGTAAAAATGGGATGAGCCACTGAGGCCGCAAGCATTCCCCATGCTCAGAAACTGGAGTCTCCGCAGCCTCCCCTCACCCCACCCCACCGTGGAATATTCAGTCATCTTATTTATGGCTTTCTTGCAGGGCACGGGGCCCTCAGCGAGGCGGGGATAATAAGGAAAAAGCTTCTCACACAAAGTCAGGCTAGAAAAACATTATTAATGCAAATGAGCCCACACTTGGGCTGCCTGGGAAGTGGGGTCCATGCACAGCCCCCCACCAGCCTTCTGCAGGCAGCAGCAGTTGGTTTGCCGGGGGCACAAGGTGGTGTCTGGCCCTCCCCTGCCAGCCACCACCCACTGGTGCCAGGGCACCCCCAACCTCCACTCCAGGCAGGTGGAGGAGGGGCTGGATAAGAATGCAAGATAAGAGTAACCATCATGGGGCCGAGGCTGTGGCGCAGCCATAAGGTGTCTGCCTTGTGCTTGCTAACCTAGAACAGACCTTGATTTAATCCCCCGGTGTCCTATATGGTCCCCCAAGCCAGGAGCAATTTCTGATGGCATAGCCAGGAGTAACCCCTGAGTGTCACCGGGTGTGGCCCAAAAACCAAACCAAAACAAAAAAAGAATGGGCATCACTGGGGACAGGGCTCTGGGGACCCTATGAGATGTTGGGGATCAAACCCAGGTGCTATTGCTCCAGCCCCACAGAACAGGATCTTAAATCTGCACCACGCTTTGAGGCACAGCATGGTGCCAAGTCATGCCCACGGGGCCCAGAGGGGTCGTGAGATACAGGCTACAGGAAAGGCAGAGGGGCTATCCAGTGGGCAAGAAGAATGTCTGACCAAGGCACCATATTTCCCACAATCTGGAACCTTCTCCCAAGGCCTCAGGCTAACTCTGGATACAGGCTTTGACACAGAAACTGGGGAATCCCCACATACCCACAAAGCCTCCTGTTTCTTGGTTTCTTTGCTGGGTTTCTGCAGGGCCCTGAGAGGGGTTCACATCCAGCAGATCTCACTTAACAGAAGCATTGAGGCCGCCTGAGATAGCAAGTGGGGAGGGCGTTTGCCTTACACACGGCCCACCCGAGTTCTATCCCCGGCATCCCATAGGGTCCTCAGAGTTGACCAGGAGTGATTCCCAAGCACAGAGCCAAGAATAAGTCCTGAGCATCACAGGGTGAATAAAGGCCAAAACCACCACCACCACCACCACCACCACCACCACCAACAACAACAACAACAAAATAACAGACTATCGAAGAGAGAGAGACAGAGACAGAGAGAGACAGAGAGGTGACAGAGCCATAGCACAGCATGGAAGGCAAACCCAGGTTCAATCCATGGTCCCCCAAGCCCCACCAGAAATGATCCCACAGCTGGGTGCAACCTCAAAGTAAAAATACAGAGTGGAAGTGATTCTCCCATGGAGCAGCCCACTAAAACAAGTAGTTACAGGGGACATATCCCTATCAGCCCCCATCACTGCAGGGCCAGGAGTACCAGGAGTTTATCACCCCTACAAATCTGGTGTAGGTGCCCCCCACCGAGAGCCCATGGGCTGTGGTACTACTGGGTGGCCCCTGCTGTGGTAGGTACAGGATGCCAGATCCATGGCTGGACTGGGGCGATTCTGCTCTTCTGCTGATGTTAGCAGCTCCCTGAGACTCCCAGCCCAACAGGACACCCCTAGGATCCCAGTGTCAGGTCATGTGCCCACTATCTCCACCTGGGTCTCTGCCCTGGCCCTGTCTGGCTGTGTGGAGAATGGGAGTGGCAGGGAGTGGCAGAAAGCATCCTTTTCTGGGGTCCCTGAAAGGGCAGGTAATAATGTGAGGCTGTTTTCTTTCCAGCCTACTTCTAGAATTTTCCTTCATGCCCACCCATCATCTGGAATCCTGCTCTGTCTCAGGGCCTCCTTCCTCAGACTAGACTCCTCAGTGCTCAGAAGTCACCATATGGATGAATTAGGGATCATTTCTTGTCACTCCAACCTGATCAACAGCTCACTGCACACCTTTGGCTGTCTCTTAACCCAGGCCCAGAGCAGACTCACCTGTTGGGAAATCAGGTCAAACCAGGAAGGCCTTCTGAAGGGTTCTAGGAGCACCTGACCACATTCTTGAAAGAGGAGATTAGACCAAGCTCGGGGTTCAGGAGCCGAGAACTCACTACTCTGTGTATCCACACAGCTGGCACGAGGACTGCTGAGGGCAGAAGGGAACACTTCCTGTCCAGGTTCCCTACCTGACCACAGCACCCACCGTGGCTGATGGGTGATACAGACGAGAATCAGCTTTCAGGCTGTGGTGCCAGGGGGCCAGTGAGGGTGATAGGGACACTGTATCCTCCTTCACACTTGCCCCCCCTGATCTGGGCAGGACCAACACCCACTCCAACCTGATGCGTTCCAACACACATCACACAGGGCACAAATAGTAGGGCTGGATGGTCCAGTAAGCAGAGCTGGGGTTGGTTGGGTCTGGTTCTCTCAGACTATCATGGATAATCAATTTCCGGTCTGAGAAACAGGAAGGGGAGCCTTTATCCCCCAGCCCTCACTCAGACCCCCAGTGGCATCTACCTCGGCCTTCCCTTCCAGTCCCCCTCTGTAAGGGGCAGAGCCCCTTAAACTTATCTTTGGGTACTCTCATCCTTTTATTGCACCCTTGAGGGCAACCCTGCACACAGTCCAGCTCATGACCCCAAATTCTTTTGGGGGGTTTGTTTTTGGGCCACACCCAACAGTGCTTAGGGGCTACTTCTGACTCTGCACTCAAAAATCACTTCTGGCAGTGTTCAGGGACTACATGGGATGTCAGGGATTGAATTTGGGTTGGCTGTGGGCAAGGCAAATGCCCTCTCCTCCCAGCTCAGTCCTGCCAAACCTGGGAGCCCCTGTAGGGGCTGAAGGGGTGGGTGGTGTCTCAGTCCCAGGCAGAGGGAGAGGAAGTTCTGGAAGGGTACAGAAGCAGGGACCCTCACCTGGTTTACTGGGGTCTCTCCACCCCTGTTGACACATCCTGACCTAATGGAGCAGATTGGTCTCGAAAATGTCCATTTTTGTTGGTCATTTTACAAACCACCTTATCCCAATTGGACTCCTTGACCCCCCCCCCCCTACAGAAGTCGCATTTCCAGGCCTGGGGTGCTGGGCCCTCACTCATTGCCCCTCCCTAATGTGATGCCTCGAGTCCCTTCAACAGAAACCGGGTTCTGGGCCCAGCACTTCATCCTCAGCCCTATGTCAGGGGCTCTGAGGAGACTTTGGGGGCACAGCCTGTGTGGACTTGGCCCCATCCCTAGCTTCAGTCTTGGTCCCCACAAGGTCATCACATTTCAGCTGTCCCCACATCACTGGCATTGAACTCACAACCCTCACAACCCTGCCAGGTAAACTGAGGCTCAGAGTCTTTAAACTGACGGGAGCAGGTGGACACCACAAGGCTCAGGGAGGCCCAAGGCCTGGCCCAGCCTTCCCCACTTCCTCCCACTAACAGTTGTTCAGGACTCCGGGTGCCAGGCCAGGGGTACAGACAGCTGAGCCAGCAAGATGTGCCCCAGACGTGCATGTCCAGGGAGATCCACAGCAGCTGACTTGCAGCCAGAGTGAACCCCGCTCCCTGTCCATGTGGCCTCGGGCAGACAGGGCCCTGCTGGCATGACATGGTGGAGGCAGGAGAGAAGCTCGGCCACAGCCACACACACACCCTGTCCAGCTCAGGCCCCCCCAGCCTTTAAAGGCAGACGCCAGCTCAGAGCAACTCAGGTGCCTGGTGCTGGAAGCCTCCTTTGCACCTCGCACCCCCAGCATCTGTTCCTGTGCTCACTGGAATCTGCCCTGACAGTCTATTTGTTTAATTTCCAGCAAGAGGGGGAGGATCTGCTGGGTCACGGACACATCTTGCATAAAACATTTGGATTCAACTCCGTGGCCAGAGGCTCGTTTCCCCAGCACTGGGAGATAGTCGTGGCTCCTAATTGGAACCGCTGCCCGCCAGGCGCCCCCCCCCCCATTTACCTCCGCTCCTGCCAGATGCTGCAGGATGCCAATCCCACCCCACCAAGGGAAGGAAGTGGAAATCCGGGGGCAGAAGGGGAGTCCCTGGGCTCGGCTGGAAGACACCTGGGTCTTGGAGAAGGAAGGAAGGAAGGAAGGAAGGAAGGAAGGAAGGAAGGAAGGAAGGAAGGAAGGAAGGAAGGAAGGAAGGAAGGAAGGAAGGAAGGAAGGAAGGAAGGAAGGAAGGAAGGAAGGAAGGAAGGAAGGAAGGAAGGGAGGAAGGGAGGGAGGAAGGGAGGGAGGGAGGGAGGGAGGGAGGGAGAGGGAAGATGGAAGAAAGGAAGGGAGAGAGGGAGAACGGAGGGAGGGAAGGAGGGAGGAAGGAAGGAAGAAAGGAAGGAAGGAAGGAAGGAAGGAAGGAAGGAAGGAAGGAAGGAAGGAAGGAAGGAAGGGAGGGAGGGAGGGAGGGAGGGAGGGAGGGAGGGAGGGAGGGAGGAAGGAAGGAAGGAAGGAAGGGAGGGAGGGAGGGAGGGAAGGAAGAGAGGGAAGGAAGGAAGAGAGGGAAGGAAGAGAGGGAAGGAGGGAGGGAGGAAGAGAGGAAGGGAGGGAGGAAGGGAGGAAGGAGGGAGGGAAGGATGGAGGGAGGGAGGGAGGAGAGAAGGAAAGAGGGAAGGAAGGATGGAGGGAGGGAAGGAAGGAGGGAGGGAAGGAAGGAGGGAGGGAAGAAGGGAGGGAAGGAAGGAGGGAAGAAGGGAGGGAAGGAGGAAAGGAGGGAAGGAGGGAAGGAAGGAGAGGGAGGGAAGGAAGGAGGGAGGGAGGGAAGGAGGGAGGGAGGGAAGGAGGGAAGGAGGGAAGGAGGAAGAAAGGAAGGAAAGGAAAAAAAAGAAGGAAGGAGAGGAAGTATGGAGGGAGAGAGGGAGAAAAATGTGTCTAGCCTTCAGAAGCTGGAGATCCTAGCAGGGTGGGTGTGGGGCCCACCCCTTGGTCAGAAATTTGGGGCCTTGGGGCTGCAGAGGAGAGCACCTTTGTTGGGAGGACTAGGCCTGGTCCCTCTCACCCATTCCTCTTAGCCCCTCAGCTGTCCAGCTGAGTCCTGAGGCCATGAGGAGGGGGTTCTGGTCCAGTGTTCAGCAGGAGCCGACCCACTGAGCTCTGCCTGGACACCGAGGAGGGAGTGGACAGAGGGTCGGTGGTCTAGGGGGTCCCCTGAGCCCTGACCACAGCCCGAGTAGACTCGTGGCCTGGGGTCCCCACAGTCCAGCCTCCACCGAGAGAGGACAGAAAAGACCAACATCGAGCCAGGCAGGATGTGATTTCGGAGCGGCCCCTACTTGTGCTCCCGGATCACGGGGCTCCCACTCAGGCCACCCCACCACGCACCCAGACACCGCCCGCAGGAGCGCACCAGCCGGCTGCTGGCCAAGAGCACCCCTGGTGGCTGCAGAGAGAAATTCAGCCCAGGAGGGAAGGGGAGGCCTCTGCGTGGGGAGGAAAGAAAAGTAGGCCCGAGATGGGGGGGGGGGGGGGTGGGGGATACAGCTTCATTTCCTAGGGCGGTGCGGAAACCAGTGGGCTCTGGGAGCGACCCCAGATTTATCCCTTCTCTCCCCCCAGCTCTGCCCTGTCCCTATCACCCCTGCAGCTTCGCCCCCTGAGAATCTTGAACCCTGAGTTCTGGTCTCTGGCAGCTCCAAGATTCCCCTTTTTCTGGGGTGCCAAGGGGTCTGGGTTGTAGCCTGGAACTGGCCTCAAGAACAGACAGACAGACAGACAGACAGACAGACAGATAGACAGACAGACAGACACACACACACACACACACACACACACATGCCTCCAGTTCTGTCATTTCCCTGCTCCACTCAGTTCCTTGAGCACTGTGCTAAGAGTAGTGCCTAAACATTGCTGGGTGTGGCCCTGAATCAATGCAAACCAAAATCAACCATACAGATGAAGACCATTTAAGTTGCATTGTTTTATTGACCCCCCCAAAGTATCTCCAGCCCCAGATTGTCACCCCAACATAGCAGGAAATATTCTAGCATCTTGCTGAGCAATTGCTTGTCTCAAGGACTCTAGGTGTTGGTGAGAGGGCTATTGTCACTGTTGTCTTGGGCAGCGTATCTCTGGGGTGCTTGGAAAAGTCTGTGGGGTGCCCTGTGTGTGGCCTTGGTGGCTGTGCTCCCCTGAGCACTGCCAAGAACTGCTACCAAGTGGTGGGCAGAGAGTAGCACCAGAGCACTCCTGGGTGGGGTGTCTGAGATGACCCCAAAAGTGTCATCTGCTGAGTTGGAAGCGTCCTGAGAGAACCCCAGTCCTCTGCGTTTGGGGAGGCCCCTGCAGAAACACTTCCTGAGGCTGAGGTATGTTCAGGACTTGCCATGACCATCTGGGTCCCCGAGAGAGACCATTGGATGGAAGGCAGGGAGGCCTGGGGAGAGGGGAGAAAGGGAGGGGAGCGGGGGAGTGGGCCCCCCTTCTCGGCTCTGGCTCTCAATTCTCTCCCTCAATGAGCCCAGGAAAATAGCAGTGTGGTGAGGTCGACCAGGGTCAGTGAGGGTGTGAGTCAGAGGGACCCCACACCCTGCACCCAGGCCCAAAGGAGGCCCCGGTCCGCTCCTGACTCTGCCGTTAACCCCTTTCACAACTGGGGTGCTGAGGAGGGACATGGTAGCCCCACGCCCTGCCCTCCAGGCCCCCCAAAACAGTGGAGCATCCAAATCTGGGAGTGGGTGTTCCTGAAATGGGGTCACTGGTGCCTTCTAGGTAGGAAAGAGCAAGGTCCTGCATGGGAAGAGATGGGGAGACCCAGCACCCCACCCCACCCCAGCTGAGGCTCGACTCTGAGATTAGCCCAGGTGCCAAGCCCCAAGCCTGGCTTCCTGAGTTCCAGGGGTTGAGGAACCCCCAAGAATCTGCCCCCTGACCCCACTGGCCATCTGTGTCCCAAGTTTCTCTGACTGGCCTCTGCACCCCCCAGGTCTCCTATTTTCCCCACCCCTAGGTCCCCTGTCTCCTTCCAACCTTAGGTTTCCCTCCCTCCCTCCCCTGCATCCCCATATCTCCCTGCATTCCTCCCCTAAACCCACAATTCTCCTATCTCCCCCCATCCCCAGGTCTGTCTCCCCGACCCCAGGATTCCAAACTCTTCATTTGACTTCTGCAGGAACGTGGAACTGGGCCCTGGCTCCCCACATGGAAAATCCACGCTGCTTTTGGCCGGCTGACCAGCAGTCAACCCAGTGGGGAGCTCGGCCAGTGACCCCCTTCCCAGGGCCTTAAGGTGGAGGACACCCCCACTCCAGCTCCAACCCCTGGTTGGACCATGGGGGTGGCAGAGACCCCACGACCCTCAACACTGGGGACCCAGAAGAGCTGAGCTGTTAATGCCCCAAGTCCACAGCCCAGAGTCACCCCCTGCCCTCGAAGGCGCCTCTGGCTGGGCTGCCCCCCCTCCCCGGAGTGGGCCTGGCTGCTGCTCAACAGCCCCCCTTTCCCGCCTCAGGAAGGAGCCAGCACAGCCTGGGGGCCCCTCGGCCCCATCAGCCAGGTTTTCTGAGGGCTCTTGGCACCTTCAGAATAGCTCCCTGAAGTGGGAGGGTCAGTGAGGGTGACCTGACAGTGGGTGCAGGTCCTAGTGGGGACCCCCATAAAAACAGGTGACCCCTAGTTGCTTCCTGTAGGCCCAGCCACATGAGGAGACCCTCTCATCCCCATCCTCTGCCTTCTGGCCACCTTGGGGAGTAGATTTGGCCCGCACACAGGGAGTCTGGATTGGTGGGGGAGCAGATGGGCCTGGAAAATCATCTGGGTGGGGGAGACACTGAGGCACATGTGAACCCCTGCTTCCAGAAAGAATTCCACAGGTGGGAGGGGAGAGAGAGAAAAAGAGTGTGTGTGTGTGTGTGTGTGTGTGAGAGAGAGAGAGAGAGAGAGAGAGAGAGAGAGAGAGAGAGAGAGAGAGAGAGAGAGAGAGAGAGAGAGAGAGGAATGGAAGGGAAGAAGGGGGAGTGGGGTGGGGAAGGGAGAGGAGAAGAGAGGGGAGCAGGGAGATTGAGAGGGAAGAGGGAGAAGAGAAGGGAGAGAAGGAAGAGGAGGGAGAAGAGGGAAAGGAGGGACAGGAGGGAGAAAAGAGGGTGAGGCGGAGGGAGAGGAGAGCAAAGAGGAATGTGGCCCCAACCAAGCCCCAGGGCCCCTGTCTGAATGTAAACCTCCAGAGGTGGCCACAACTCACCAAGACTCTCCTTCTATTCCGACCCCTCCTGCTTTGGGTCTCCTAGACCCCACCAAAGAACCCACTTCCCCGCTGAAAACATGGGCACAGAGGGGCACAATGTTTAACCACACACACAGCATTAACCCAGCCTGCCTTACCCCTCCCAGCCCAACTATTTCTCACTGCCCTGCATGGGGTGGGGTGGGGGGAGTAGGAGGGCTCCATGCTGTTCCCGGACAGGCAGAACCCCAATCTGAACACCCACCTGCACCATCCATGGAGGGAACATGTGGGGTGCTTCTGATTTTTGTCCCCCAATTCCTGGTACCAGAAGGAATATCAAGCTCACCTTGTGCCCAGTCTCCCTAAGCAAGCCATGGTGCAATCCAAGGCTTCCTGGTAGAGGGGATCGAGTGATAAAAAGATAAAACTGGAGATGCCCCATGAGACTCCATGAGACACCACCCCTGGGTGCACTGAGAGCCTCTGACACTCCTCCACTGTCCTGCACCCCACCAGACAGGCCTCCTGCTTGGATGGACACAACTTGCAGAGCCTCTGCCTGAGCCTCAGTTTCACCATCTGTAATGGAGGTCCAGATGTATCTCCCTGGGCTGGACCTGGGGACTCCAGGCCAGGGGAATTCGCATCCCTAGGTGCCCCCAGACCCTCTCAGTGGGTTCAGGGCCTCCTGCCCTCAGCCTGGCACAAACCTGGGTGCCCTGGGCAGGCAGCCCCCTTGGCCGGCCGCTAGGGGGCAGGGGCGCCCAGTGTGCCCTGGGGAGCCCGGGGCACCTCTCCAGATGTTCCCCGGGTCCTCCCCCAAGCCCCATCTCTCCCTGCCCGACCAAACGTCGCAGGCCGAGGCTTTCAAGGGCGCCCACGCGAATCCCCCTCCTTAGCGGGGGAAACTGAGGCCCCCGGGAGGCCCGGCCCGCGCTCGAGCTGGCTCGGTGCAGAAATTTTTACTCAGAAATTACAGACCCGTGTTTCTATGGAAACACTTTCTCCTTTATGCAAATACAGCCGAGCAGCGGCGGCAAACGCGGCAGATTCTCTTGGGCACCCCCTTTCCTCGGGGAACCCTGAAAAGCAGCCGCTGAAAGTCGCTGCGAGGCTGCTCTCACTCCGCCTTGCCAGCTTGGGGTGGGGTGGGGGGCTGTGCGCCCCTGAGTGGATCCCCTCCCTCTTGCCCGCAGGCCTTGAGAGGTCACCAGGCAGCGGTGGGTAGCAAAAGTCGCCCCCCAGAGGGTCCCCCAGGCTCTGTGAAGTGTCCCCTGCTTTCTGCCCAGATCCCACATGACCCCCTGCACCCTTTCTGTTTTTTCCCTTCACAAGCACCCATCCAAACTGGCCAAGAATTTGGATGGCATGCCACTAGGTCTGGAGGAGGACACGGATTGGGGTATCAGGCAAGGAGTGGAATCAGCCCTGCAGCTTTGGTGTGTCCCTTTGCATCTCTGCATTCTGCACACTCCACTTAGAGACAAGACCCCCACCCCCCCACAGCCCTTACAGGGTGTGTTGAGAATGAGGCCAGTAACTTGTAAGAACCCCAGGTTGCTCCTTGGAAGAAAGGGACAGACTGATTCATGCCTGTCCCCCTCCCACGGGAGCTGAGACCCGCCCTTCTGCCCCCACAAAAAGCCCCCTGGTGGTTGTACCCGAGGCAGCCACCGGAGGGCAGTGTCTCCCAGAGCACGGGCACTGTATTTGGAGCCTGGAGGTCTGGGTTCGAGTACTACATCCAGAGGCCTTGATGGTGGGATCCGAAGAACAGTTCCTTTCCCAGCCTCAGTTTCCCCACATATCAGTAGCCCTTTCGTTTGCCTGCCTGTTCCCTGGGACTGTGTGGGGATTTACTGACCCCAGTGAGGCTGGGCAGGGGTGAACTCTGGAAGAGCCATACCTAACCTTCCAGCTGTTCTAACCTCTGGTTAGAACAGGGGTACAGGCCAGCCCCAGAACGCTCAGGGGGACATGGCTGATACCCCCAGATTCACCCAGTATAGATCAGACTGTCTCGACATGGCCACGATTAAGGGTCAGTCCTGCCTCTGGATGAGATCAACACTGCAGCTGGGAGCTGAGAACTCACTGATTCCTTCCTCCCTCCCTCCCTCCCTCCATCCCTCCCTCCTTCCTTCCTTCCTTCCTTCCTTCCTTCCTTCCTTCCTTCCTTCCTTCCTTCCTCCCTCTCTTTCACTCCTTACTTCCTTTCTCCTTTTCCCTTTCTCCTTCCTCCCTCTTCTTTACTTTCTTCCTCCTCCTCCTTTCCTTCCATCCTCCTTTTCTCCTTTCCTTTGTCCTTCCTCCTTTCTTCACTCTACCCTCCTTCTTTTCTTCTTTTTACCCCTCCTTTCCTCCTCCCTTTCTTCCTTGCTCCCTTCTTCCTCCCCTCCTTCCTTCCTTTTTCTTCCCTCCCTCCCTCCCTCCCTCCCTCCCTCCCTCCCTCCCTCCCTCCCTCCCTTCCTTCCTTCCTCTCTCCCTCCCTCCCTCTCTCCCTCCCTCCCTCTCTTTTCTTTTCGGTCCACGTCTGGGTGTACTCAGAACTGACTCTTTAAAGGCTTCGGGGACTGTTGTGTATGTAAATATTTTAGGGGATTATTATGTTACTGACCCTACCCTGATCGGTGATTGTGCCCTACCCTAGGATGTGACCTGGCATTCTGCCCCCACCCTAGAGTAGTACCTGATTCTGCTTCCACCATTGGGTGGTATCTGATCCCACCATTGGGTGGTACCTGATTCTGGGGGTTAAAAACAAGGGTCTGTGGAAGGCGAGAGGCTTTTGGCAGGAACTGATACTGAGGCTTTGGACTTCAGTCTTGTCCACCGAATAAAGCTAATATTTCCACAAGCCTGACTGTCTGCGAGCTGTTTACCCACCGATTCACCTCAGAACCGTCGACTAGACAGGGTGGCAGACGCGTGCTTCGAGCTGAAGGGGAAAGACCTCATCCTCCATCCCTCCATCAGTCAACCTCTTCAGGGGCTGACTTGCAACAGGGGACCACACGTGATGCCAAGGATTGAACCGGTTTTGCTGTGTGCAAGGCAAGCACTCTCCCTGTCACCTATCACTCCAGCCTTACTCCCCACTTTCTAAAATCTCTGGAAACACCCTAGGCCATTGCATGAGAGGTTAGAGCTGCTCCCAAGAGCTGCCTGTGCCCCTCCAAGCCCCCCAGGTACCCTGGAAGGCCCAAGGCTGAGCACAGCAGTGGAAGTAGAGAAAGAGGAGGAGCAAAGGCTCAATGACAGGCACAGGGAAGCGCCTAGGTGTAAAGGACTGGGTCAGACCCCTTTTATGCTGCCTGCACCCTCCTTTCATCACCGGCTCTAGAGAAGGTTCTGGAGCACTAGCATTCCTCTGCAGACCAGGGGAAATAGTGTGGGGAATAATGTATACATGTTAAAGGGACAGTGGGGGTGGTAGCCCCCACACTGACCCATGTCACACAAGCACAGTGTCTTCTGAGCAATGAGGACCTGGGTCACTTTTTTTCTTTTTAATTAAATTTATTTTAAAACCATGTATGACATAGTTGATCATAATACATTTCTAGATAAGTGACAGCACAATTATTTTAAAAGAAAAGGGAAGAGAAAATAAAAGAATACGTACAGCAACAAACAGATTTGTGAAAATTACTGTGTTTCCACTGAGGTCAATAAGTCATTGTCAGAAAGTTTAGTTGTTAGCAGACCATTCTTTTACTTTATTTGCTTCTGAACATTAAGTGACCTCAGCTACACATTGGCATCTCAATTGGTGTGTTCCTATGGGGCTGACAGTATTAAACAAAAATGAAATTGTTGTGCAGTCAAAGAATTTCATACATGGTTGTTGATACTGTGGTTTTTGTGAGTCATGTTCGGCTGCCAGGTCTTCCAGAGGTATTCTGGAAGGCAGGGGGAGAAGAAGGATGCCCATACACTTCAATAAATCCCTGGTAATGTCAGCCCAAATATTGGCATACCTAGAGTTTGGTCAGATTGGTATCTCTGCAGAGAGCCATGGAGGAATGGTGAGATAGGGCCATTGGCTAAGTGGTGATTGTGGGTGGTGTTGCAACTGATGTGGCTTCAGCAGGGTGGGGATTTGGCCCACACTTGCCTCCTAAAATTGCCAGCTTTCACCTTCATGGCTGGTGTACCCATGATTTTCCACAGCTTGGTTTACCTCTCTACCGAGAGAACAGTGAGTCTATGAAGCTGGCCAGATACAAACATGGCGTCTGTTTGTGGGTGTGATTTCAACAGCCAAGTGTTTCCCTACACAGATGACTTCTAAGCAGGCACCTCGAAGGATTTCTTTCTCCCGCATCCCCAAGGGCAGATTTCTGTGCCACAAAGATAGAGAGCCAGGAATTTCCTGGACCACAGACCCAATATGCCCAGAACTTCCTATACCACAGAGACGGGAACCTAGAACTTCCTGGGCCACAGAGACAGTGAGCTCGGAACTTCCTGGGCCACAGTTCCGGTGAGCCCAAAGTTCTTGTAGTGTTCTGGAATTTGTAGTGCTGTTGCGATCAGTGTGCTGAGCTCCCTGTACCTTCATGACCATCCTAGGGGAATGGCAGAGGTGGGCAACACGGGCAGAGGTCTGAGTGCCCCAAGTCATGTCACCTGCAGGCTCTGTGTAGGGTTAAGCTTCCTCCATGGGGCAGGAACATGAAGCTGGGAGCTCTGGGGTGGTGGATGTTCCCTCATGTTGGTGGCAGGACTAGTCACAAAGATGTTGGCTCAACCCTGTAAGCCCACAATATTTAAACCACATGACCTGAGACTTTCCAGTGACTTATTGATATCAGTTACTAATTCATTCCAATTCACAGACATGCCACAATTCCCATTTTAAATGTCACCAAATATCCTGAAACCATGTGTTGCTTCTAGCTATGGCCCCTTCCTTCACTGCCCATGCAGACAGGCCTGTCCCTGGGACCTAGCCAGGAACCACCTGAATAGCCCCTTCCACCAGGTCTCCCCTGATTGGCCCCTCAGCACATGCTTAGAATACTGATGCTGCCATTTTCTAGCCTCCGTGGATAGGAGACCCTCTACAAAAACTTCTGGGTCCTCTGAGAAGTTTCTGGACCTGAATATCTCAGAATCTCTCTGCAAATAGGACCCAGCACCGGGCCAGACCTGTTCTCACTCTTGGGCACAGAAAATGTGGGGTGCAGGGAATCCCCCTCACTCCCATCGCTGTCTCTGCTCTGGCTTCAGGCTGCAGAGTTTTGTTATTATCATCGCCCTGGAGTCACTATTGTTACTGTGTGCAGGTGTTATTGTCTGGTCTGATGCCCAGAGCTGATCACTCTTAGTATCTGCTCGGAGACCACCCCCACCATAGGGGACCCCTATCAGCCCTCTGAGCTTCCTTGGGATGAAAAAGGGAACCTCAGTAGCAAACCTTGCAAAACACACCTCTAACCCTACGGGGCAGGATGATATAGGCCCAGAGAGATACAGGGATGTATTGGGTTAGCAGCAAGGGGCTCAATGCCTTCATGGCATCCAATCTGGTGAACTGGGTAGTGAGGGTTAAGGGGCAGGCATATAGGTCTCCCAGCACATGTGGCTGGTAAACCAAATCTGGCGACCCAGGGACCACATGAACGGTGTGTGTGAGCCTTGGGGGCTCTGGCTGGGTGGCAGGCCAGATCCGGCTCTGGTGCATGGGTAGACAAGAGTTCGCTCCTCGAAGGGTGATGAATTATTCACAGTAAACTGTAATTCAACAGCATCAAATATTGATTTGGGACATGGGGGACCCTTACACAAGCTGACCCCAGGGTCTCAATGACACCAGCAGAGAAGGGGAACCACAGCAGGGGCAGAGAGTCTGCTCAAAGGATGCCAAGGGCCATCATGCAGCAGGCCCCATCAGGCACCCCAATGTCCCATCAAAGTGCCATTCATAGTCCCATCCTGAACCTTCAGGCTGACTTTCTGGCGTGATCTGGGGTTGAGGGCACAGAGAGATGAGGAAAGATCTGGTGGAGTCTGTGTTGGCATTGAGGGAGCTGCCACAACTGCCCACAAAGTGGGGGTTCCCTGTGTTGATGTTGTGCTATTTGGTTTGGGTTGTGGTGCCAGGGCCAACCCTGAGTCTCACACATGGACCCAAGCCTCCTGCCCAGCCCTCACATGAGTTGGGTTCCCTGTGACATCATCTGGGGGTGCCGAAGGCACAAGCGAACAGGGTCATAGCCTCTCCAACGGTTCCAGAAAGTACTAGAAAGTTGTGGAAAATTCTAGAGTAACACTTTCAAGATGGAGCTGGCTGGCTTGGTCTCTGCCGCTCCCTTCCACAGACCTTCCTGAACCAACTCTGCTGCCTGCTGGGAGTCTCAGTGGGACCCTAGCCTAGGGGATTGAGGATCCTGCACCCCAGCATGGCCTCATGGTACTACAAGAACAGAATGTTCTTTAGGCCCACACTGTTTTGATCAGGGCTATGGAAGAACTGAGGTTCCCAGCTCTCCTACTCCCCAGAATAGGTAGTGGGGGGCCCTCGGAGCAGCCCGTCCCCACCTTGAGAGAATGGGCAATGCATCCAGAAAGCATGGCAGGCCCTATGCCCACTTTCCTGAAGGTCCTGCTGAAAGAGCCCTGGGGTCCAGCCAAGGGTGTCCAGAGGGTGCCCCAGGGCAGAACCAGATCCACTTTCACTTCTCAGCTCTACTCCCTGTGATCGGGCCCAGCACAGTTCATGGGTCTCTGAGACAGACTTGAAGGGGGGAGCATAGACACAAGTACCTCAGCCCAGGAGGGTGCCGGCACCTGCCTCCCAGCAGGGTGGAAGGTGACTCCATGGAGAAGGCTGGGAGCACCTAGGGGACCTCAGAGGGCAGAAGCAGTGACAACAGCAGGGAGATGCCCCTTCCTCTCCCCAGCTCCAGCCTCAGCAGCACCCTGAGCTTCCAGTTGGGCACTTTGTTCTTATTCAGCAAGAGCTGAGGAGGACAGCCCTGTGCCCCCTTTGCCAACTCTGCCAGCTCTGTTATGTGGGTATGTGTGTTATATGGGTGTATGTTTGTGGGTGTGTAAAGATGTTGTAAGTGGGGTGTTGTATGGTTTGTTGTGCGAGTGTGAATGTTGTATGAGTGTTGCATGTGTATATGTGTGTTGTATGTATTATATTGTTCTGTGGGCATGTATGTATGCTGTGGGTATGTATATGTGTTGTGTGGGTATATATGAGTGTTGTGTGTTGTAGGTATGTATATGTGTTATGTATGTTGTGTGGGCATGTGTGTGTGTCATGTGGGTATGTGTGTTGTGTGGGTGTTTATTGTATAATGTGAGTGTGATGTTGTATGGATGTGAAGAGAGGGGTTTGTGTGCTAGGCTCATCCCCAGGCCTTGCAGCAGGAGACACAAAATCTCCTTGCCCCCCATCACTCTCTTCCCAGCTTCCACAGGGGTGTCTCGGTGACATGGGATGCAGCACTGAGCCGGGCCTTGCTGGGGACAGTCTGCTTAGAACCCCCTCTCTGAGGAAGTGGAAGTGGAGCAGGAGGAGGCAGTCATGGGGATGGGGTGCCTGGGGGTCCCAGGGCTGCAGAAGAGTTTGAAGCCACTCAGGGGTCCCCCAAAGGAGGAGTAAATGCATCAGATGACTCAGTCACAGTCCTGCCTCAATTCCCGCCTCTGCCCTCCACCACCCGGAGCCAGATTACCTTATGAGAACTGAGTTCTGACCCCAGGGCCAGCATGTGAGAAGTGTGGAAATCACGGGTCAGTGGGCACCAGAATTAAACACAGCTCTGGGCTTTTTCCAAATCAAAGTCAATAAAAATTCAAAGTGAAGGGGGTTGAATGACAGGACAGCAAGGAGGGCGCTTATCTGGTCTGTGACTAACCCAGATTTAATCCCCAGCACCCCAGAGGGTCTTCTAAGCATGCTGGAAGTGGCAATTCCTTAGCACAGAGCCAGGAGTAACCCCTGAGCACTGCTGGATGCGAGCTTCTCCCCTCCCAAAGTTTTTTTTTTTTTCCAATTAAATAAAAAATAAGATGACAGGGCAGAGAGATCCCAGGGCAAACTTGCAAACTTTTGCCCCCCGAGATTATAAACCATAGTGCCTAAAGAAAACAATGGGAATAGGAGGTGTTTGTGTTTGTTTCTGTTTGTTTTTTTGGGGGGCAACACCCATTGGTGCTCCCATCTCTGTGCTCAGAAGCCCCCCCCCCCCCGTTACTGGTGAAACCCAGGGTCATAAGTGCTAGCCCCAAATTTAAAATCTGCAGGGGAAAAAAATACTGAATGAGAAATGAAGGCTTTTTCAGACATAAAAACAGAGGAATTTTTCTGCCTGTAGGCCTCGCCTTATGAAAACAGATTAAGATTCATTCTTAGAGAAAAGAAAAGAACAGTTAGATATTCAGGTCTATACCAACTTGAAAAAGAATCCAAGAAGAAATAGTACAGATTTTTTTTTTAAATCACCTATTCTCATTACTAATTAATCAAAGATATAAGGACTTCCACATTAGCAGCACTGTGATTCAATGTGGTCATACATGCATGTCCTGTGAGTGTTGGTGTGTGACATACAAACATGCTTATGGATACTTTTAAGGAGAGAAATGAAAACCATGACTCATAGAACGGGGTGGGGGGAGGTGTTGGAATTATTCTGCTATTAGAAACTAACTACTCGCACCCCCTCTGAAATGGAAAGATGTTATTTGAAATTGAACTTGGGTTCATTGTCAAAGTCTATTACCAAATCCAGGAGAACCACTCAAAATGGTAAAGAAATAGAGCTGATATTTTGAAAAAGAGAGAAAGTAGACTTATAAAAAACACTCCATTGCAGTGAGAACATGCATGAACCTTGGGGGCATTATACAAAGAAATGAATCATACTCAGGGACAAATACTATATTATCTCAGATGGAGACTCTGAAAAATCAAACTCATAAAAAAATATAAGTATAAAACGGTAGTTACCAGGGGCCAGACTGTCGAGAAAATGAGATGTTGATCCAAGGAAACCGGCCTTCAGTTACAAGATAAATGAACTCTGGGGTCTTGGAAGAAAGCTCAAGGGAATAGAGTTTGTGCTTTGCATATGAGACACCCAGGTTGGATCTTTGACAACCCTGGGAGCAACTCTCAAGCACAGTCCCCAAACATGGTGCCCCCCCCCTCAAAAAAAAAGTCACAGAGCAAATGGAAACAAAACCCAAAACCCTGGGACTGGGTCGAGGGTATGACTTAGTAATAGTGTTCACCTTGTGTGTGTGATTGAGTTTCTGGGTTCGATCCCAGCCATGGCAAAACTAAAACCTCAAGTAAAACAATGCAGAGACTGTGAAGAAAAACAGGATTCCACTGTGCTCTGTGTTCAAGAAATCGCTTTAAATATAAAATTCCAGATAGGTGAATATGAGATGGAAAAATAAAAATGTATCAGGGAGCTAGAGGGGAGGACATTTGCCTTGCACACAACCGACCCAGGTTCCACCCCTAGCATCCCATAGGTTCACTGAGCAGCACCACTTATGACCCCTGAGGGCAGAGCTAGGAGTAACCCCTAAGCTGGATGTGGCCCAAAAGCCAAAGAAAATGAAAAATGTACAAAGACATAGGAACAGGGATGTAGGTCTCCAATTGGATCCCTGATTCCCAGGTTCCTCCATATTTTCATGAATGTAAAGAGTGAGGAATAAATATGCTCAGACTCAAAGTGAGAAGGTAGAAAGTCTACTGAGAAGCAGAAAAGAAAAGCACTTCCTATGTGGAGAGGAACATAGCATAGAACTATGTCATATGACTCATTTTTGTGGGGTGTTTTATAGGAAACTGAGCCTTAGTGCAGACCTTAAAAGGCTCTTTGCATGCCTTATCAGTAGATAAAAATGTTACAAAGAATGCAGGGGTCGGAGAGGTCAGGCTGCTCTGAGTCCTTTAGGTTTGGCCATTGGTCCTAGACTTTGCTTATTATTTTAGTCTCCCTGTAAGCCTAAGCTCTTGAGGCTGAAAGCTATAGTTCTGGGGGAATTACAGGAACATTTAAAATTGTAGCATGGCATGGAAGTACTCAAAAAGGGATTGCTCACAGCAGCAAGCAAGGGGAAACTGAGGCTTCCTCCTCCAATAGCACAAAAAGAAGGGCACTTGCCTTGCATGTGGTCATCTCAGGTTTGATCCCTGGCATTCCATAGGGTCCTCCCAGAGTACCACCAGAAGTGATTCCTGAGTGCAGAGCCAGGAGTAACACCTGAGCACTGTTGGGTATGGTCCAAACACTACTATCCACTGCACCCTATGTCTGTACCCAGCCAGCTCCATAAATTTACTCTGTTCTCAAAAGAGATATAAACTAAGCTATAAAAATCATGGTACACTGACCATGCAGCTGAAAACTTGCTGAAATAGAGGGTGGGCCATGACCCGCCCTACTGAAGCCAAACCTGGTGCCACCATGACCTACATTTTCCGATTTTTCAATGAGCCTACTTCACCACTCCTCCACAGCTCTCTGCAGAGACACCAATCTGGCCAAAATTACATGTATACGGGTATCTGGGATTACTTCACCAAGACTCCCCCCTCCAAGCCCCTACCTTCGTGTACTTCGAAGGCCTAGCAGCCAAAAACACACCCCACAGAAGCTGCAGCATCAGCAATAGTGCTTGGAATTCCTGGACCGCACAGCAACTTCATTTTTGTTTAATACTGTCAGCCCCATAGGAACACACCAATGTGTGCCAATGTGTAGCTGAGGTCACTTAATGTTCAGAAACAAATGAAATAACAGAATGGAGAGCTAGCAACAAGAGCTTACTAAACCTCCTCACAATGACTTTATGACCTCATTGGAGACACAATAATTTTCACAGATTTGCTTGTACTTCTTTATTCTTTCTTCTCTTCTCTTCCTTCTTTTCTTCCCCTTTTATTCTTCTTAAAATACTTTTGCTCTAATTATATGGAAACAAATAAATTATGATTGACTATGCTAACTATGTGATATATTCTCTTTAAATAAAATTTTGAAAATCTGGAGAGAGAAAGACGCAGAATAGTCTCACTCATCTATGGGTTTTAAGAAAAATAAAAGTCATTTTTGCAACAATCCTCAGAGACAATGAGAGGAGAGCTGGAACTTCCAGCTCACTTCATGAAGCTCACTACAAAGAGTGGTGAGTGCAGTTATAGAAATAACTACACTGAGAACCACCATAATCATGTGAATGAATGACAGATTTGGAAAGTCTGTCTAGAGTACAGGTGGGGATGGGGTGGGATGGAGGGAGATTTGGGACATTGGTGGTGGGAATGTTGCACTGGTGAAGGGGGTGTTCTTTACATGATTGAACCCTAATCACAATCATATATGTAATCAAGATGTTTAAATAAAGAAAAAAGTTTCAAAAAAAAGATGATTATAACTCATGATTATTTGGAAAAAATATCTGGAGCCACTGAATTCAAAGTGAAGAAAGTTATGATGGGGAGGGGGCTTCAGTGGGTAGGAGAGCTCTGTTAACTACTGGGACAAGCTAGGGACCACCATGGTTAGTTCATAATTAAATTTGACCTCTACCCCACACATATAAAAACTTACTCACTTGCAGGCCTGTGTAACCACTGCAGGGCAGTTTGGGTCCCATCAAGTTTTAGCACTCAGGGCCACCCCAGGTTCTGAACCTTCAACTGCTTTTCTCTGCAAAGTCACAATCCCTTGAACTTGACCCTACACTCTACTGACAAAACCCTAAAGATGTGAGAAAGACAAATATAAAAGGATGGGGGGCAGTGGCCAAGGGGTCTCAGGTGCCTTGGTGGTGTTAAGAAAAGACAGAACTAGGGGCTGGAGAGATAGCATGGAGGTAGGGCATTTGCCTTGCATGCAGAAGGACGGTGGTTCAAATCCTGACATCCCATATGGTCCTCCTGAGCCTGCCAGGAGTAATTTATGAGCATAGAGCCAGGAGTAAACCCCTGAGCACTGCCGGGTGTGACCCAAAAACCAAAAAAAAAAAAAGAAAAGAAAAGAAAAGACAGAACTAAATACCCAAGCTAGAGTCAACAACAAGGAATCATAGGACTCAAACTTTAACAACCAAAACTAAAATGGACTTGTGATGCTGGGCAGGTCTAGGGAAGCGGGTGGAGGCATGGCATGGACTCTGGGAACATTAGTAGAGAGAGGGTGACACTAGTGGTGAAACTGGTGCTGAAACATTGTATATCTAAAACCCAACTATGAAGAACTTTGCAAACCACAATGACTTAAATAAAAATTTAAAAAAAAATAACACTCTCCAAACAAGTGGAAGCAGAGGTAAGCAGATGGGACTATATATATATTTTTTTTTAGATGGGACTATATTAAGCTGAAAAGCTTCTGTGTTTCAAAGGAAATAATGCCTAAGATACAAAAACCACCCACAGAATGGGAGAAACTATTCACCCAATACCCATAATACAAGAGACTAGTATCAAAAATATACAAGGTGCTGATAGAACTTAATAAGAAAAAAACATATAACCCCATCAAAAAATGGGGAGAAGAAATGAACAGACATTTTCTCAAAGAAGAAATACAAATGGCCAAAAGACACATGAAAAAATGCTCCACATCACTAATCATCAGGGAGATGCAAATCAAAACAATTATGAGGTACCATCTCACGCCACAGAGATTGGCGCACATCACAAAGAATGAGAACCAGCAGTGCTGGTGGGGATGTGGAGAGAAAGAAACTCTTATTCACTGCTGGTGGGAATGCTATCTAGTCCAGCCTTTATGGAAAACAATATGGAGATTCCTCAAAAAAACTGGAAATTGAACTCCCATATAATCCAGCTATTCCTCTCCTAGGGATATACCCTAGGAACATAAAATTACAATACAAAAATCCCTTCCTCACACCTATATTCATTGCAGCACTATTTACAATAGCCAAGATGCCCTTCACCAGATGAATGGCTAAAGAAACTGTGGTACATATATACAATGGAATATTATGCAGCTTTCAGGAGAGATGAAGTCATGAAATTTTCCTATACATGGATGTACATGGAATCTATCATGCTCAGTGAAATAATTCAGAGGGAGAGAGATAGACACAGAATAGTCTCACTCATCTATGGGTTTTTAAAAAAATTAAAGACATTACTGTAATAAGGCCCAGAGACAATAGAGTTAGGGCTGGAAGGGCCAGAGGACTGGCTCACAATTTGAAGCTCACCACAAAGAATGGTGAACCTGTTAGGGAAATAACTACAGACAGTAACAGCTAGCATGACAATGTTAAAGAATGAGAGAAGTAGAATGCCTGTCGCGAATATAGGTAGGAGCGGAGAATGGGGGGCATTGGAGAGGGGAATGTTGCACTGGTGAAGGAGGGGTATTCTGTTTATGACTGAAACCCAACTACAAACATGCTTGTAATCATGGAACTTAAATAAAGATTTATATATTAAAAATTTTTTTAAATATATTAACCTAAAAAGAAAAGAAAATGCAAATACCCCAGTGGTCCACAGGGCTTCTCGGTGCAACCTTTGTTCTTCATTGCTCAGGACTCCAACTCCTCAATAGTACCATATCCACAGTCAGGCCCCCCCACAACTCTGAGTTCCTCTGACCGCCCACATCTGCTAGACATTAGCACTATAGCTAAAGTTGAAGCTCCGAGAAAGAGAGTTCCCACCAGCTGATCTCAGAGTCAAGGTCTCGGTCTAAAAATCAGTGAAATGCGGTTGAGAGCCAGTGTGGGTCAAGGCACGGGCCATGCAAGAATCTGAGGCTGGTCTGACTTCCTCCACATACATGTCACATGGTCCCCTGAGCATCACCAGGTGTGACCAGGAACATCACATCTTTGCATTGAGCCTCCAGTCAGGTTGCCAGAGATTGGTTGCCAAAAAGGCCCCTAGTCTCTTGGATACTGCTTTGGAGACTCCCCCAAATATAACAAAATAAAATACCAGTGAATGTGAATACCAAATTATTGTATGGCCTCATCAGACTCAGGTTCTTTCCCCTCATGCAACTTCAGGCCTAGAGCAGAAATGGAAAAATCAGCTGCACTGATAGAGTAAAGGAGGCAAGATAGAAGAAGCAGCGGAGAGACAGATTTGACCAACGGGGGTCTTTCTTGGGTGGGGGTTGCTCCCAAGAGAGGTCTGACAGTTCAGCAGAGGTTGTCAGAGTCATACCCACCATAACCTGTAGTAGAATG
Source organism: Suncus etruscus (assembly GCF_024139225.1). Classification (NCBI taxonomy): domain Eukaryota; kingdom Metazoa; phylum Chordata; class Mammalia; order Eulipotyphla; family Soricidae; genus Suncus; species Suncus etruscus. The sequence goes on along the minus strand of NC_064850.1, from coordinate 43,362,362 downwards.
ATGTAGCTTATATCTGAAGTAAAAGATTATAAGGCTGGAAAAGGTATATGCTGACATGCCCTTAGTTATGTTAAGGTTTTTCCATCAACCCTGCACTCAAGTCGGGTGGGGTCTGTCCATGGTCTGTCCATGTGACTTATGGTCTGGACCAACATCCTGCTGTTCCCCTGCAGTCAGTTCTCATGACTCATGGTCTGGGCAAACGTCCTGTTTTTCTTTCTCAGCTCCAACCCTTATCTGGCGTCTTCATGACAGCCCTTCTCCTGGTGGAGGTGGGGGACTGCCTAGTGTTTAACCCCAGCAAGCCTTTCAGAGAGCCTGGGGAACCATCAAGCACATCAATACTTTCACAGCACCCCAAGTTGTCAAAGCAACAAGTGGGGTTCAGGGAGAGAGAGAATGCAGCTTGCCTAAGTGCTTGTCTTGCACACAGCTGACCAGGGTCTAATCCCTGGCACCTCCTATAGATGCCTAAACTTGCTCAGCAGTGTGAACAACAACAACAACAAAACAACAACCATGAAGCCACCTACTGAAATGAGGAAATCAATGACAGAGAATTTCAACAAGAATAGAGAAGGTGGGGGAACAGTGCTAGCTCAAACCGTTGAGCTCCAGAATACAATAGCTGAACAGTCATGGGAATAAAAAGAGTCAAGAACAGAATGTCAGAGGCCAAGATTGAATCAGAGGTGGAAAGTAAGGAAGAGGGAAGACTTAGAAGAACAGAGTAAGTATGGTTACAGGAATTTAAGAAAACATGGGGGGGGGAATCTATTTATGGGGCAGCATCAAGAGTAATCAAGTCACCTCACAGGGTATTCAGATAAAGAAGAGGAAAGAGAGAAGGGAAGAGTCATGGTTAAAGAATTAATTGCCAAGAAATTCTCCAATTGGAGGAGGGAGGCAGATATCCAGATTTCGGTGAGTTTTAAACAGAGTAAACGGAACCAGATGTACATGGAGACATATTGAAATGGCAGGAGCCCAGGGTAGAGATAAATACTGAAATCAGCAAGAGAAAAGCAATGTCATAGATAAGGGAACACCCATAAGATTTATCGCATATCCACCATCTGAAACTCTACAGGGAAAAGGAGAATCATGAGATAGAGTCGATGTGCTGAAAGAAAAAAGACTTCAGCCAATAATACTCGAGCCAACTAGGTTACCACTGAAATGAGAAAGATAATATAAGGCCTCTTAGATAAACAATAGTGAAGAAGGTCATAACTATTGCATCCCCCCATCCCCACGTTGCTGTTTCTGAGCTGCCTGGCAGATGGAACCCGTAGATCAAATGTTCCCGGGGACCCTGTAGAGAAATTGCTCTGGGGATTCGGCTTGAGGTGAAAGTTTATGAGACACTGACCCAGGGAAAGGACAGCACAAAGAGAGGCGCCCTCTCCCTATGATTAGTGGTAATTCTCAGGCTTGACTCCAAGCTGTCCCTCCTCCCTCAGAGAGCTCTGGTTTAGGGAGATGACCTATCAGCCTTACAGGCCACTTTTATTGACCACTGTGTTGCTCCCAAAACATTCCTCAGCCACAATGCCTATATTTATCTCATCCCTGACACCTCACTTCCCCCTGACTATCCTTCTGCTATTTCTCTGGCCCTGCCATCCTGCACATATATCTCAGTTCCTCTTGCCCTATAGAAGCATTGTTGGAATGGAATAAAGTATCTCTGGACATCAGCCTGGGACCTTTTTTTCCCAGTCATCAACTTGGGGTGGGGAGATGTCCTCAGTCCTGGGGGAATGGAAGTTGACCATCGTTGACCAGTTGGGTCAACACACATAACCTCAACCTCTTTGCCAGAAACACCAAATGGTCTTGAATAAAAGGCAAAGAAACTCAAACTGGAACTAAGATTTTTTAAAATGTGGTTAAGAAGGAAAGTAGCCGGGGCCGGGCGGTGGCGCTAAAGGTAAGGTGCCTGCCTTGCCTGCGCTAGCCTTGGACGGACCGAGGTTCGATCCCCCGGTGTCCCATATGGTCCCCCAAGCCAGGAGCAACTTCTGAGCACATAGCCAGGAGTAACCCCTGAGCGTTACCGGGTGTGGCCCAAAAACCAAAAAAAAAAAAAAAAAAAAAAAAAAAGAAGGAAAGTAGCCATGGGGGTCTTTTAAAATAAACTTGGCTATTTTCCTTAAGCTCAGTGGGGAGTACAAGTTTAGAACTCTAAATGTTAACTTCATGGTGATTGCAATTCAAAAAACACTTAGAAGAAACAAAACAGAAGAGACAAATGGAAGTTGATTACTAGACAAAAGGCAGATATAAAAACAAGAGGAGGAAATAAGAGAGTTTTTTAAAAATATAAGGAAAGACAAACTTCACATATGCATAGAATTTGTGTAGTCATCCAGAGAAAAAAGGGCAATGCAGTCTATTATTCCAACAATCTCATAAACATAAAATAAACATAAAAAAAAAAAAAACTCATGAGGGGCCGGAGAGATAGCATGGAGGTAAGGCGTTTGCCTTTCATGCAGAAGGTCATCGGTTCGAATCCCGGCGTCCCATATGGTCCCCCGTGCCTGCCAGGAGCAATTTCTGAGCATGGAGCCAGGAATAACCCCTGAGCACTGCCGGGTGTGACCCAAAAACCACAAAAAAAAAAAAAAAAACAAAACTCATGAATGGGGCCGGAGAGATAGCACAGCAGTGCTTGCCTTGCAAGCAGCCGATTCAGGACCTAAGGTGGTTGGTTTGAATCCCGGCATCCCATATGGCCCCCCTTGCCTGCCAGGAGCTATTTCTGAGCAGATAGCCAGGAGTAACTCCTGAGCACCACCGAGTGTGGCCCAAAAACCAAAAACAAACAAACAAACAAAAATCCCTCATGAACATAAATGACCAACCAAAAGACCAACCAAAAAGAGTTTTGTCTTTTAGATGGATCAAGAAGTAATGTTCTTGGAATGTTCCTGGAAAAACTCAGGTGCAAAGCTAAAGACTGTAGAAAAAAATAAAATATTCAGGTAAAGGAGCCTAATGAGACAAAATAGTGTTCTTTCTATGCAACAAAGAAATGATTTCAAACAAAAAACAGTAAAAGGGATAGGAAGTATCCCCTGATGAAAGTACATTAAGTGAACTAAATACTTATTAATATGTTAATATTAACAGAAAATAAGGGCAAGAAGTGAGATATATAAAGCAACTAGTAATAGTTCAAAGAGAGACATTGGCAGCAACACAATACTGGTGGAAAACTTAAACATCCATTTATACCATTGAATGGATCAACTAGACAAAAAAAATCAATAAGGAACTGCTAATAGACCCGAGGAGATATATTGACAGGCACACAATAGTGGTGGGAGACTTTAATACCCTATTCTTGTCACAGGAAAGATCAACTAGACAGAAAATCGATAAGAAAACAAGAGCCATAAATGAGGAATAAGAAGAATAGGGATTAATAGACATGTTCTGGGCCCTCTGTCCCCAAAATCCAAATACACAACCTTCTCCCATGCACATGGGACATTCTTCACAATAGATCTCATGCTGGGACACAAGTCAGGTGCTCATAAAATCACGAAATTGCCTAAGACTCAATTATTAACAACTTTGTAGATAGATAAAAAGTCATTTTTATCATGAAATTAGAAATAATACATCTTTCAGATCAGAATGTCATGAAGGTGTATTCATCATAAAAAGAAAGTTGAGGAAACATTTGGAAGCTGAACAACATACTGTTAAAAGTAAACAAATAAAAGGATTCTTGGTTGTGAATGAGTTTGAAGACACAGGTTATCAGAACCTATAGGACACAGAAGAAGCAGTAATATGAAAAAAAAAGTCTATTATAATATAGCTGACATAAGGAAATAATAAGTCTCAAATAAATAACCTAAACTTACAGATTAAAAAAGTAGAAAAAGAATAAACTGCAAAGTATGTTTAGGGAAAGAAATCATTAAAAAGAAATCAGAGATCAATGTTATAGAAATCAAGAAAACAAACAAATGAGGAATCAAGAAAACAATACAAAGGAGGAAAATAAATCCAAAAGTTTGTTTGTTTTTAAGGAAGAGTAATAGTGACACAAACCCTTGGTAAATTCATTAGGGATAAAAGAGAGGAAACATTAGTAAACAGATGGAAGGAAGGAAGGAAGGAAGGAAGGAAGGAAGGAAGGAAGGAAGGAAGGAAGGAAGGAAGGAAGGAAGGAAGGAAGGAAGGAAGGAAGGAAGGAAGGGAGGGAGGGAGGGAGGGAGGGAGGAAGGAAGGGAGGGAGGGAGGGAGGGAAGGAGGAAGGGAGGGAGGGAGGAAGGAAGGGAGGGAGGGAGGAAGGAAGGGAGGGAGGAAGGGAGGGAGGGAAAGAGGGAGGAAGGGAGGGAGGGAGGGAGGGAGAAAGGGAGGAGGGAGGGAGGGAGAAAGGGAGGAAGGAGGGAAGGAAGGAAGGAAGGAGGGAAGGAAGGAAGGAAAGAAGGAAGGAAGGAAGGGAGGAGGGAAGGAAGGAAGGAAGGGAAGGAAGGAGGGAAGGAAGGAAGGAGGGAAGGAGGAAAGGAAGGAAGGAGGGAAGGAGGGAAGAAAGGAAGGAGGGAAGGAGGGAAGGAAGGAAGGAAGGAAGGAAGGAGGGAAGGAAGGAAGGAAGGAGGGAAGGAGGGAAGGAAGGAAGGGAGGGAGGGAAGGAGGGAAGGAAGGAAGGGAGGGAGGGAAAGAAGGAGGAAAGGAGGGAAGGAAGGAAGGAGGGAGGGAGGGAGGAAGGAGGGAAGGAGCGAAGGAAGGAAGGGAGGGAGGGAAGGAAGGAAGGAGGGAAGGAAGGAAGGAAGGAAGGAAGGGTGGAAGGAAGAAAGGAAGGGAGGGAGGGAGGGAGGAAGGGAGGAAGGGAGGGAAGGAAGGAAGGGAGGGAGGGAGGGAGGGGAAGAGAAAAGGAGGGAGGGAGAGAGGGAGGAGGAGGAGTTGCACTTCAGTGTTTCAGCATTCTTCATAGTATGGAATATGCCACTTGGTGGCCCTGAAGAGCCTCATGACAAGCGAAATGCATCAAGGGGAGGACAAATGCCAGATGACTCCTCACATATGGAGGAGAGCACGGAATTATGAACTAAATAATGTCCAGCCAGATCAGACCCAGAGTCAGCCTGTAGCACTGAGTTTGTCAAGCAGAAAGACAGGGGTGTGAAGAGACCTGAAAACCACTAGGGGGTTGGCTCTTGGTAAGGGGAAGATTATGCTCCTGGAACATAACTCTAAACAATATTGTTCATCTCTGTGTTAAATTAAAACGAAAAAATATGAAAAGGTGACCTCATCCATCCCACTCAAAGTCCTTGAGAAAATTGAAAAAAAAAAACAAAAACAGGAATTCTCCCAAATAGTTTCTCTGAAGTCAACATTATCCTAATACCCTAAACTGATGAAAATTCCTATTCTTTTAAAAGAGGAGAAAAATTATAGGCCACTCTCCCTACAGAATATAAAGGCAAAAATTCCCCAACAAAATAATAGCAAACCATATCCCACAAAACCCTAAAAAGATTATCATGACAAAGTGACATTTATGCAAGGAAAGGAAAGATGGCTCTCCATATGCAAATCCAGTTATCTAAGACACCACATCAACAGAAGCAAAGATAAAAAAAAAAAAAAGCCTCCATGATCGTTTCAAGAGATGCAATGAAAGCTTTTGACAAGATTCAATATCTGCTTATAATAAGATTCTCAACTACTCAGGGATCAGAGCAGCATAAGACAGCCAATGTCGCATGCAAAAAGCCATGACTGACATCATCATCCTCAGTCCTGCAAAGCTGCAAGCCTTAACCTCTTAAATTAGGCTCCAGGGGAGGACAAACACTTTGCATTGCTGCTACTCAACAGAGTTTTGAAATGAGTGAAGAAAAAAAAAAATAAGGGGCCAGAGAGAGCACTTTGGTTGGGGCACATGCCTCCTAGGATCAGGTGATTCCCTGTACCACATAGTGCTCTGAGCACCCCCAGATGCATCCCTGGAGGCCCTGGCTCCTCAGTGCTAGATCGTACTTCTGGCTCTTGAATTAAACCACTGGCTCAGTTGGGCTGAGAATTGCAAACGGGGTCCCCAGATCTTCCAAGCTTCACTTGGAGAGTTATCAAAAACCATCCTTCTCCCCAAAAAAGACCTGTGCTATCTCTATCCCTTTCCATTTGTTTAGTATTGTTTTGCCATGTTCAGAGATTATTCCTGACTCAATGATCAGGGGCCACTCCTGGAGATGTTCAGACAAACTTGGGATCAAACCTGGGCTCCCTGAATGAAAAGCTCTCCATCCCATTGAACTGTCTCCCCAGCATCCTATATGTTCTCCCCAAATCCCACTAGGAGTAATTCCTGAGCACAGAACCAGGAGAAATCCCTGAGCACAGTCAGGTGTGTATGTATATATATGTGTATGTATATATGTACACACACACACACACACACACACACACACACACACACACACACACACACTGGCCGGAGCAATGGCACTCAGTTAGGGTGTTTGTTATGCATGCAGCAGAACCAGTTTCAATCCCTGGCAGCCCATATGGCCCTCAGAGTTTGCAGGAGTGATTCCTGAGTGCAGAGTGTGGCCCAAACACCAAACACACACACACACACAAAACTAAAGAAACACATACACAACCAAAGAAACACACACACAAAACCAAAGAAACTAAATTGAATAAAAATTAAAATTTTCTACACTGCTAGAGAAACTATCACTGAAATAAAAACAAATTCTACTAAAAGGGAGAAAATATTCACACACTTTCCTTATGACAAAAGCTAAAATCACAAGATACATAAAGCATTCACAAGATTCAAGAACAAGGGGCCGAAGAGATAGTACAGTGGGTAGGGCACTTGCCTTGCAGGCAGCTGACCAAGGTTTGATCCCCAGCATTCCAAATTCCATAAGCACTGCCAGGAGTAACTCCTGAGCACCACTGGGTGTGACTACCATCCCCCCCCAAATATGTTAACAACAAAAAACAAACAACCCCATAAAAATGGGAGAAGAGTTGGACAGAGACGTCTCCAAAGAAGTCATCCAGATGAGTAACAGGCATGTGATAAAGTGTTCATCGTTACTGATTATCAGGGAAATACAGAACAAAGTTACAAGAATCGGGGCCGGAGAGATAGCATGGAGGTAAGGCGTTTGCCTTTCATGCAGGAGGTCATCGGTTCGAATCCCGGCGTCCCATATGGTCCCCCGTGCCTGCCAGGAACAATTTCTGAGCCTGGAGCCAGGAATAATCTCTGAGCACTGCCGGGTGTGACCCAAAAACCACAAAAAAAAAAAAAAAAAAAGAATCATCCTATACCAAGTAGAAAACTCAATATCAAAAAACAAAACAAAACAAAACAAAACAAAAACAGGGCCCGGAGAGATAGCAAGCAGCCGACCCAGGACCTAAGGTGGTTGGTTCAAATCCCGGTGTCCCATATGGTCCCCCGCGCCTGCCAGGAGCTATTTCTGAGCAGACAGCCAGGAGTAATCCCTGAGCACCGCCGGGTGTGCCCCCCCCCCAAAAAAAACAATAAAACCCCACCAAAATGGAAATAACAAAACTTGGAAGAATATGAAGTAAAAACACCCTCTTTCACTTTTGGTGGGAAAGAATTTTTTTTTTTTTTGGTTTTTCAGGCCACACCCATTTGATGTTCAGGGGTTACTCCTGGCTAAGTGCTCAGAAATTGCCCCTGGCTTGAGGGGACCATATGGGACGCAGGGGGATCGAACCGCGGTCCTTCCTTGGCTAGAGCTTGCAAGGCAGACACCTTACCTCTAGCGCCACCTCACAGGCCCCGGGAAAGAATTTTTAATGAATGTTGATGGTCTTAAAAAGCAGGGGCTGGGGCTGGGTAGGTGGCGCTGGAGGTAAGGTGTCTGCCTTGCAAGCGCTAGCCAAGGAAGGACCACGGTTCGATCTCCCCGCGTCCCATATGGTCCCCCCAAGCCAGGGGCAATTTCTGAGCGCTTAGCCAGGAGTAACCCCTGAGCGTCAAACGGGTGTGGCCCAAAAACCAAAAAAAAAAAAAAAAAAAAAGTAGGGGCTGGAGAGATAGCATGGAGGTAGGGAGTTTGCCTTGCATGCAGAAGGACAGTGGTTTGAATCCTGGCATCCCATATGGTTCCCTGAGCCTGCCAGGAGCAATTTCTGAGTGTAGAGCCAGGAGTAACCCCTGAGTACTGTCGGGTGTGACCCAGAAACAAACAAAAAAAAGTTTACCCTTTCATTTAATAGTTGAGTGAAAATCTAGCTATGAGCAAATTTTAATTTGGAGGAAACCTCTGGTTTGTCATGCTACTCCTGTCAAGCCCGTTTCTGTGGAGAAATGTGCTGTGGTCTGATGGGGGAATTCCTTTTATTTGACTCTTAGATTTTGTCTTACTGCTTTTAGAAATCTCTATCTTTGGTTTTTAGGAGAGTTTGTTTGGGGGCCATTTCAGCTATAATGCCTTGGTGTATCTCAGTTTTTTGTTTTTTGTTTTTGGAACTTCTTAAATCTATTGAATCTGGGTGTTGAACTTCTTTCTCAGTCTAGGGAAGTTGTCAGTTATTATTTAAGTTAAATTTCTGCTCCCAGAAATGCTCGGGAGTTACTCCTCACTTTGCACTCAGGAATCACTCCTGGCAGTGACCAGGTGACCATATGGGATTCCAGGAATCGATTCCAGGTCAGCCATGTGCAAGGCCAGAACCTTACCCACTGTGCTATTGCTCCAATCCCTAACACTTTTTTTTTCTTTTTCTGGAATTCCTACGATGTCAATGTTCATTCTGATGCTGTCCCAGATAGCTCTTATGTCATCTTCACTAGTTTTAATTCTTTCTGCTAGGCTTTTGGATGTTCCACTACTTTATTTTCAAGCTCATTGTTTCCATTTTAGACTTCTTTCTCTTTGACGAAGTTCCTCTAGTTTGTGGTTCAGTCCGGCTATCACATTCTTAAGTTCTGTCATTTTCGTTTGGACTTGCTCAGACATTTTCTGTCTTTGTTGAAGTTCACTTCATTTGATTGCGAACCCAGGGAGCATCATTAGGACTGTTGTTTCAAATCTTTTCTGTAGCCTGCAATCATTCCTTGCATTAGGAGATCTTTACAGGTTTTTCTCTTGATCACATCAGTGAAATTGAGTTCCTCGCTCTCCCAGGAAGTCTTACTCTTTCTGGGATCCTGCTGGGGCGGGGGTGGGGGGGACTTGCCATCACAGTATTTGGTCCCTGCTGTAGCACTGAGTTCAAGCCTGCTGGGCTGTGGACAGGGGATTGAGACCAGCACCTCTGTGCATCTGGGTGCCTTGCTTGGGTAAACTTTTAGGTGTTTTCTGTTGCTTTGATCTGCTTTTGGAGCACCTATACCAGGGTGTTGAAGAAGAAACGGGGGTCTCCATTGCAGCTGTGACAGAGACACACTCCAGAATATCAGGATGCTTTGTCAGCCTAGTTCAGTGGGTGCCACAGGCAGTGGGAGCCCCAGAGTATCTCAGGGACCTTGCTAGATGGAAGGGATCCGCTTGTTTGCTGGCAGATATGTGGACTCTGGTAGCAGCTGGGTCTGTTTGCCTAGTAGGGGTGAGTGCTCTGGACAATTCTCTCTCAACCCCCAGCTAACTCAACTATTTGCCCAGAGTGGCTGGAACTCAAGGCATATTCCCTCAGCATCTGTTGTAACAGAGACTGAGTGAAATCCAATATGGCACCCAACAGTAAGATGTCGAAGAGATTAGTCCAATGTACCATGACAGGTGAGCAAATAATGAAGTTGTGGTATATCTACGCAAGAGAATATTGCTCGATTCCAAGGAAGATGATGTCTAACCTTTTGTCTAACACGGATTAAACTGGAGGGGGTCATGTTCAGCAAAATAACTCAGGAAGAGAGAGACAAATATCAGATGATCTCATTCATAAGAGTCTATAAAAAAGCAAGAGAACAGACAATGTGCAGTTAAATCAAGTCCTTAGATTCTGACAATAAAACTGAGGTTACCTAAGGGTGGAGTGGAAGGGAAGGGGACCCATGGATTGTGAGGGTGGGATATTTATGCTTTGTGAGCCTTCTGTGATAACACTGTACCCCTTAAGTCTATAAACAGTTACTCTCTCATAAACTAACAGTGCCTCAAAAAGTAGTATATCTATATGCATCATCTAATGATTAATGATCAATTACCAAGGCCACATAAATAGCCTTGACATGTGTGTTACTAAAATTTGAACATCAAAATAAATAAGGCTGAGAATTGTAAAGAGAAATAGATGAATGTGCAAATGCAATTAGATATGTCAACACCCCTCTATAAAAATGACCCTTTCTAATAAATAAGGAACCAATGAGGACATAATTGCACTCAGCTACACCATCAATCTGCTGGATATAATTGACATCAGAAACCTCTTCATTCTCTAACCGCAGAAGACACAGCCTTCCTGACCTCACGTGGACCATTCACCAGAAGAGACCACATTCTGGCTATAAAATGCCTCTAAAATAATTTTTAAGACTAGCGATTACTGTATCTGTTCTGAGATCACAAAGGAATTAAGCTAAAAATAATTCAAAAAATACATAATTGGAACATCCCAAAATACTTGGAGATTAAACAACTCTCTAATTATAAATAACACTTGGCTCAGATGAGAAATCCCAAGAGCAACTTTCAAAAATATTTTGATTCAAAAATGAAAACACAACTTAAACTTCTTCAGTCCAGTGGAAGCAGTGCTGCGAGGAAAATTTAGAGCATTCCATGCAGATATTAAGAACCAGAGAGATGGCTGAATAAGCTCATCTGATAAGCTTGTGTTCATCTCCTCTCATGATCAGACAAAATTTGGAGTTGCACACACACGCGCGCGCGCGCGCGCGCGCGCACACACACACACACACACACACACACACACACACACATGACCGGCATGCCAACAAAATTCCTATAGGCAAGAGCCAAATACAAGTTCTCTCCACACAGATGGAAGATGGAGCAGAACCCTTGTCAAGAGGGAAACCCCTAGTGAAAACAGACATAAACAAATGGTGTGTTGGACAGGAAGACACCCAAGAATTGAATAAGTTTAGCTAGATAGCTAGATAGTACAAGGAGAGGGGAGGGAAAAAGTAATCTAAGGGCTCTTATTTTCTAAATTACCTAATCACAGGTACCCTCTGGGAATGCCCTAATGGTGTGGGTGGGGGCTGCATTCACTCTTTGTCCTATCACCTCTCCCAGAGGAAGACAATCCACAAACACTCTGTATTAGCTTCCATAAACACCTCTTTTTGAGATATAAAGTCCCTCTTAGGCTTGACTAGCATTAATAGCTATTTGCCTGTTAACATCTTCTCTTTTTTCCATGTTGATTGGCCCTGAACAATGAATATTATATATAGAGGACAGTCAGGATCTCAGTCCATGAGGCTGGGAGCCCCCTGACTCCATGTTTTTTTCTTTTATACCTATCTTGTTTTTTGTTTTTTTGTTTTTTGTTTTTGTTGTTGTTGTTTTGTTTTTTGGGTTACACCCGGAGCTGCTCAGGGGTTACTTCTGGCTCTATGCTCAGAAATCACTCCTGGCAGGCTCTGGGGACCATATGGGATGCCGGGATTTGAACCACTGTCTTTCTACATGCAAGGCTAATGCCTTGCCTCTGTGCTGTCTCTCCAACCCTCTATTTTGTTTTCTTAATCCTCACAGTGCTCCCTGCTTCAGATCTGTTTACCCAGGGCTGGTCCCTGGAAAATGGGACAAGATAAAATTAAGAGGTTTCTGTATTTCATAGGAAATGAAGACCAAAATATAAAGCCCACAGCCTGGGAGATAGTATTCACCCACCGCTCATCTGATAAAGGGTTACCTTCTAAGACATCTAAAGCCTTAGTAGAACTTTACAGGAAAAAATATCTAACCTTATTAAAAAATGGGAAGAAGAAATGAACAGAAACTTCCTCAAAGAATAAATCCAAATGGTCAGGAAGCATATGAAAACAATGCTTAGGGGCCAGAGCCATGGCACACCAGCCTAGGATGAACCACAGTTTGATCCCCCAGCGTCCTAATGGTCCCCCAAGCCAGAAGTGATTTCTGAGCTCGTAGCCAGGAGTAACCCCTGAGCATCAGCAAGTGTGGCCCAAAAACAAACAAACAAAAAAATAGACATGTGGAGGCTAAATAACATGCTTCTAAATAATCCTTGAGACAATGAAGTAATCAGAAAAAAATTACTAGGAGAACAATGATAACAAAAAAAATTTTTTTGTTTTGGTTTTGGAGCCATACCTGAAAGTGCTTATGGATTACTCCTGGCTCTGTACTCAGAAATCACTCCTGCCAGGCTCAGGGGACCATATGGGATGCTGGGAATTGAACCCAGATGGTCATGTGCAAGGCAAATGCCCTATCCACTGTTGTGTATGTAAACATTTCCATGAGATTACTATGTTACTGATCCTACCCTGATCAGTGATTGTGCCCTACCTTAGGGTGTGATCTGACATTCTGCTCCCACCCTTGGGTGGTACCTGATTCTGATGTATAAAAGCAAGGGTCTGTGGAAGGCAAGGACTTTTTTCGAAGGCTGATTCTGGGGCTTTTGACTTCAGCCATGTCCACAGAATAAAGCTGATATCTTCTGAAGCCTGACTGCCTGTTAGCTTTATACTCACCGCATTCACCTCAGAACCGCTGGCTGAATGGGGTGACAGACTCGTGCTCCAAGCTGGAGGAGAAAGACCTCATCCTCCATCCCTCCATCAGTTAATGCCATCAAGGGCTGATTTGCAACACCCACTGTGCTCTCACTCTGGCCCCTATTCAATGCTCATAAATTTAGAAAAGTAGTGTTAAGAGGCACATTTATAGCTATATAAGTCCACATCAACAATTAAGAAAAGTCTCAAATCATCAAACCTTGTGCCTAAAGAAAATAAAAAAGGAGAAAGAAATGGAACAAAAGACAGCAAAAGAAAGAAAATAAGATGGAGGAAAATAAAATTGGCATAAAATGGACAACACTAAAATAATCAATAAAATTAGGAGTTGCTTTTTGTAGGGATCAATAAAATTGATGAATATCTTTCTAGGATCAAAGAGAAAACCCTGAGGAAAGAAATTTATAAACCAAGTTTTATGTATAACAGAAAAATAGGTTCATAAGAGACTACTGTGAACACCTATGCTGGTGACCTGTATCCGATTTTAGAATCTGGAATCTCCCATGAGAGACCAGGAAAAACATATTTTTTAAAAGAAAGCTGAAACTGGCCATTTACAAAGACATAAACAGTAGCCAAAAGTCTCCCTAAGAACAAGAGTCCAGGAAAAATATATTTTCACAAATGAATGAATGACTTCACCAAAACTTTTAAATCATATATGCTCATTCTTCTCAAATTATTTCCAAAATATCAAGGAGGGAACATAATTTCTTACACATTCTAGGAGGCCAATATCACTTTAATCTCCAAGCCAAGAAGGAGTAACAGAAAGAAAATTGTAGTCTGATACTTCTTATGCATATAGACACAAAAGTACTCAACAAAAAGGAAAGGTACCTCCTAATCAATGGTCAGGAGACCTGCAAGATTGTCATGAGGATTCTCAGCCACTGTGTTAGGGATTCAGCGCAGGAGTTAGTCATGCCCTGTGGTGCTCAGGGGTTTCCAGGGCTGATTCTTGACTTGCTCAGGGAACCATGGTACTGGGAATTTAATCAGTATCACAGGTTTATGCACATATCTTGCATGTTCTCTCTTTCATGTGCCCTTGGTCTTGGCTCTTCCACAATATCTGTATCGTTCCAAACCAATAACATTTTGTTTAGTTTTGGGGCTACACCTGGCAGTACTCAGAGATTACTCCTGGCTCTACTATCAGAAATCACTCCTGTCAGGGCCAGGGCCAGAGAGATAGCACAGCGGTAGGGCATTTGCCTTGCACATGACCGAGTCAGGATGGACTTGGGTTTGATTCCAGGAATCCCATAAGGTCCCCTGAGCTTGCCATAAGCGATTTCTGAGCGCAGAGCCAGGAGTAACCCCTGAGCACCACCGGGTGTGGCCCAAAAAGAAAAAGAAGAAAAAAAGAAATCACTTCTGTCAGGCTTAGGGGACCCTTTGGGATGTCAAGGATTGAGCCCAGGCCTGCTATGTGCAAAGCAAAAGCCTTCTCTGCTGTTCTATCACTCTGTCCCCTAAATCCAATAACATTTAAAAGAATCACTCATCATGGGCCCAAGACATAGTGAAAAGGTTAAGGCACTTGGTTTGCACACAGTTGAGCCACAGTTTAATCTTTGACACTGCCACTTCATGTGGTCCCCAGAGCGCCACCCAAAGTGCTCCTTAAGCATAGAAGCAGAAGTAAGCCCTGAACCCACTTGGGTGCACCTACCAAGCAAATATTCATTGTGACTTTGTGGGTTCATAAAATACACAAATAAATCAGTGTGCTACACCACCTCAGCAGAAAGACAAAAATCTCAAGATGGCATGAAAAGATGCTTGAAACAGCCTTGGACAAAACCCAACCTTCATTTATAATAAAACCGCTCGGTGTGGGGGGGGGGATGTCAAGAAGACATAATAGGGACAACCCTGTGTGTGAGCCTCCCCTGGGCACTGCAGAGCTACACTAATACTCAGATAATCACAGAACAGCCATGAAAAACTCTACAGGGACACAGAAAGGGCCCCAGACACTGGGGTGCCCCCACCTGATTTAGAGCACCAGAATGCAATGGGGAGGTTTGCAGGAATCACTGAGTCCAGTCTACAGTGTTACAGCTCCTGGTGCGGGGTCTCGTTCACACAGTGAGTTCAACAGAAAAGTGAACAGAGTAAGAAACCCTGATAACAGAGGGCATAGGAGAGAGTAAAAAGGCCTAATAGAGGGAAGAGGAGAGCTCTCAAGTATGCCAAGGAAAAGCCATCTTTACCAATAAAGAAAACACAGTGATGCAGACACAGGGGACCCCTGGCAGAGCAGGAACTAGGCAGCCCCTTTCCCTGAACCCTTGTACTGAATCATCTGCCTTGGGTGGCTGAAAATCCCAGGGAGGAGGCCAGGGACCTAAACATCACTTGGAAAGTCCTGTTCTCTCTCTCTGTCTCTCTCTGTCTCTCTCTTTCTTTCTCTCTCTCTCTCTCTGTCTCTCTCTGTCTCTCTCTCTCTCTCTCTCTCTCTCTCTCTCTCTCTCTCTCTCTCTCTCTCTCCCCACACACACAGAATGAGAGAATCTAATTTTTAAATGCAGCAGAGATTTTCAAGTGCAGAATGACAGAAACTAAAGATTAAATTCTTGAGCTCAAGGTAAGAGAATAAATCATCCCAAAGAGCATATGAAAGCAAAAGAAGTTTTTACAATGAAGCTGATTGGAAAAATGAAGACGGAGAAGATTTATGGACTGGCGTCCTGAAGAGCAATGTTCACACATCATA
The DNA here is from genome assembly GCF_024139225.1 of Suncus etruscus. NCBI lineage: Eukaryota > Metazoa > Chordata > Mammalia > Eulipotyphla > Soricidae > Suncus > Suncus etruscus. Next base: position 43,346,922 of record NC_064850.1, on the reverse strand, counting down.
GGAGTCTCAAAAAAGGAAAAGAATGGGAGTCCATGGCAGGATTCATATTTGGAGAAATGATAAGCAGGAATGTCCTCAAACTGAGACAGAGACAAGTACCCCAGATGCAGTGGCCACAGAGTTTCAGGCAAAATAATCCCAAACAAATGCACATTGAGACTCTCTGTAGTTAGACTGACAAAAGTCAGAGATAAAATGAGAATAATGAAAGGGGTAAGAAAGAAGTAAATTGACTTCAAGGGATCCCTGTTTGACTTGTAAAGATAGATCAATTGATCTATCCATTGAGACTCCACAGGACAGAAGGGAATGGTATGAAGTGCCCAATGCACTGGCTGAAATAGATCTCCAGCTAAGAATATTGGTGATTGGGTCACACCTGGCTGTGCTCAGGACTTAACTCATGACTCTGCACTCAAGAACCACTCCTGGTGGTGCTCAGGGGGGCATAAGGGGTGTTGGGGATCAAACCTAGTTGGCCATGTGCAAAGTCAACTGTACTACAGTTGTACTATTTTTCTGGCCCCACCAAGGTATTCTACCCAGCTAAGTTTTACTTAGATGCCAAGGTTTTCAGATAAATGGCAGTTAAAGGATTCATCATTACTATACTAGCTATTTGGTAGATACTAAAGGGTCTTGTATAAAAGCTAAAGAGATCTACTTTAAGTTATGAGACATTAAAAGCATAAAAAGTGGAAAGGGGAAATAAGAATGGGGTCTCCTAGAATGAACTGAAGTCATACTTGTTTAAAATGTAAAATGTAGAGTTTTAGATACAAAGTTGATGATCTCCTGAAGAGAAAAGTACTTAGTGGAAACCAATTTTTAAAAAAATAGTGGAAACTGGCTCCTCAAAACTCAGATATCAGGATACTGGTGGAGGAAAAAAACATGAAGAAGAAACCAGAACAAACTCCCAGAATTCGTATGGAAGAATCACAATTTGTGCCTAGAGAGCAATGATTTCTCTGAGCATTAATGAATCAATGGGACCAATCAGAAGACAGTGGGCAGGGTGGTCAGGTAACCAATTCTAAATTCTGATGTTTCTGGCAGATGGAATGAATTTTTATTTTTTATTTTTTATTTTTTTTTGGTTTTTGGGTCACACCCAGCAGTGCTCAGAGGTTACTCCTGGCTCTACACTCAGAAATTGCCCCCAGTAGGCTCAGAAGACAATATGGGATGCCGGAATTCGAACCACAGACCTTCTGCATGAAAGGTAAGCACCTTACCTCCATGCTATCTCTCTGGCCCCGAGATGGACATGAATTCTAATCGCAAACACAGAATCAAAGTGCAAAAAAGTTGCCTGGAAGAGGCTGGGACAGTCAAACTTGCACAGATAGAACAGAATTGAAACTAATAAGTGTAAAGAGACAGGGGTGTACATTATTTTTAAGGGATCAGTACATCAAGAGGATGAATTGCTTATAGGCACACAATTAAGGGACATCAAAGTTTATCAAGTAATTATGAGCAAGATACTAACCAAGTAGAAGATTGAGTTGTCCTTCTTACACTTCTAGACAAATCAACCAGCCAGAAAATTTTCAAGAAAGTCCTAATAAATGAGGGTTGGATTACCTGGGCTTAATAAATACTCACAGGGCTCTCCCATTCAGAAATGGACAAACACTTTCTCCAGGAAATCCGGAATGTAAGGTATCCCTTCCCTCAAGACCCTTGCCTAAACTTCCTTTTGGGATGTTAATCCCACTTGGATGATCAGACCCGTCCACACCTGGAATAGGTGGGTGATTTTAATAAAGAGTAAGAAAGACTGCCTGGGGGGAAGACAGGGGATAGCAGCAAAAAGAAAGCAGCAAGAAAGAATAAAGAGAAGCAGCAAGGGAGCATCTGAGAGCAGAAAGCAAGAGGGAGCAGAAAGCTTAACAAAAATCCATGTGAGGAAAAGCATATGGCAGAGAGGGTCTTGGAATAAAAGCAAGCTGACTCTGATGAAACTTTAACTGACGACTTGTGAATTATTTCTCCACTCTCCTGCATCTTCAGACCGGCCGGCAGAAGGGGCTAGAGGCACCATGCTGAGAGAGACCTCACCCAACAAGTAGACTCTATATTTTATATTTTATTTTAATCTACAATAGAACACTGAAGAAAAAGACCACATATCAAGACACAACACTATAATTAAGAAAATTATAAAGACAGATCATTTCAAGTATCTTTTCAGTTAAAATGAAATAAAACTAGACATCAACCATAAAAGCAAACTGGAAAGAATTTTAAAATTGGATGCGTTGAAAATGAGAAAATAAAAAAGGGTTTTTTTTTTTTTTTAAGTTCTAGGTAACAAGCAACAATAAAGATATGAGCTATCAGAACATATGGGACAAGCAAAAGCAACACAGGATTATATAAAGAAAGACTCCAATAAATAATTTTGGGGTTTTTTTTTGGGGGGGGCCACACCCGGCGGTGCTCAGGGGTTACTCCTGGCTGTCTGCTTAGAAGTAGCTCCTGGCAGGCACGGGGGACCATATGGGACACCGGGATTCGAACCAACCACCTTTGGTCCTGGATCGGCTGCTTGCAAGGCAAACGCCGCTGTGCTATCTCTCCGGGCCCTCCAATAAATAATTTAACTAATGATATGAAGGAATCAGAACAAGAAAAACATTAAAACCTCAAATCCAAAGACAAAAGGAAATAACATTTTAAATAGAGCAGTATAGACAACACAGAAAGTTAAGACATCAGGATTGAATAATGAAACCAAGAAGGGGTTCATTTAAATAATTAAAAATGGGGACTGGTTGGGGAGCCAAAGTGAAAGCACAGTAGTATAGAGGGTAGGATGTTTGCCTTGCATGTGCCTAATCCAGGTTTGATCCTCAGCATCCCATATGGTCTCCAGAGTCTGCCAGGAGTGATTCTTGAGTGCAGAACCAGGAGTAACGCCTGGTAACACATGTGGCTGAAAAAAACAAAAAAGGAAAAGAGTGGACTAGGGGATAGCACAGTGGGTAGGGCTCTTGCCTTGAATGCAACCAACCTGGTTGTGATCCTTGGTACCCCATATGGTCTCTGAAGCCCCACCAGACATGATCGCTGAGCAGGAAAAAGACCTGAGTTCCATCAAGTGTGATAACTTCCATTCCCCAAAATGAACCAAAAATCATAATAAACAGAATTAGAAGTGAAAGTTGAAAGTTGCAACACATAACATAGTAATGCCCAAAACATATGAGATTAATATAAACAACTTTAAATTACTAAATTGAGAACTTAGAAAAAAAATGATACATTTTTGTTTTTGGATCACACCCTGCATCGCTCAGGGTTTACTTTTGACTCTGCACTCAGAAATTGCTCCTGGCAGGCTCAGGGGACCATATAGAATGCTAGGATTTGAACCACCGTCCGTCCTGGGTCAGCTACATGCAAGGCAAATGCCCTACCGCTGTGCTATCTCTCCAGCTTCAAAAATTGATACATTTTTAAGAACCCCCCAACCTTCAAAGACTGAGTCAAGAGGAAATAGAAGACTTGGGGCCAGAAATATAGCACACGGGAGCTCAAACCATTGCATGACACACAGCTGACTCTTGTCCTTTTCAGTCCTCAGCACTACATGGTCTCCTGAACATCATTAAGAGCAACTTCCAAGCACCGAGCAAGGAGTGGCCCCAAGCACTGCTACTTGTGGTTCAAAGTTCCTCCTCCCAAAATAAATAGAAATACTGAACAGAACAATTACTAGGAGGAAGATTCATCAATAATCCCGGACACACACAGGCTTACTAGTCAGTTCTCACAAAATTTTAGAGATAGTCTTTAACCTACCTTTTTCAAGCTCCATGAAAAAATTAGAGAAAAAGAAATGGTTTCGATTTTTTTCTATGAGATAAACATTTGCCTAGTACCAAAATTTGACAGTTCCTATTAAAAAAAAAAAAGAAAAAGAAAAAAAAGAAAATTATAGACCTCTAGCTCTAAAGAGTATAGGTGCAAAAATTCTCAACAAAATGAAAGGAAGCCTAATTCAGCAGTACATTAAAAGGATTATATGTCATGACCGTGTGGCATTTTATTCCAGGGCTGCTTGGATTGTTCTATATATGCCAGGCAATTTATGTAATACACCACACATCAACAAAAGCAAAGGTTAAAAACTCTATTATATCAGTAGATGCAGTGAAAGCTTTTGCAAAGTTTCAATATCTGTTTATGGATTGAAAAAGAGATACTCAACAATTTGGGAACAGAGGAGGATAACATTAGTAAATGCCACATACAGCAAAGACACAGATAACATCATACTCATCTCTATAAACCTGAAGCCACCTTATATATGCTTGACCTGAGTTTGATTCTCAGCATCTCATATGGTCCCCAGAGCACCACCAGGAGTGATTCTTGATTACAAAGTCAGTAGTAACCCTTGAGCACCAGAAACAAAACAAAACAAAACAAAGCAAAAAGCTGAAAGCTTTTCCTCTAAGATTAGGCACAAGACAAGGATGAACATGCTCACTGCTATTATTCAATATAGTACCGGAAGTCTTAGCAGCAGCAATTAGGTGAGAAAAAGAAACGAAAGGTATCCAAATTGGAAAAGAAGTTAAATCATCACTATTTGCAAATGATACAATAACATATATTCAAAACTCTGAAGATTCCACTGAAAGGACTATTGGAAACAAGAGATCAATACAGTAAAGTGGCAGACTACATAATCAATATACAAAATCTCTTGTATTTTGAGGTATAAAAATATGTTCTAAAATAAAAATCTAGGGGCCAGAGAGGTGGCGCAAGCGGTAAGGCATCTGCCTTGTACTTGCTAGTCTAGGATGGACCTCGGTTCAATCCCCCAGCAACCCATATGGTCCCTCAAGCCAGGAGCAATTTCTGAGTGCACAGACAGGAGTAACCCCTGAGCATCACTGGGTGTGGCCCAAAAAATATAAAACAAAACCTAAAAAAATGATCTAAATTAACAAAGAAATAAAAACACTAACATTTAAAACAGCACCCTCCAAATTTAAGTGCCTAGGAATTAACTTAGATGGAAGTGAAGGCTTATATAGAGAAAGCCATAAATCACTAGGTAAAGAAATAAAAGGAAATGAAAAAGTAATTTATAATCAAAGATGAGAAGAATTAACACTGTCAAAATGGCCATCTTCTGCAAAGTATTAAATAGATTAAATAAAATACTTATCAAAATTGCAGTTGTGTTTCTTAAGCTAGAGCAGGGGTCCTCAAACTTTTTAAACAGAAGGCCAGTTCACTGTCCCTCAGACCATTGGAGGGTCTGACTATAGTAAAAACAAAACTTATGAACGAATTCTTATGCACACTGCATATATCTTATTTTGCAATGAAGAAATAAAACAGATACAAATACAATATGTGGCCCGTAGGCCATAGTTTGAGGACCACTGATATAGGTAAGACAGAATAGGCAAGATAGAATAAATATTACTTAAATTTCTTTGGAATGCTAAATACTGACAAAGTAGTCACAGCAATCTTGAGGGAAAAAAAAGAAAATGGGGGAATTGTTCTCTAGACTTCAAAGCATACAATAAACTTATATTAATCAAAACAGTATGGTGTTGAGCTAAAAGCAGACACTTAGGCCAATGGAACAGAAATAGGGCTCCAGATATAAATCACAAATAATGTGTGACCAAGGAGTCAAAAGCATAAAGTGGAAAATGAAAGTCTCTTCAACAGATGCCATGAACACTAAATAGCACATGTATAATAATGATTTTGGACTAATTTACACCATGCACAAAAGACAACTCAGATGAAAAATACCTTGATGTTAGGCCTGAATCTACAAGATGTATACAGGAAAATAGGAAAATATTCTGAGACAATGAGTTCATCTCTGTCTTCAAGGCTTCAACTCCAATACCAAGAGAAACAAAAGCAAAAATAACTATGATTGTATCAAACTACCAATCTTCTACACTGTGAAAGAAATTCTCATTAAATCAAATATACATACACACACACACACTATTCATCTAGCCAGATTAAGAGGGCTAATTTTAAAAATAAGTAAAGTGCTAAAATAATCCAGCAACATCAGAAAATAATCTGTATTAAAAATAAGGAGGGGCCTGAGTGGTGGCACAAGCGGTAGGGCAGTTGCCTTGCATGCACTAACCTAGGACAGACCACTGTTCGATCCCCCAGTGTCCCATATGGTCCCCCAAGCCAAGAGCAATTTCTGAGCACATAGCCAGGAGTAATCCCTGAACATCACCGGGTGTGACCCAAAAGACAAAAATAAATAAATAAGTAAATAACTAAAATAAGGAGAGGGTACAGAGCAATAGTAGAGTGCGTAGGAAGTCTGCCTTGCATGTGGCCAACATCAGTCATCCCTGGAACCCCATATGGTCCCCCAAGCCCTGCCAGAAGTGATCTCCCAGTGCAGAAATAGAAATAACCCCTGAGTCCACTGAGTGTGCCCCCCACCAAAAAATTCTTAAAGCAGTAAGAGAGAAGCAAGAATTCACAGACAATGAAAAAAAATAGGGTTAATCACATGTCTGTCATATAAAAATCTATGAGAAAGAAGAGAATAGACTGGTATAAAGTACTAAAAGAAAAGACCCTTCAAGTAAGAGCCCTCCACCCTGCAAGGTCATTTCTCAAATATAAAGGAATGATACAACAAAAAGACATTTTTTTGCCCTCTAAACCAGCTTCAATGAGGATATAGAAAGGCTGCAAATTAAAAATATCAGTGGTCAAATGTTAAAAAGAACAAAAATGCTCATAGATAAAGGAAAACAAATTCCTTGCTATCAATCATTTCTCTAAATATCAATGGATAGTCCCATATGAAGTCACAAACTGACTGGAGGAAACAGAATCTGTCTGCTGTTTACAAGAGACACACTAAAACTCTTGTGATAAACACCAGAGGTAAAGGTTGAAAAACAGTCCCATGGGCTAATAGTAGACAGAGACAGACATGACATACTGTCTGAGGTATCAACAGACTAAGAAGATATAAATGCACCAAAGTTTACCAAGCAACTGCTAATAAGAGACTTACAGATACACATTAAGAAAGAAAGAAAGAAAGATGGGGCCGGGCGGTGGCGCTCGAGGTAAGGTGCCTGCCTTACCTGCGCTAGCCTAGGAGACGGACCGCGGTTCGATCCCCCGGCGTCCCATATGGTCCCCCAAGCCAGGAGCGACTTCTGAGCGCATAGCCAGGAGTAACCCCTGAGCATCACCGGGTGTGGCCCAAAAAAAAAAAAAGAAAGAAAGAAAGAGAGAGAGAGAGAGAAAGAAAGAAAGAAAGAAAGAAAGAAAGAAAGAAAGAAAGAAAGAAAGAAAGAAAGAAAGAAAGAAAGAAAGAAAGAAAGAAAGAAAGAAAGAAAGAAAGAAAGAAAGAAAGAAAGAAAGAAAGAAGAAAGAAAGAAAGAAAGAAAGAAAGAAAGAAAGAAAGAAAGAAAGAAAGAAAGAAAGAAAGAAAGAAAGAAAGAAAGAAAGAAAGAAAGAAAGAAAGAAAGAAAGAAAGAAAAGAAATCTAGAACTATAACATCTAAAAATGAACTACTTTAGGGCCCGGAGATATAGCACAGCGGTGTTTGCCTTGCAAGTAGCCGATCCAGGACCAAAGGTGGTTGGTTCGAATCCCGGTGTCCCATATGGTCCCCCGTGCCTGCCAGGAGCTATTTCTGAGCAGACAGCCAGAAGTAACCCCTGAGCACTGCCGGGTGTGGCCCAAAAACCAAAAAAAAAAAAAAAATGAACTACTTTAGAACATTGATGTTTAGAAATTGAACATTAGATCAAAGAAGATGTCAACGAAAAAAATCAAAAGATTCCTAGAGATGAATAAGAATGAAGACACAGACTATCAGAACCTATAGGGTACAGCAAAAACAGTACTAAGAAGAAAATTTATAGAATACAAGCTTTCATTCAAAAATAAGAGAAAATTCAAATAAATTACCTGACTTTACAGCTTGAGAAACTAGGAAAAAGAAGGCTAACGAATCCCAAATTAAGTATAAGAAAGGAACTCATTAAAATGAAAACAGAAATTAATAAAATGGTAAAGGAGTTAACTTTCAAAAGAATAAACAAGACTTCTGGGCTGACAACTTAGTCCAGGAGACTGAGATCCCCCCCATGTCAGACTGGCCTTCAGGGCCAGGTCTGGCAACTGGGCTCTGGGAGGAGGGGGGAAGGAAGGAATCTCCTCTATGCATTTTCAAACTGGAGAGGGAGGCTGCAGCTAGACCCAGAAGATCCCACAGGCCAGGATTTCTGCTCCTCTTCTACTGGCATGGCTAGGAATCTGGGCAGACAGCTGGCCAAAGGCCTCCTGGACTGACCACTTTGTCCAGGAGACTGCGATCCCCCCATGTCAGACTGGCCTTCAGGGCCAGGTCTGGCAACGGGGTTCTAGGAGGGAAATTCCTCCCCTGTGCATACTGGACCCCCTGCAGCGGTGTCTTTTCTTACTAATATTCATTTTCAAAATCATGTGGGTGCATTTGTGCCCGCACGACAAATATACTTTTAAAGCATTATCTAAAAATATTCTTTACCATATTTTCCGGCATATAAGACAACTTTTGGAAAAAAAAAGTTAACCGAAAATCAGGGGTCATTTTATATGCCTAGAAAAATGTTTCAATATGCCGCTAAACAAAAATTGGCTGAATATTGCCACAAAACAAATTTTCCAACTCAATCCTGCACCAATCACTGCAAGGCTGCTCGGACTGCCTCTCTAACTCAACCAATCCAAGCAGGCTTTTTATGCGTGCAAATTATACAGTGTTCTGTACCCAAATCTACACTGTAAACAGTCTGCTCAGATTGTCCAGGGTCAGAGAGGAAGTCTATCACAGTATAACCTTTGAACCTTTGCTTGTTGTGATTGGCCCACTGTGGTACATGAGCACAGGAACACATGCAGCACAGGAACATTCTGTCTGATACAGCGAATATAAGCCTAAACCTAAGTTTTAACTGCAAAATTAGGGGGTCGTCTTATACACCCGGTTGTCTTATATGCCAGTAAATATGGTATTCTAGACGGTTCCTAGGAAAGGAAATGGAATTCCAAAGATTTGGATGATAATACTCAAATAGATCTTTAAAATCAGTCTTTATGTGGACGTGGCTTTCCGTCCTGACTCCAAGCCGAAACCATAAACAATTCATATATATATATATATATATATATATATATATATATTGTATATAGCCCCTATCATGTATTGCCTCTCCCCTACCCCTGTGTCTCTTCTACCCCTTCATCTCCTAATCCTGACCCATTATCTTCCCCTAATTTAACCCTTAGTTCCTAACTCGGTAGGCACCAAGACCGACCTCCTTCCCCAACAGACCACCTTCCAGCTCCTCAGTGAAAGACACCCTCTGGGTCCCCGTTCTCATTCCTCTGCAAAGAACTACAACCAGCATGCCTGCTGACTCATGCTTGATGGCCCCTATCACCCCCACCAAATCGTGGACTGTTGCATGATACAGGAATCAGCTTCAGCAAAACCCCCAGCTCAAGGACACTATAGGGTTCTGAATGCTGCAAAGCATGTCTCAAACTCAATTCCAAGGCCTGTGATAAGAAAAGTACCTTGGCTTTTACTCCCCACAAAAATATATCAAAAGATCTAATTGGGAGTCTTATATTGACTATGGAAGCTCAATACCTGTATATAATACATCTTAAGATGTGTATTCCTAAATATACAGGTAGCCTCCTCCACCACTTGTTTTATTTGAATACCTTTTCTTTTTAACTTAGTTTTCTTTATTTGTTCTATTTTAATATATACATTTTTTCTCTATCCTTACCATTATTGGTGCTGCTTGGTACACTCAGATCAAAACCAGACCACAGAGACTATGTGTGCAGCCTGTCATCCTTACCCAGAATAGCACCAGCAACACAGTATGACACCATATGTTTTTGTATGCCACAGTAAAAAAGGGGGAAACCATAGACACAGAAACAAGATCTTATCTTCTAGGGATAAGAACTCACACTTTTTATAGCAGAAGGGTGCCTCCCATCCTGAACATGTGTCATGTGAATACAACGCAGTCTCCAGTAGATGGGACAGTGTTAGTCCAATCCCAAACCCCAGATACCAGACGTAGAACTGATACAGCTCCAGGCAACACCACCAGAAACTAAGCTCCATTGGGAGATTTATAACACTGCTCTGGCACCAACTTGTGCCAGTTTTGATATGACAACGAGGAAAGGACAACTTGACCTAACACCAGGTTTTCCTATCACATCACCTAACACTGGAAATCAGAAGAGGTATCATCCTTTGAACTGTGAAAAATAAGAGCACCAACAACAGAAAACTGACTCTGACAACCGTGACTAAACAAAACCTCCTTGGGACCAATAAAAAAAACCCTACCCTAGGCTGTAGCCCAGGACTCCAACAACAACAACAACAACAACAACAACAACAACAACAACAACAGCAGCAGCAGCAGCAATATGTCTTATTTGCAGAGGCCCAACTTGGACAACAGAGACTGAGCAGAACCTTTGGACCCATAATATCCTAGGCTTCGGCATAGGGCCTGAACAAAAACAGGGAGCAAGTGTTACAGAAGACTGAACACAACAACAATGATGGATAGGAACCTCTAGAACCGTAAAGACTCTATCCTAGACCCTGACCTATAACCTGCGCAAATACCAAGATCACTAGCTACAGTGGCTTGATTTTTCTCACACACAACGGAGAGGAAAGTTTCCTGGCACCACAAAAAAGCCTTTGGGATGGGGTAATGAGTATATATGGAGCCAGGGGTTGATCCCATGATGGTATGCTTCAAGGATGGAGAAACCCTGAATCTCTTAGGCCACGGGAATTCCCTTTCTTCCCCAAATCCTGCCACTCCAGCACCCCTACTTTTTCTTGTTTTGTTTTAATTTGTTAGTTTTTTTGCTTTATTTTCCTTCTCTTTTTTTCTTCCGCTTTTCTCTTTCTTTTTCACTCTTGTGGTTACTATTTGGTGATTCATTTTTATTTTTATTTTTATTTGCCGGGTACATTTTTTTCTTTTTTCTTCCATTTTTCTTTCTTTTTTCCTTTTTTTTCTCTTTCTTTTTTTGGTAGTTGTTACCAAAATTTTTTCTCCCTTTTTTCTTATCTGTTTTATCTCCAATGACGGTAGAATGGATGCTCAATCTACAACAAGCTATAAAGTGGAGACCAGTTGCACTAGCATTCTGGGGGGGGGTAACAGAGGGAGATATGGAATACAAGCTGGGAACAGGGGTGGAGGGAGGACAGTACTGGTGGTGGGAATGCCCCTCATTCATTGTCACTATGTACCATAAATGATGCAGTGAAAGATTGTAATGCACTTTAGTCATAATAAAAATTTTAAAAAATCAATAAAAAGAATAAACAAGATAAAGTCCTGAGCAAGAGGCAAGAAGGAACAACAGTGAAAAATCCAAATTGATGTGTTCAGTGAGTGATAAAAGGAGATAAATGGCAATAGATATATCAGAAATACAAAAGATCCTGAGAATACTGTTAACAACTTCATCACTAAGCTGCAGAACCTAGAAGAAATGGAAAAAATTTTGAATCATGGGGCCAGCGAGGTGGTGCTAGAGGTAAGGTGTCTGCCTTGCAAGCACTAGTCAAAGAAAGACCACGGTTCGATCTCCTGGCATCCCATATGGTCCCCCCAAGCCAGGGGCAATTTCTGAGGGCTTAGCCAGGAGTAACCTCTGAGCATCAAACGGGTGTGGCCCGAAAAAAAAAAAACAAAAAATAATTTTTTTGAATCATACAACCAAAATGAATAAATTTCTGAATCCTACAATCACCCAAGACTGAATCAGGAGGAAGTCAAACACCTGAACAGACCAATAACAAGTCAGGAAACTGAAATGGTAATTGAAGATGACTGGATAAAGAAAGTGTGGTGCATACAAACAGTGGACTACTAGTTGGCTTTTAAAAATAGGTGAAATCATACATTTTGCTGCTATTTAGATGGATCTGGAGAGTATCACATTAAATTAAATTAGGAAAGAGACAGGAACAGAATGATTTAGTAAAGAAGCGTAGTAGGTTGGGTCTGGAGTCATAGCATAGCAGACAAAGTACTTACCTTAGATGTGTCTGACCAGAGTTCAACTTCCAGCAACCCATATGGTCCCCTGAGCACTACCATCAGTGATTCCTGAGTGCAGAGCCAGGAGGCATTACCTGGTGTGGCCCCCTCAAATGAAAAAAAGAAACATAACAGAAGAATAGCAAATGCCCAAAGGGAATAGAGGGGGGCGAATAAAAGGATAAGGCGAGGAAAATGGACTCTAAGAGTTGTAGTGCTGGAATGTTTGATGTGTGAAATCTTCCCATTTACAGCCTTATAAACCACAGTGCCTACAATACATCTTTTTGTTGATTTGGGCCATACCCAGCAGCACTCTGATGTTACTCCTGGCTCTGCACTCAGAAATCACTCCTGGCAGGCCCAGGTGGATCATGTGGGATGCAGTTTTGAACCTGGGTTCGTCCCAGGTCTGAAGCATGCAAAGAAAATGCCCTACTGCTGTGCTACCACTCTGGCCCTACAATACATTTTTTTTTTTTTTGATTTTGGTTTCTGGGTCAATACAACTTTTTGTTGCTTTGGGTCACACCTGGCAGCACTCAGGGGTTACTCCTGGCTCTGTGCTCAGAAATCACTCCTGGCAGGCTCGGGGGACCATATAGGAGCCTGGGATTCAAACCACTGTTTGTCCTGGATCAGGTGTATGCAAAGCAAATGCCCTATTGCTGTGCTATCTCTCCAGCCCCCTACAATACAACTTTTTTTGTTTTTGTTTTTTTGTTTTTGGGTCACACCTGGCTGCGCTCAGGGGTTACTCCTGGCTCTGCACTCAGAAATTGCTCTTGGCTGGCTCGGGGGACCATATGGGATGCCAGGATTCAAACCACCATCTGTCCTGGGTCAGCTGCATGCAAGGTAAACACCCTACCACTGTGCTATCTCTCTGGCCCCTACAATACAATTAAAAAAAAAATTCTGGGCCCGGAGAGATAGCACAGCGGCGTTTGCCTTGCAAGCAGCCGATCCAGGACCAAAGGTGGTTGGTTTGAATCCCGGTGTCCCATATGGTCCCCCGTGCCTGCCAGGAGCTATTTCTGAGCAGACAGCCAGGAGTAACCCCTGAGCACTGCCGGGTGTGGACGCCCCCCCCCCCCAAAAAAAAAAAAAGAAAAAAAAATTCTTCCCAAGAGAACAAGCATGTAGGTCTAGATGGGTTCACTCCTGAGTTCTATCAAACCTTCAAAGACTCATTACCTGTATTCCTCAAGTACTTCCAAATCTTTTAAGAAATGGGAACTCTTGGGGCCAGAGCAGAGGCACTAGAGGTAAGGCCTCTGCCTTGCAAGCACTAGCCTAGGATGGACTGCGGTTTAATCCCCTGGTGTCCCATATGGTCCCCTCAAGCCAGGGGTGATTTCTGAACATATAGCCAGGAATAACCCCAGAGTGTCAATGGATATGGCCCAAAAACAAACGAAAGAAAGAAAGAAAGAAAGAAAGAAAGAAAGAAAGAAAGAAAGAAAGAAAGAAAGAAAGAAAGAAAGAAAGAAAGAAAGAAAGAAAGAGAGAGAGAGAGAGAGAGAGAGAGAAAGAAAGAAAGAAAGAAAGAAAGAAAGAAAGAAAGAAAGAAAGAAAGAAAGAAAGAAAGAAAGAAAGAAAGAAAGAAAGAAAGAAAGAAAGAAAGAGGAAAGAAAGAAAGAAAGAAAGAAAGAAAGAAAGAAAGAAAGAAAGAAAGAAAGAAAGAAAGAGAGAAAGAGAGAGAGAAAGAGAGAAAGAGAGAGAGAAAGAGAGAGAGAAAGAGAGAGAGAAAGAGAGAAAGAAAGAGAGAAAGAAAGAAAGAAAGAAAGAAAGAAAGAAAGAGAAAGAAAGAAAGAAAGAAAGAAAGAAAGAAAGAAAGAAAGAAAGAAAGAAAGAAAGAAAGAAAGAAAGAAAGAAAGAAAGAAAGAAAGAAAGAAAGAAAGAAAGAAAGAAAGGAACTCTTCCAAACTACTTCTATGAAACCAATATTCACCTAACAGCAAAGGCAGATAGAGATTTACAAAAACAAAACAAAACAAATAAAAAATACAGGAAGAAGAAGAAAAAAAGAAAATTTTAGGCTAGGATCACTGAGGAACATTAATGAAAAGATCCTCAACAAAATCTCAGTGAGCTAAATTCCAATAATATATATTGTTTTTGTTTTTGTTTTTGGGCCACACCCATTTGATGCTCTGGGGTTACTCCTGGCTAAGCGTTCAGAAATTGCCCCTGGCTTGGTGGACCATATGGGACGCCGGGGGATGGAACCGCGGTCCTTCCTTGGCTAGCGCTTGCAAGGCAGACAACTTACCTCTAGCACCACCTCGCCGGCCCCTGAATTCCAATAGTGTTTCAAAAGAATCAAATTATGATCAAATACCTTCAGAAATGTAGAACAGAGTCTTAGTATAAACAAATCAATTATGCAATACACCATATCAACAAAAGGAAAGATAAAATCTTATGATCATATCAATTAAAATAGTTTTTTACAAGATCCAACAGCCACTCAGGTTATCTTTTTAAAATCAACGAAATAGGGATAGAAAGAACATAGGTCAAGATAGGACAAACTCCCAGCCACACTTAAGGGTGAAACAACAAAATCCTTCCCTGTCATATCAAGCACAAGGCAAGGGGTCAACTTTCTCACTGTTAATTATCATAGCATTGGAAGTTGTCACCATAGCAATAGAGCAAGAAAATAAAATCAAAGGCATCCAAACTGAAAAGAAAAGTGTTCTTCGCTCCTTCCAGGCTGTCTTTCCAACCCACTGGTCTGTGTTCTCGACATCATCACAATATGTTTTGCAAATTCCAGGCTTCATTACAGCCTAAGATGAAGAACCACGATTGCTTTAGCTCACTCCAGTCAAGATGGAGACTTGAAACTCCCTTGGTGTGCATGAGGTAGAAAAAGAACAATAAAAAGCAAGTGAACATATTGATGACAATCAAATGGAAATAGACCAACCTGATGAACAAGCCAGTAGGAGAATTTGAAAGTAGAACAGATGTTTAGCAAACTCTGTCAATCTTTTATGTTTTTAATAGAAGAGGTTGTAATTTAGCATCCAAATCCCAAATTTGGAGGTAAGGACATTTGTCAACCAGCCATAAGAGTCTATATTACGTGCTCGCTTCGGCAGCACATATACTAAAATTGGAACAATACAGAGAAGATTAGCATGGCCTCTGTGCAAGGATGACACACAAATTCATGAAGCATTCCATATTTAAAAAAAAAAGAGTCTAGGGGCCGGCGAGGTGGCGCTAGAGGTAAGGTGTCTGCCTTGCAAGCGCTAGCCAAGGAAAGGACCACGGTTCGATCCCGGCGTCCCATATGGTCCCCCCAAGCCAGGGGCAATTTCTGAGCGTGTAGCCAGGAGTAACCCCTGAGCATCTAACGGGTGTGGCCTGAAAAACCAAAAAAAAAAAAAAAAAGAGTCTATATTACTTGGGAGGGGGGGCAAAATAAAGAAGCTCCCTGTGTAATTTGGCTAGAGTTGAAGTGACAGAATTTGAAGATATTAAGTCAGGTTACAGAAAGGGTTTTTATTATGATGGAAACACCTTCTTGG
The DNA here is from genome assembly GCF_024139225.1 of Suncus etruscus. NCBI lineage: Eukaryota > Metazoa > Chordata > Mammalia > Eulipotyphla > Soricidae > Suncus > Suncus etruscus. The sequence goes on along the minus strand of NC_064850.1, from coordinate 43,331,233 downwards.
AAAATCAAATTCCCACCAAAGAATTTCATCTGAATGAGAGTGATGATTCATCTTCAGAGTCCACTGGAATCAAATGGAATTCTGAAAATTTTTGATGAGATGTGAAAGTGAAATGCATGGCAACACCAGCAGGAAGAGGCAGCATGATGGACCAGAGAGCTTCTCCACTTGGCTCACTGACCATTCTGATGTAGGTACAGATGATCTGGGAGAGGTCATGAAAGATGATGGTCGGCCAAATCCATTCCAGTTCTACTTGGGTTTTTATAGATGAAGAGGATGAAAGAGAAAAAGATGATGATGATGATGATGTTGATGACAAAAATATTGGAAGATCTTGATAAAAATTGGAAGATCTTGATAAAAATTGGAAGATATTGATAAATATTGGAAGATATTGATAAAGGAGATAAAGATGAAGACGAAGAAGATGAAAATAATAAAGGGGGAGTAAATGACAAATAGAACACTAGTGGACCGCAATATTTTTAATGTTCTTAGTCCCTGGAACAAGTTACAATTGTTTTTCTTCCTTCCTTATTCTCAGAAGACCTGCTTCAAGGCCTCTTTTCTCTCGTTGACATCATGGTTCTTAACTTAATTGGTGGGGTGCATTCTTTGTGCAGAATTCCTGGGGAAAGAATTTCTTCCCCTTTGTCTCCCAAATTCACTTTCCCCCTTCCCATCTCAATGAAAATTGTATGGAATCAATACCAATACCATGCTCTGAGGGAACAAAAGAAATACTTTTTTCTTGGCTCTGCTGAAATCTTCATGCGTGTTCATAATTATTATAGTTCTAGAATCTTCCCTCCTTTCTCTGTGTACAGATTTCAGAGATTATCTTTGCATCACTGAATATGGACAATTAGCAAATATCAGCATGTATGGTATAGTTTCTCTGTTTAAAAACATGAGATTATAACACCCACTGTTGGTAGAAATGTCATCTTGTACAGCCTCAATAAAACCAATATAGAGATAGTTCAAAGAATATGAAAAGGAGGCCTGAGCCATAGCATAGTGGGGAGGGCTTTTACCTTGCATATGGCCAGCTCAAGGGTTTTTTGGTTGGGGGGTTGAGAGGTTTTTTGTTTGTTTCTTTGTTTGTTTGTTTTTGGGTCACACCGGCAGTGCTCAGGAATTACTTATGGTTCTGCACTCAGAAATCGCTCCTGGCAGGCACGGGGGACCATATGGAATGCCAGGATTCAAACCACCATCCATCCTTGATCAGCTGCTTGCAAGGTAAACACCCTATCTCTATGCTATCTCTCTGCCCCCCAAGCCCATATTTGATCCCCAGATCCCTTGAACCTGCCGCTGTAATCTGAGCACAGAGCCAGGAGTGACCCCTCAGTGCTGTCAAGTGTGGCTCCCCAAGAATACAAAGAGAACACCCATATAACCAGGAATTCCACTACTTAGTCTCTATCCCCAACACACACAAAACATCAACTCAAGGGGTCTGAGCAGTGGTGCAGTGGCAGGGTGTTTGTCTTGCACACAGCTGACCTAGGACGGACTACAGTTCGATCCCCCATGTCCCATATGGTCCCCCAAGCCAGGAGCGATTTCTGAGAGCATAGCCAGGAATAAGCCCTGAATATCACTTCGTGTGGCCTAAAACCAAACACCAAAAAAAAAAAAAAATCAACTCGAAAGGATCTATGCACACCTATGTTCAAATCTACACTTACTACAATAGCCACGATATGGAAACAACCCACATGCCCCACTATTGATGAATAAATCAAAAAGTTGTTAGACACAGACACAATGAAATATTATGCAGCTCTAAGAAAGAGCAAAAGCAGGCACATTGCAGCCATGTGGATGGAACTAGATTATGTCAGGCTGAGTGAAGTCAGTCAAAAGGAAAGGGATAAAGAATGATTTGTCCTATAAGATACACTAAAGATCTCAGAGAGATGCCAAAAGCTGCTTTATTCCTCCACTGAGCCCTGTTCTCTGGAGCCTTCTCAGGATGGAGGCAGATCAAGTCCTCAACCTGACAAAGCCCCAGAACTCCACCCACTCATATCTAACTCCCACCACAGCTGTGGAAATGGCCAAGTTTCATGACTGATCTTGGAAGGACACCTGCAGTTGATGGTCTCAGTCTAAACCTCCATATACGCAGGCACACAACACCTCCAAACTTCACATACCTGATAGCCCAATAGAAACACAGAAAATTAGATGGAAACATCATGTAAAGACCACTAAACTCAGTGAGTGAAATTAATGACACAATAAGTTTAACTAGAACCTCAGCTCAGTAAATCCTCAGATAACAACTTTGTATCTTATAACACCATTTTTACCTGTTAGGAGATACCATTTCTATGTCTCACCAAATCAGACCATGGGTTTGTATCTCATAACACCATTAGGAGATATATGCTGTATCAAGCATTATAAAGTAAATCAGTTTATGTTAAGGAAACAGGCTTGGGGGCAGGGAATTAGGGACACTGATGGAGGGAAGACATTGATACCGGTGTTAGGACATTCATTACCTGAAACAATGGCATTATGAACAGCTTTGTGAATCACTGTGTTTAAATAAATTTTTATACAAAAAGCTTTCATACAAAAGCTAAAAAAAAAAAAAGATACACAGCAAAGTAGCAACAAAGGGCCAAAGTCAACACAATAGGAGAATTGATCCACACAACTGAGTTTGTGGAGAGAGGAGTTAGAATGGAGAGATGTTGAGGTCCTTGAGGGATGGAGGTGAGTACACTAGTGAGAGGCGGGATGTTGGGATTATGTATAAGAGATAACATTATTAATAACATGTAAACCACAGAACCTCAGTCAATAAAAGAAGTTTATAAAATATGATTACTGAAAGTCAGCAAAGAGTGGTTTGAGATTTCTGGTGGATTAAGTGGCCATTGAGAAATCATGGTGTCACTCAGGTGCCCAACAACAGATGAGTGGCTAAAGAAACTGTGGATACGAGCTGGAGAGATAGCATAGAGGTAAGGCATTTGCCTTGCATAAAGAAGGACAGTGGTTCAAATCCCGGCAAACCATATGGTCCCCGAGCCTGCCAGGAGCGATTTCTGAGCGTAGAGCCAGAGGAACCCCTGAGCACTGCCGGGTGTGACCCAAAAACCAAAAAATAACATAAAATAAAATAAAATAAACTGTGGTATATCTACACAATGGAATACTTTTAGGAAAAAATTAAGTCATGAAATTTGCCTACTCATTGATGAACATGGAGACTATTATGCTGAGTGAAATAAGTCAGAGCAAGAGATACAGACACAGAATAATCTCACTCATCTGTGGGATTTAAGAAAAATAAAATATGGGTCAGAGAGATTGCATAACAGTAGAGTATTTTCCTTGCACACGGCCAACCCAAGACGAACCTGGTTTGATTCCCCACATTCCATATGGTCCCCTGAGCCTGCCAGGGGCAATTTCTGAGCGCAAAGTCAGGAGTAACCCCTGAGTGCCGCTGGGTGTGACCCAAAATAAAAAAAAAATAAGAAAAGAAAAGACAGTATGGTACTAATACCCAAAGACAATAAAAATGAGGGCCAGAAGGACCAGCTCGCGATATGAAGCTTACTACAAAGAGTGGTGATTGCAGTTAGAGAAATAACTACACTAACAACTACCATGACAATGATAATGAGAGAGAGAAATAGAATGCCTGTCTTTGGGATGAGAGGTGAGAGAGGAGAGAAATGGGGGACACTTAAGGTGGGAAGGTTACATTGGTGAAGGGGATGTATATTTTATAACTGAAACCCAACTACAAATATGTTTGTAACCATTGTGCTTAAAGAAATTTTGAGAGAGAGAAAGAGATAAAAGAAAGAGAAAGATAGAAAGAAAGAAAGAAAGAAAGAAAGAAAGAAAGAAAGAAAGAAAGAGAAAGAAAGAAAGAAAGAAAGTAAAAGAAAGAAAGAAGAAAGAAAAAGAAAGAGAAAGAGAAAGAAAAAGAAAGATAAGGAAAAGAAAGAAAGAAAAAGGAAGAAGAAAGACAGAAGAAAAAGAAGAAAGAAAGAAAGAAAGAGAGAGAGAGAGAGAAAGAAAGAAAGAAAGAAAGAAAGAAAGAAAGAAAGAAAGAAAGAAAGAAAGAAAGAGAGAGAGAGAGAGAGAAAGAAGAAAGAAAGAAAGAAAGAAAGAAAGAAAGAAAGAAAGAAAGAAAGAAAGAAAGAAAGAAAGAAAGAAAGAAAGAAAGAAAGAAAGAAAGAAAGAAAGAAAGAAAGAAAGAAAGAAAGAAAGAAGAAAGAAGAAAGAAAGAAGAAAGAAAGAAAGAAAGAAAGAAAGAAAGAAAGAAAGAAAGAAAGAAAGAAAGAAAGAAAGAAAGAAAGAAAGAAAGAAAGAAAGAAAGAAAGAAAGAAAGAAAGAAAGAAAGAAAGAAAGAAAGAAAGAAAGAAAGAAAGAAGAAGAAAGGAAGAAAGCATGGCTTATCCTTTGGCATGCTAATCATAATGCAGAACAGGCCTCTTTGCAGTTTAATCCGGCACTCATAAAATCAAAGTTTCTCCTAATGAAGTCTTGAGCCCTGCCTCTTAATATTTGGAGAGTCAGAGGATCTTGTCTGGAATTATATTTTTGCTCCTGCTTATTTTAAAGTTTTTTGGCTTCACCAGAAAGGAAATAAGCTCAGTTTTTAATGTTAGAAGTTTAAAAGTTGCTTTGTTTAAAAAAAACTAAATGCATATAACCAAAAAATTGGATAAAAGTGAAGCTATCACTATTTGTAGATGATATGATAATATAGGCAATAGACCATAAACTCTGCACTAAAAAAATCTTTAAAAAAAAAATAAAACAATACAGTAAAGTAGCAGGCTACAAAATCAACATGCAAAAATCTGCTGCATTCCTATATGCAAACGATGAACTAGAAGAGGAAAAAACACAACTTTATTTAAAATAGTATCTATGGTGTTAGGGTGCTGTAAGCAGGAATCTCTGCACTAACTGTATTGTACATCACAGTGCCTTAATAAAATTTAGGGAAGAAATAGTGTTCTAAAAGAATCAAGTACCTAGGAGTCAACTTAACAAAAACATGAAAAACATGTACATTGAGAACTATAAAAGCACTATTGAAAGAAATAGAAGAGTACACCAGGAAATAAAAATAATAAATTCCATGTTCATGGATTGAAGAAAAATAGCATTATTAAAATAACCATCCTACCCAAACCATTATACAGATTCGACTCTTTTCCCATAAAATACCAACCGTATTTTTCAAAGACTTAGAACAAATGTTACTAAAGTTTGTACAAAATTATAAAAAAAATAGTCTGCATAAGCAAAGTAATTATTATGTACTAAAATGAAGAGAGACTCAGATCAATAGAAAAGAATTGAAACCCCAGAGATACACCCTCAGATGTATGGAAAGTTAGTCTGTGACAAAGAAGTGGAGTGAACACAGCAGAGCAAGGAAAGCAGTGGGAGGAAGGAAGAGGAGGGGAAGCAACATAAGGACAGTGGTGGAGGGTGTGGGGCACTTTGGTGGTGGTAAAAATACAGCAACTGTTATATCCAAACCATAAATGTTAACAGCATATAACCATGTTACCTAAACTACAATTTTTAAGAGTTTAAGTGTAACCAAGGCCAGAGCAATAATACAGAGAGTAGCAATAAGACTTTGCTTTGCATGTGACAGATCTGGGGTCTATCCCCAGCACCCCATAAGATCCCCTGAGCACAGAGCCAAGAGTAAAACACTGCTACACATCTTTGAGCACAGCCAGATCCAGAACAGACACCATCAAATGCTGGGCAGGTAGTGAAGGAACAAAACGCTTTCTTCACAGCCCAAGGACAGTGGTTGGGTGCTGTGGCTTTAGGAAAGCTTGGTGGTTTCTTACAAAACTAAAAGTGTGACTGTCATTCAGTCCAGAGACTGGTTGTCCTTTTTTTTTTTTTTTTTTTTTTTACTCAAGGGAGCTGAGAACAAAATGTGGAGGCCACCCGAGGAAGTCAGAAAAATCATTGATGCATGGTGCCAGATAGACAAAGACTGGAGGATTCCAGCTCTGGTAACATTCTGGGAAAGGTAGAACATGACAGCCTAGAATAACACAAATGGATACAGAGAAAGTGCAGGGAGAACCAACACCCTGTGGTACAGAATGATGGTTGAGTGTCCAAGCCCATGAAGCATGCATCTCCCAGAGTGATGCCAATAAAGTTTCTAGGGACAGTCATGGAAGCAATGGAACATTTTCTGTGGTAGCCTAACTGGACAAGAGGAAGGTGATGGCTGAGGAAACATTGGTTTCAGGAGCATTTACAAAGAGCACCAGGGAAGAATCATGTTTAAATAGGCAGATGAATAAAGACTACACCAGTGGCGATTAGGGTTACTCCTGGCTCTGCACTCAGAAATGGCTCCTGGCAGGCTGGAGAAATCATCAGAGATGGTCGGCAGTGTGCAAGGCAAATGTTCCACCCACTGTGCTGTCCTTCCAGCCCCAGAAGATAATTGTTTGAACTGCCATATGACCCAGCAATCCCTCTCTTGGGTATCTATCCCCAGAACAGAAAAACACTCATACAAAAGGATGTCTGCACACCACTATTCATTCCAGCACTCAATACCATAGCTAAGCATTGGCATCAACCTAGATGTTCAACAACAGATGAGTGGATCATGAGATGTGGTACATATATACAATGGAATACTAACATGGCTGTAAGGAATGATGCAATCATGCAATTTGCTGCAACATAGATGGAACTGGAAGAAATTATGTTAAATGAAGTAAGCCAGAACAAGATAAAGACAGGATGATATCACTTCTATGTGGCATTTATAATAACTGCATGGAGAAATACATGGTTTGAAAAGGGTTTGTCTAGAACACTATGCCTCAGAGTATAGTGAGGTGAAGAAAAGAAATTAAGTGGAGGAGGAGAAGCACAAATATGAAAGGATGAGGGACAGGAGCCAAGGGGTCGCAAGTGCATTGGTGGTAAATATCCAAGCCAGAGTCAACAAGGAAATCATGAGACCCAAACATTAACAACCAAAATTTTAAAAAGTGCCTGTAATGTTGGCAGGCTGGGGTTGGGGGTAATGGCATAGGATGGACTCTGCTAACATTAGTGAAAAGAGGTTGACACTGGTGGTGAGATTGATAATGAAACATTGTATGTCTAAAACCCAACTATAAAGAACTTTACAAATCACAGTGATTTAAATAAAAGATTAAAAAGAAAAAAGAGGATAATAGTCCCAATGCAGTCTCTATTTGGTTTGGGTGCAGAGGAGAGTCTGGGTGAATGGGGAGTCTTGGAGGGGTGTCTGGGTGCAGGGCTGGGCACAGACTGGGTGGGAGCAGTGATGATGAGCCAAGCCTTGCTCCCCACTGGGCTGCATCGACTGAGTCATCAGCACCTCAGAAGTTAAAAGGTCAATTGTGGCCTTTCAGAACCATGATCTATAAAGTAGAGCCTCTGCCAGTCAGGGGCCTGGGAGAAAGGGCATAAAGGGCTCCCCTACCCCTGCTTTCCCCACAAGTAACCTGCGTGTGTGCCCAGACCACAGGCTAAAGGTCGTGGGGAGGGGACTTCCAAGGCCACACACACCTCTGAGCCAGTCCAGTGGTTCCAGCGGGAGTCCCACATTCTGCCATCTCAGAACCCCCATCTGCAAAGGGAAGCTTCTAGGGGGAAGGGTCCACACTTGGCTGTGCCCTCAGTTTCTCCTGCAGCCTCCTCCAAAGGGCACCCCAGCAGATCTTCCCTGCACACACACACACACACACACACACACACACACACACACACACACACACACACACACACACCATCTTGTCTGAAAGCAGCAAGATGGTCTGTGGCCAGGTTTAAATTCAAACCCAGGGTTGGGTTGATGGGGCCCAGAGTGATAACACTCAGGGAGGGTGTTTGCCTTGCACGTGAATGACCAGGGTTTGATCCCCGGTATCTCATAGAGCCCCCTGGGTACAGAGCCAGGAGTAATCCCTGACTGCTGGGTGTGAGTCCACAAAACAAAAGCAAACAAGCAAGCCAAACCAGTATGAGTTGGCCAATTTTGGAACTTACCCAGGGACATGAAGGTCAATGCTAGCCGCTGTCAATGCTCAGATCACAAAGCCCATGCAGGCAATGCTGAGATGCCCGGCCCACACCCCCTACTTACAGAGGGCCTGCAAGGGGCACTGCCTGCATTTTCTAATTGGGTCCACGTGGGTGGTGGGCAGGTAACATAGGCCCAAACTTCATCCCGATGACCCTCAACCACCTTGCTCCCCAGAGGACACCCTGGCCTGGGCAGCCAGAATCAGACAGGTGGGGGGTGGGGAGATGGAGCGCCCAGCTGGAATCTGAAGACCTCAGGTGGAGTGTCAGAATGGGTCTGGGTGAGAGGGACCTACTTAGCAAGCAGGGTATCAGACACGGCCACCAACACTAGGGCAGACCTGAAATCTCATGACACCTTGTGGAAGAGCAGAGGACATAGGAGTTCTGGGGGACAGAGACAGGGACATGGGAGACAGAAATGAGGACACTGGGGGAATGACATGGGACACTGAGAGACAGACACGGGGACACTGGGACAGACATGGGAACACTGGGGATGGGCATGGGGACAATGGAGACACTGGGGGACAGACACAGGGACACTAATGGACAGCAGTGCAGATGGAAACAGGGTGCCATCCTCAGACAAGCAGCTTCACAGGCCAAGAGTCAGACCCACCATTTGTCAACAGGCAGACACAGGGTGAGCAGCCGGCTCACTCGGGCACCCTACTGCTCTCTCTCCTCTTTTCAGCCCACTTACCCCACCCACAGCCCAATTCTAGAGACCCCCCCTGAACAGATTACATGTGCACAAACCCTCCCCACGGTCCCCATCATGAAAGCCCAGACTAAAACATGAGTCAGATGTCACCTCCAGACAGACACACCCCCAAAGGGCCTTCAGCATCTGAGTTATAGCAAATTACAAGGTTTCAGCTTTGCTTGCAACTGCTTCGAACTGCATTGTGTGTCTATGCCATCGTGTTGTTATCGATTCCAACTCCTCGGCATCGTAGTGCCGAGTGCAGCAGAGAACATAGGTGCCATCCAGCCAGCTTTCTGAATTAATTAATGTCTTTGTGTTCTTGGGATAACTGCCAAGAACTGGAATTGCTGGGTCTTCTGGAAGTTCTATCTTCATTTTTGTTGTTTGTTTGTTTGTTTGTTTGGTTTAGGGGCCAGACCCAGTAGTGCTCCTGGCTCTGCACTCAGGGCTCATCCTTGGTGGTGCTCAGAGGACCATATGGGATGCTGGGGATGGAATCATGGTAAGCCGCATGCAAGTCAAACGACCTACTAGCTGTGTTATCGCTCCAGTCACTCAAGTCTTCTTTTTTTTTTTTTTTGTTTTTGTTTTTGTTTTTGGGTCACACCCAGCAGCGCTCAGGGGTTCTTCCTCACTCTTTGCTCAAAAATCTCTCCTGGCAGGCTCAGGGGACTATATGGAAAGCTGGGCGGATTCAAACCACCGTCCTTCTGCATGCAAGGCAAACACCCTGCCTCCATGCTATCTCTCCAACCCCTCAAGTCTTCATTTTTAAGTTTTTCTACATCATACTATTTCTTACAAAGGTTGAGCCAGACAAAATTCCCATCGGCATCTCAGCACATCCCTGCCAGCACTGGCTGTTTCCCAGTTTGGAGAGAAGCCAATCTCATTTGTGTGAGATGCTACATCATTGTGTTGGTTATTTTTAATTTGCATTTTCTGATAAATTAGAAGCTTATTTTATAAGAGGACACTGACCCAGTGTCCTCTTCAGAAAAATATCTGTTCATCTCCTTTCCCCATATTTTGATGAGGTTAATGGTTTGTTGGTGAGATTTGTGAGGGCTTTAGATGGCTTGAATATATATATAGATATATATATAATTGTATATATACATATATATCTGATGTGTAAATATTTCTCCCATTAAGTAGGTTGTCTTTTATTTCAGCCTGAATTTCTTTTATTGTGTAAAACTTTTCAGTTTGATCTAGTCCAAGTTGTTTTTTTTTTTTTTTTTTTTTTTGCTTTTCTGCACCAAAGTTTATTTGAGTGGGGTTTTCTTTTCTTTATATATGACTGTATTGCTTGGAACCTCCTTTCTAGTACTGCTTTTGCTGTGTTCCATAAATTTTGATAGGTCGTGTCTTTATTCTTATTTGAAAAATATTTTTGTTTCTTCTTCTTTCATTTTCCCTTTGGCTAATTGGTGTTTTAAAGTACATACATCGTTTTCAGTTGTTAGAGCTTTCCTGGACTTTATTTTCATAGTTAATGTCAGCATTCATGGCATTGTAGCCTGAAAAAAATGCCTGCTCTGATTTCTATTTTGTGGCCTTACAGACCCTAGAGTTGTGTCAAGCATGTAGTTTCTCCTGAGGAATGGTCCATGAACTCTGGAGAATGTATATTAGGAAATGTGAATGTTCCTGATATGTCCATTAATCTCAGTTCTTGACTTCATTGAAGCCTAGTTTCCTTATTGATATTTTGTCTGATCTGTTCAATGATGACAGTAGGGTGTCACACTACTGCCATCCATATATCTCTTCAATTCTCCAAACTATTGCTTTATAAACTTTGCTACTCCTCTGGTGCATATGTATTGATAAGAATTAAGTCCTTTTGAATGATTGATTCTTTATCTAATGTCATGTCTGTGCCTACCTTTCTTGGGGGATTGTAGGTTTAAGGATACACCTAGCAGTTCTCAAGGCTTACTCCTGGCAGCCTAAGGGACCAGATAGGTGCTAGAGATCAAACTCAGGTTGGCCACCTACTAAGTAAGCACTCTATCCACTGTACTATTGTCCTGGCCCAAGTCTCTTACTACTTTTTGACCTCTTATTACTTTTTTTTTTTTTGGTTTTGGTTTTGGTTTTTTTGGGCCACATCCGTTTGATGCTTAGGGGTTACTCCTGGCTATGCACTCAGAAATCGCCCCTGGCTTGGGGGGACCATATGGGACGCCGGGGGATCGAACCGCGGTCCGTCCTACGCTAGTGCTTGCAAGGCAGACACCTTACCTCTAGTGCCACCTTCCTGGCCCCCTCTTACTACTTTCTTAAGCTTAAATGCTATTATGTCTGATAGAAATATGGCCATCTCTGCTTTTTTTCAGTATGTCATGAGTCTCTTGATTGTGTCTACCCATTCACTCTGAGCCTGTTTAATATGAGATTTCAATTCTCTTATAAGCAACAGAAAGTTTCATATTGTTCCCTGATCCATCCAGACACTCAGTGCTTTTTCAATAGGAGAGCTCATTCCATTGACAGTTAAAAAATTACTGACGGGCCCGGAGAGATAGCACAACGCCATTTGCCTTGCAAGCAGCTGATCCAAGACCAAAGGTGATTGGTTCGAATCCCGGTGTCCCATATGGTCCCCCATGCCTGCCAGGAGCTATTTCTGAGCAGACAGCCAGGAGTAACCCCTGAGCACTGCCGGGTGTGGCCCAAAAACCAAAAAAAAAAAAAAATTACTGACATGTTGGCACTTATCTCTGAGAATTTTGGTTGCCTCTGACATTTGACCCAGGCCATTCTATATTCCTAGTAGAGCTGTTTGATGTGACAAACTAAACTGATTTAAATGTGAGGACTCAGCTTTTGACTGAGAATGCTTTTATTTTTTTCTTCAAATCTGAATAAGGGCAAGAGAGACAGTACAGACTTTAAGGTTGTATGAAACGGGCCCTGCTGTGAACTCCTGTATCACCTAAGGTCTCTTAAGCAGGTCACTAGGAGTGACCACTAAGCACATTCAGGAGTGATCACTGTGCACCCCTAGTTATGGTCCAAAAATAAGACAACAAATCTGAGTGATAACCTTGCAAGATAGAGGATTCTTGGTGAAAGTTGTTTTTCATATATTCAGTACTTTGAATAAATCATTCTAATCCAATGAATATATCACTCTTTTTATATCTCTTCTTTCTTGTAGAGGTTCATTTGACAAAACCAATATAAATCTTAGCTTTTCTCTTGCTGGCTTAAAGAATCTTTTATTCTGGCAATTTTGATTACAATATGTCTTGGGACTGCTCTCTCTTTAGATTTACTTTCCTTTGGTACTTTGGGACTCAGAGATCAATGCTCTAATCTCCCTCTTCAGATTAGGAAGTACTTAGCTACTATCTCTTCCACAAGCCTTTTCTCCTCTTTCCTTCCTTCCTTTTCTTCTGGAATTCACATGATTCTAAGGTTGTTTCTCCTGGTATTTTCTCTCAACAATATCTCTTACACGTTCTTTATATTTCCTTGATCTCTATTCTAATACCTCTTCTTTACTGACAGACTTGTTTACCTTGTCTTCTAGGTCATGAATTCAATTTTCAGTTTCATCCATTCTGCCTCTTAGACCTACTACTGCTTTCTTTAGCTCTTCATTTTTACTTGAATGAGTTTGTTATTTTTTTTATTAGACTCCAAGCTTTTTTATTCTCTTGTCGATATTTTTTCTTCAGATTATTAGATGCTGAGAGAGAATTGTTGTTGCAAAGTCTTCTTCAGATAATTTATATATAGATTCAATGTAGATGAAGACCTTCCTGGAATTTGGTCACCATGAATGAAGCCTTCTTTTTTCTTTCTTTTTTCCCTTTTTCTAGAGTTGCGTTAAATGTGGATGAGATTAAGCCATCCACAGATCATGAATCTCTCTGGCCAGTGGAGTTCAGCTCCCTTCCTGGGCCAGGGCCAGGATGGAGTCAAAGTGGACACCCCTTGTGATCTACCTGCCCATGTGCATGGTGGGACTCTGGCCAAAGCACATCTTTCCTTATAACCCCACATGACTCCAGCCAGCACACACATGAATGAGGAACCTGGGCAATGCTTCTTGGCCAAGACATCTCAAGGGCCTCCTCTTCTAGAGCAGGATGATGGGCAGAACAGAGGTGGACTGTGGCCAATACTCCTTAATGGTGTGTGGCTACCATGGGACTTCAGGGTTTTCTGTGGTGTTGATTAGTTGAATTTTTAATCTCACTCCACACAGGGACACAGAGTCAACTGGACACCTAACCAAGCAGAAGACAGTCTTCCTGGGCCCCTCATGGAGAAGATACAGCGTCACTTCTGCTCCCACCTTATTGGTTCTGCTTACCTGCTCAAGCCCTGTCCCACGACATTGATTGGCTCCCTCCAGATTGTCTGGCATGAACCAATGAGTGATGCCCTTAGTGGTGCTTGCCTAAGGAGTTGGGGGAGTGGTCTCATATTGGAGTTCAGGCCTAGCCTCATGCAGTAGGTGCTCCTGCAGCTCTGGACATAGCTGAGGGCCCAGGCTATGCCACCAGGATGCTTGGCCTTGGACAAGTTACCGTGCTATTCCTGTGCATCCATTTTCTTCTCTGTAGAATGTGGTCACAGTGGTGGTCTCTATCTCATCAAGTTGAAATACAGGGGGCTGGAGTGATAGCATAGCAGGAAGGGCACTTACCTTAAAAGTGGCCGACCCTGGTTTGATTCCCGGCATCCCATATGGTGCGCCTAGCCCCCCAGGAGTTATTTCTGAGCCCAGGAGTAATTTTTTTTTTTTTTTTTTTTTTTTTTAGTTTTTGGGTCACACCCGACAGCGCTCAGGGGTTACTCCTGGCTCTCTGCTCAGAAATCGCTCCTGGCAGGCACAGGGGACCATATGGGATGCCAGGATTCGAACCACCATCCTTCAGCATGCAAGGCAAACACCTTACTTCCATGCTATCTCTCTGGCCCCCCAGGAGTTATTTCTGTGCACAGAGCCAGGAGTAATTTCTGAGCACTGCAGGGTGTGTCCCCAAACCAAACCAAACAAATAAATAAACAAAGGTGAAATGCAAATTTAAGGAAGCAATTCAGAGATTTGTGCTTGGCATGGCCAGGATTTAGAAACTGAAAGCCGTTTGTCATCATCACATCCTCTTCATTATTTCGGGGAACACGAGTCCTGCATCTGGCCTCAACTTCAGTATCTCTCCCTTGCACATCTCCTCCCACCCCCCACCCCCCATCTAGTCCTAGCCCTGAGCTGTTCCACAGTCTCCTGGACTCTGCAGAATAAAGGGGGTGGGGTAGATACTGAAAAGCTGTAATTATCGCTGGCTCACAGGCTCAGCAGAAGAGAAAGGAGCCGCCCAGCCCACCTAGCAATTAATTTCCGTGGAGGAGGAGGCCGGCAGCTGAGCCAGATGCACCGTGGGGCAGCGCTGGGTGGAGATTCCAGCTCCCTTGGGTGCTAGAGGAAGGGTCCTACTGGGGAATGCCTGACCTGCATCTCCTTGCCTGAACCCTCCAGAATCCCAGGGGCTTGAGAGCAAAAACCAAACACCCAAGAAACCCTGCCCAGCCCCTCTGGTCTCCTCTGGCCCCCTTCTATTCCCACCAAGCTCTTTCTGCTATTCCCACCAAGCTCTTCCTGCTCAGGGTGTCTTCAAAGACTGTCTGCCTGCCCTAAATGCTGTTTCCTCAGTCCCTCATCCGGTTCCATTCCAAGGAGGAACCTCCTGTCCACCACAAAACCTGCTGTCTGATCCCCACATCTCCATGAGGTCCACACTTGGGGGATGTCCCAGGTGGTGACAAAAGCTCTGGAAAAAAAATGCCTTTCCCCAAGGATGAGGGTGAAAACGGCTGGTGCTGCCCATCCAGGCCTGTGTGCGCCTCTGACTCAGCAGTCAGCCTCCCCACCTCCCCACCCTGTCCCCCACAGCCTGCAGGGCCCCGTCCTGCTAACGAGATTCCTCTCTGCAGTGCTTGGGCTGCCAAGCGCCTGCCGCCTGTCGGCGCTAATTAATTCCAGGTTCCACATGAACGGGAGAACTGGAAATGAGCACTTTGAGGGAGTCAGGCTCTGCCAGCCCCCAGATTACAGGGAGCCGGAAGCCTAGAGGCATGGATGGCTCCTGGCACAGGAACAGAATCAAGAGCTGTTTCCTGGCACCCCACTTCTCCCCCCCCCCCATTCTTTGGGGCTGGGCAGATGAGGATGTAGCGGGAAACCACAGGCCCCAGGCTAATGGGCTCATACATGGATGCCAATTACCCTTAGTATAGACTGAGCCCCCCCCCCTCTATCTATGTCAGTCCCTCTTACTTAATAATCTCTCCTGATCACCCCATTCCCCCAATCTCCACTGAAGTCACTATTGGTACAACTCAGCCACCTGTGAGTCCTGGACTCCCTCTGCAATGCTCTCTGCCTGGCTGTGAGGCTCAGAAACCCTCATTCCTGTGCCACAGCCACAGGCTGCATTTTGGGGTGCTAGGTAAAGAAGCTCAGCCCTGGGGCATTCCAGAGCCTCGAGCACTGTTTGTTCAAATTAAAGTGAGCACAGGCTTGGGAGCAGGACCAGAACTGAGAGTCCAGGAGGTCAGTTGAGGGCAGGGCATGAATGATACAACCTTCTTCTCATGCCAGCACCCCTAATGCTCCCTCTAAGAAACCGAGGGAGCCTCTGGCTCCAGATACCTTTTCCAAACCCTACAGCCAGGACTCTTGGGGAATTTCCAAATATTTTCTGAAGGAAGGTCATGGGGTACACATGTCCACTACCGCATAACACCCCAATGGGGCCTGAAGTACACCCCATAACCAAAGGGTACCTTTAAACAGCACATGTCAAAGCCATCCGGGCCTGTGCTGGCAAATTGGGGTGGGGGTAGCTGAGCTCTGGTTTGGGGCTTGTGGGCCTAGAAGTTTGGGGGCTGGAGAGGCTCATAGTAGAGTGTGGCAGCTTCAAGAGACCCTGGAACCCCAGTCCTCTGGGCCTGATGACAAGCACAGTGACATTTAGAAGAGCCATTTTGCTCATCCATCCCCCTCAGGGGAGCTTACAGGGATGGGGGGGTGCAGACACAGTATGAGAGTTCGCCCCAGATTTCACCCACTCCTGCTCACTAAGAAGAGCCAGACAAGACATACAGTCTCAGTCCAGAATGATTGAATCCCCCAAACCTAATGCTCCAACCCTCAGTCTGTTACCCTGATTCCTGCTCCCCGCCAGGCCTGTCCCTTCTGCCCATAGACCCAAATTTCAACTGAAAATCTTCCCCAGCCCAGCACTGAGCAGGTAGGTGGGTATAAGATCCACTTGTGGCCTTGGGAAAGGGGAGCCAAGTCCCTCTTACATTTGAATAAAGGCCTTGTTCATTCCAGCCTCAAAGCAGGATAAGGCTAGGCTGTCATGAGTGGGCACCACATATTGTTGGCACATTGTTGGCACCACACAGGCCCTGGGCTGCCTTGAATAGGCCTGAATAAGGCCAGAGTCCAGACAAACAGGGCTTTGAGGCACACCCTCTGCTCAGGGCCTTGGTTCTAGGCCCCGTGATGCCCCCCCTAGGCTCTATCTGCCCTGCTGGGGTATCATTTCACTGAAGGGGAGCACTCAAACCATTTTCTGGTCCGAAACAGCCTCATCCCAGGTCCCACACTCCTCCAGGACACTCCTTTTTGTGGATCTCAGAAATGAGGGACCATGAGACCCAGATAAAGCCTCAGCCCTGCCTGTGCCCTGGAGCTAGTAGAACCTGCTTTAGCTCAGTTGCACCCCCAAATACACCTCCTGAGATGCCCCTCCTCAAGGCTGATAGCCACTGAACAATACTCAGACTCAGGTTTCTGGGGGTATCATTAAGAATAGGAAGTGTTCCCCCTTCTTCTTAAAGGTCTATCCCCAGGATAACTGCTATAACAGGGAACTGTCACACCCCTTCTGCTCACCAGGCCTCTCCCCTCAGAGCCACTGTCAGCAGAGTAACAATGTTTTCTTTGGGCATCCCAGAAAGATGTGGCTGTGAGACGAAGCCCACCTTATGTTTGCGGGGTTTCCCACATCATCCTGGTTCTGCAAGGACTTTGGGGAACTCATTGAAAGCCGCCATGCTCAACTGTAGTTGAGCTCAATTGCAGAGAGACCCACTTAAAATTCAGGGGGCTTGAGGCTGGAGGAATAGCATAGCAAAGAGGGCATCTGCCTTGCACACAGCCAACCCAAGTTCAATACCTGACATCCCATATGGTACCCCAAGCCTGCCAGGAGTAATTTCTGAACACAGAGCCAAGAGTAAGCCCTGGGTGCCCAAAACTAAAAAACTAAAAAATAAAACTGCAGGGCTCTCAGTCTCAGGAGAGCCCCAAACCCAACACCGCCTGTGTCTCCATGGGTTCCTGGTCATACTTCTCTCTAAGTATGAACATGTGACAAGACATCTGACCCATCCCAGAGCATTTTCTGCTCTGAGTGCTCTGGGTGATCCCTGCTTCAGTTGGGAGATCCCCAGTTCTGCAGGGTGATAGTTTCAGCCCTAGGCACAAGCCACTCCACAGCAAAGCCCATCAATCTGGGATCCATCAGGGCAGCCTGGTCCCCCAGCTCCCCCAGACTATGAGTGTGGGCAGGACCCATGTCAACAATGGACAATCAGAGGCAATCGGGCCACGGTGAGAAAAGTTGATATTCCCTTGTGCTCCCAGGTCCCCTCGACAGAGCAGCAGAAGCAGAAGCTTCTTCCTCTGTATGTGGCCAACACAGGTTCCAGCCCTGGCCCTGCTGAGGGTCACCCGGTGGTAAGCCCTGAGCACCTCCATGCAACAACAAAGCAGCAGAAAATAAACAGAATGAAGCCAAGATCTTGCATGGGTTGGCTGAGAAGGTGTGGCAAGAAGGCCCATCAGTACATCTGCAGAAAACTCAGGGTACAGAGTTAAAGCTGCAGATGTTGAACAAGTTAAATTGTGACCAAGAAAAGACAGCTACATTGTGTGGAGACAGGAAAGCCTCTTCAGCAAATAGTTTTGAAAAACAATTTTACACACACACACACACACACACACACACACATTGTACTAGATAGTTCCCCCTGAGATCGACCTCAGAGGTCAATATTACAATGATTTGACTCTGTTGGCAAAGAAAGCAAAGCACAGATAAATAGGACACAAGAAACAAACAATTTTTTTTTTACTTATGAAAGGAGTCACTGTTAAAAATGAAAATAATGGGGAGGGCCACCTTACATACAGCTGGCCTGGGTTTAATCCCTGACATTCCATATTGTCCCCCAAGTTCACCAGAAGTGATTCCTGAGCACAGAGCTAGGAGTAACCCCTAAACATTTGTGTGGCCTACAAAAAAAACTCCCCCCAATAAAAGGAAAAAGAAAGAAAGAAGAGAAAAGATATGCTACTGTGCCATGTTACCTGATGGGACCAGCTACTCATATTTATCTTGATTTTAACCTTTGGCCCCTGCATACTGAATAGTTTAGTGAATTTTGTTAAAGATAGAATCAACACAATCCAACTGCTGGTCTTAAGGCAGCAATGCAAGTCTCTGAGTGAAATAATCCTATAAGGTCAAGATTGACCCATATGCACAAGAAGAGGGGGGAATATTAGAACCTAGCTTTACTTAACATAAGTGTGGCCATATTACAAGCCCAGCTCAGTGTGTGAACTGGAACAAGGCCTAAAATAACAAACTCCAGTCTCTGGAACCTGACCTTGCGAGCACATACCAGGTCCAGATGGCCAGTCACAAAGTGAGGAATGGTCTCAGATAGCAAAAGAATGTACAAACGGAAATCTGTGCCTTGGGTCTGTAAAGATAAGCTTTTCTTTTTACTAATACGGCTTAACTTACACATTTGTCTGTTACGGTATGAGAACCAATAGTTTTAAAGGTCAATTATGACTTTATGTGAAATCTCCTAGACACCCTTTAAAAATGCCTTGCAAGCTATAGTCGGGGTCATTGCCTAACAAGGGGTGACCCCAGCATGCTGGTAATAATAAAATTTCCTTGCCTATTGCAGTGCTGTTCCTCTGCTCTGTTCTTTGTGAGATGGATTTCAGATCCAGATCTTACAGACCAGCTCTGAGTAAACAGGTCTGAAGCAGAGTCTCCATGAGGATTAAGAAAACAAGACAGATACTAACTAGAGAGAAAGCATGGGGGTCAGGGGGCTGACTGCCTCGTGGACAGAGAGCCCCAACTGTCCTCTCCATTGAATATTTATTATTCAGTAATAATCAGTCATAGGAAGAAGGGTAGATAACAAACAGCTTCTCAATCAGTACTAACTAAACCTAAGGGGGTTACAATCTCATATGGTAATATGAGGAATGAGGAGGTTTTGGTATAATCTTTGCAGGTTTTCTTCCTTCAAGGAAGGGTGACAGATAGGGGACTGTATACAGGGCTCCCAACCCCCAGGGAGTAACCTGAGTGGTGTGGGCTTTCAGATAACTTGTGTTAAGAGCCCTTTAATTTTTATCTATACCTTTTCTCCCATTCCTTGACCTCTAACGTTTTGGGGTTTTTTTTTCTACTGTGTAATTTCCTACTACACTATCGATTGAAGTGGGGGAAGACATTTCTACACCAAACTTCAAACCAAGAGTTAATATTCAAGACATAAAAACTCACAAGCTCAACAACTAAAACACCAACAACCACATCTAAAATGGAACAAGGGAACCAGGGCAATAGCATAGCAAGAAGATTGTTTGCCTTGCATGTGCTAATCCAGGTTCAATCCCTGGCATCCATAAGGTCCCCCAAGTCTGCCAGGAGTGATCCCTGAGAGCAGAACCAGGAGTAATTCCTGGTCCACCAAACATGTGGTCCAAAACCAAACAAACAAAAAATAGACTAGGATTATAGTCAACCATGGGATAGTGACATATTTTTAAAAAGGATTCACAAGACAAAGGCTAAATAAATACATTTCAATATTTACTTTGGTAAAGTTTATATATATAGTTTGGTCTCTCAAACTATCTTTTGCAGAGATCTTGGTCTTTTTAAACTATTCTTAACAGATTTTACTTTTTTTAGTCACTACTGGAGTGACTATAAAAAGGAACTTTTTTTTTTAACTCAGTGAAACAGTTTTCATCTTATTTGAAGACCCACTGGTTCTAGGTCTCCAGGTCTTTGTCAAGTCTAAATTCTAACTTAGACTCCGGGTCATAATAATAAATGAGTTCAGACAATATAAAAATATCCCTTTCAAAAGTGGGGAGTGGGGGAGCTAGAGAGATAGCACAGTGGAGAGGACATTTGCCTTGTACATGGCTGGCCGACCAGGGTTAGATTTCCAGCATCCCATGTGGTCCCCCAGACCCTGTCAGGAGTGATTCATGTGGTCCCCTAGATCCTGTCAGGAGTGATTCCTGAGTGCAGAGCCAGGAGTAACCCCTGAGTAACCTCTGCTAGGTATGGCCTATCTCCCAAAAATCAGGCATCAAAAAAACTAGTACAATAGGCAGGACACTTGCCTTGTCCATAATTGACCCAGATTTGGTGCACAGCACCACATATGGTCCCCTTAGTAGGGGTGACCCCTGAGGAAGAAGTAAGCCCTGAGCATTGTCAGATGTGGTCCCTCTCCAAAAGAGTGGGGGAAATTCTCACTATTATTGTTTGCTTTTGGGTCACACCTAGGGATGCTCAGAGCTGACTCCTGGCTCTGCATTCAGAAATCACTCTTTACGGGGGACCCAATAGAATGCCAGAGATCAAATCCAGGTCTGCAAGGCAAATACCCTCCCTGTGATGCTATCTCTCTGGCCCTTCTCAATGTTATGTTATCCAAATGACGTTGGGCATTTCCCCCCTACAATGTAGATGAAACAGGAGGGAGTTATGCTAAGCAAAATAAGTCAGAAGAAGAAAAACAAATACCAGATAATTTTTCTACTTGGGACAGAAAGAAACAGTGCAAGGGCACAGGCAAGGTCCAGAGAGAATGAGCCCAGACCCAGCCAGAGCAGGGGAGATCTGAGGCTGGGGCAGGGGTGATAGAAAGGTCTCTAGGCCCTATGGCAGGGGTGACCTTTGACATATAAGCACTCACCCTCTTGGGGAAAAGCAAATAAAGGAGTGAGTTAGCCAATAAAGAAGGTCTTCACTCTTGGAGTTCTGCCTTGAGGGGCAAGAATGTTCTAGAACAGTCACAGATGGTTGATGTACATACAGGTCTAAGTCCTGATAGGTGAATGCAGGACCCTCATTCCCCAGGAGTTCACCACGTGCATGAGAGACCCTGGCCTGCCTGAGACATACCCCCCATTCTCAGCACAAGCCCTGGGGTACAGGGGTGTTAGATCTTTCCAGACTGCCTACTGCAGGGCTCTGGGGGGCAGAGGGGGCCTCTCCCCACTATGGGCCAGTGTTTAGGAAGAGTGGTGAGTGGCCAGAAAGAGCCCCCCAACAAAGTACCAGTAACTCCCAAATACACAGGAGTAGGTGGGGCTGGGTGGTGCTCTCTTCCTGGGCAGGGCAGCATTGGGGGTGGTATCACATGGGTCTCTTTCCCACCTCCCTGGTACTCTGAGTCACAGGGTCTGGGCCTTATATCAGGGTGACCCATTAGTGACTTGAATGTCAGGGCTATTTCTAAACTTCCCCCATTTCACAGCTTCTAAGACAACTACAGGCCACAACTGAAGGAAACTAAGGTAAGGGCATCTCTGCAGAGACCCAAGTCTATCAGGAATCAAGTGATACATGGGGTTCCCACCCCACCCCCAGGGTTGGGAACGGAGAGGTGCACAAAAAAAGGTGCACAAGCTGGGGATTTGGAGGTATCAGGGAAGAGATTTGTGGGGCAGAGGACATTGTCTGAGGTGGACAGGGCTAGGCAGCAGTGCCTAGACTTAGAAGGGGGAGGGCACCCCAGGGACCCACCAGGAAAGAGCCCCGAGTGTGCCCTGCCCCATCTGACTCAGTCTCCCCACATCCCTCACCCCTGCTGTCCCAGTGGTTTCTGCCCACCTAGACCTCCTGAGCCCTGATTTTTGGGATCCTGCCGTGTGTCACTCTGACCCTCTTTCCCCATCCCCACAGCAGAGCCCCCTCTGGCTAGGGTGCCCCTGGCCCACTTTGACTGCACTTGCACCCCGAGAACTCTGTCCATGCTGGCCAGCAAGGCTCTGCTCTGACCCTGCTAGGGGGCTGCCTCACCCCCATACCCCTTCCTCCAGGTTATCTGACCCCACACACATACACGCACTTCGCACTCAGGGGCCCCCTACAGTGCTGCTCTGAGAGCTTCACCAGAGACATGAAGGGACCCTGATGAAAAGCTAAAAACGGACCATCCCTCCCGGCCTGACCCACTTTCCTGCCGGCAGCTGCTCCTGGGCCCAACCCTCATGTCCTGATTGCTGGGGGTGGGGGTCATTTGCTGAGCAGGACTGGGGTAGTGGCTGGCCAGCCTGCAGCAGAGACCGGCTGTCAGGTCAGCCTGCTCATCTGGGAGCCCTGTCCACTCATGTCCTGATCTCTGGCAGGCCCTCTTGGAGTTGGAGCCCTGTGTCTGGGAGTGGGGGCTTAGCTGGAGGGGCAGAAGCCACTCTGACCTCAAACTCTGTCGAATGAAGAGTCTATTTAGGGGCACATGGTGTCTGTCGGTGTTGTGACAGCTGCCTATAGGGTATCTGAGGCAGCGTGTGACAGATGTGGGGGTGAGGTTCCCATTTCACACTCTCTTAAGTCCTCCAAACAGTTGTCTATGTGTCATTTATTTCCCCCTAAATGTGTAAAATTACGCCCCAACCATTCTGCCAACTTGGGATATTCTATTCATTTTGTTTTGTTTTTGTTATCTTTTGCGAAGGCTACCCCATCTAGATGCCACAAGCGTGAAGCCATGTGTGCTAACCATTTAAGCCTAGGAAAGGGAGCTAGGTCCTCAGCAGGGCCCCCAGCTGACTTCTAGGTGTACCTCTTTTGTCTCACATTCTGTGGGTTTCTTTTCTTTATCTTCTTTCCTTCCATCTTTCTTTCTTCCTTCCTTCCATCTTTCTTCCTTCCTTCCTTCCATCTTTTCTTTCTTTTTCTTCCTGCCATCTTTCCTTTCTTTCTTCCCTTCTTCCTTCCTTCCTTCCTTCCTTCCTTCCTTTCTTTCTCTCTCTCTCTTTCTCTCTCTCTCTTTCTTTCTTTCTTTCTTTCTTTTTTTCTCTCTTTCTTTCTCTTTCTCTTTCTTTCTTTCTTTCTTTCTCTCTTTCTTTCTCTCTTTCTTTCTTTTCTTTCTACTTTCCTTCCTTTTCCCTGTTTGGGAACCATACCTAATTGTGTTCAGTACTTATTCCTGGCTCTTCCTGTACTGTACTATGATTCTGGCCAGTAGTCGGGTATTAATGAGTCACCCTGAGTTCACTCAGTAAGGACCCCTGGTGATGCTCAGGGCATTCTCTGGGATGCTTGAGATCAAACCCAGGTTGGCTGCATACAAGGTGAGTGCTCTGCCCACTGTACTATAGTTCTCTGACACCTCTTGTATATTTCTATCAATTCTGCACATGGAGACTTAAAGTCACTGTGATCTCTCTCTCTCTCTCTCTCTCTCTCTCTCTCTCTCTCTCTCTCTCTCTCTCTCTCTCTCTCTCTCTCTCTCTCTCTGAAGCCATGTTTGCCTCACACAGTGCCTGCTCATGAGTGAAGGAGTAGTCAGTGGGTTTTTAGTGAGCTGGGCTGGGCTGGGCTGATGTGAGCTCACAACAACCTGGGACATACAAGCTCAGGAGAATGCTAAGGGCAAGGAAGCAATTTTCAGAGAATCCAGGCCCTAGGGACCAGGTGACAAGGAAGTGTCCTGTGAGCCCGATGGCTTCAGCTGGACTTGAGGGAAGGCAGAGCTCATCTTCTCTCTCACAGCACCCAAGCCTAGCACAAGAGATACCAGTGCCATGCTGGGACTGAGCACTAGGTGGGCACAGACTGGGAGAGGCTCAGCCAGAATTGTGCCTATCCCTTGTTTGAGGCACCGGAATCAGCCCTCCAGGCACCAATGTGGTTAGGGAAGTAGAAATGTGGGGTGCTTCATTCTGTGGATTTGGTTTGGTTTGGTTTGGGGGCCACACAGGCGGTACTTAGGGCTTACTACTGGCTCTGTGCTCAGCCACCAATCCTGGCGGTGCTCAGGGAACTATGAGGTGCCAGGCATTGATCATATGGGCTCCCTGCATGCAAGACACACAGCCTCCCGCTGTACTATGGCTCTGGCCAGTAGTGGGCTATTAATGAGTCACTCTGAGTTCACCCAGGATCAGTGACAAGAAGCCCTTCAAGATGGTGGGGAAGAGACAGGCAAGGAAAGTGGGGCCGCCCCTCCAGTGCCACATTGGTTGAGGGTCTGCTGGGGGCTGACTCTCCCTTCCCTGTGTCCCTAGGACAAAGAAACCTTAAGTCTGTGGGCCTGTCTTGTCTCTGGCTTTGTCTCAGGCCAGCAGAGCACTGACTACCCATAAGGACCCTGCACCCCTTAAGACAATCACCACTGGGCTGGAGCCATAGCATAGTGGGGCAAGCACTTGCTTTACATGTAGCCAGCCCAGATTTGAGCCACAGCCCCCCATATAGTCCCCCGAGCCCACCTGGTGTGATCCTTGAACTCAGAGCCAGGAGTAAGCCCTGAACACCACCTGGTGTGACCCAAAACAAACCAAACAAAAAGATAATAATCAACACGTTCCTCCCCCTAACAACAGTGATTGGCCAGTAAAGGGGTGTGACCTTATTCTAGCCTATAGGAGAGGAAAGTTTAGAAAGTGCTTCCTGCTTCCTCTGTCCCAGGAGGAAGTGGCTTGTTGACTTCTAGGTGTGCATTTACAGCAGGGTCTGACATTTCAGTCCCAAGAGCAAGAGGCTGGAACTTTGGGGCTGGAAGCACAGGGTGTGGGGACACCATTTGGAGGTCAGGGATGGACTGGAGTTAAGACAGTGCACAGTTTGTTCAGGGTCAGTTGGGAAAGGACAGATATCAGCTTTTGAGCTGCCTGATCTATTCTTACCTGAGGCTTCCCCCACTTTTCAGTAATACTAGCCCCTCTATTTTAAACTCCCTTTCTGTTGCAGCCCTCAGGTGAGGGTTTTCTCTTCTCAGAGGTCAGAAACAGGGGCATGTGTGTGTATGTGTGTGAATGTGAGTGAGTGAGTGAGAGAGAGAGAGAAAGAGAGAGAGAGAGAGAGAGAGAGAGAGAGAGAGAGAGAGAGAGAGAGAGAGAGAGAGAGAGAGAGAGAGAGAGAATCCTAGAACAAATGGCATCTCTACAAATTGCTTCAGGGCCAAAGCAGGACCATAAAATGGGAGATTCATCAAGCAACTTAAAGTTCAAGGTCTCCCATGCAGCAGTGGCAGCAATAAGGGGGAGCAGGGAGGAGAAAGGGGCACCCACAGCACCCACATGGGACTTCCCCAGCTAGACATCCCAAAAGGAGCAAGCCTGTGGCATCACAGCCCACGTTGAAGAACAAAGAATGAGTACTTGTAAAAGCTTGGGAAATGGCACAGGTACAAAAGGGCAGGGGGTAGGGGGAGAGGCTGGAAAAGAGAATAGGCCGGATAGTCCCAGAGTACAGTGACCCCCGGTTTGTGCATTAAGAAATCTCTGGCGGGGCTGGAGAGATAGCATGGAGGTAAGGCGTTTGCCTTTCATGCAGGAGGTCATCGGTTTGAATCCTGGCGTCCCATATGGTCCCCCGTGCCTGCCAGGAGCAATTTCTGAGCCTGGAGCCAGGAATAACCCCTGAGCACTGCCGGGTGTGACCCAAAAACCACACACACACACACACACACAAAAGAAATCTCTGGCTTTGGGGCCCAAGCTATAGCACAGTGGTAAGGCATTTGCCTTGCATGTGGCCAACACAGGACAGACCCTGGTTCGAATTCCAGCATCCCATATGGTCCCCCGAGCCTGCCAGGAGCGATTCTGAGTGTAGAGCCAGAAGTAACTCCTGGGCACTGCTGGATGTGATCAAACAAACAAACAAACAAACAAAAAAGAAATCTCTGGCATTGGGGGATATTTTTTGGCCACACCTGATTGTGTTTTGGGATTACTCCAGGCTCTATGCTCAGAAATCATTCCTTGCGGTGCTCAGGGGACCATATGTGGGATGCTAGGGATTGAGCCCGGGTTAGCCACATGCAAGGAAAAC
Source organism: Suncus etruscus (assembly GCF_024139225.1). Lineage (NCBI taxonomy): Eukaryota > Metazoa > Chordata > Mammalia > Eulipotyphla > Soricidae > Suncus > Suncus etruscus. The sequence goes on along the minus strand of NC_064850.1, from coordinate 43,305,256 downwards.
TCCCTTCTTGCTGTGCTATCACTCCGTCCCTCAGTTAACAAGTCCCTGTCTCCAGAGATCTTGACTAGTTTTGTGCCCTGCAGTGCCAGCTGACCCATGTGGATGGTAGAGGGGTCCTGGACCAGGTCAGGAGGACCAGTGGAGTCCATAAGCATTGATCAGGGCCCTGGAATTTGGGTTCCCCCTACAGACCCCAGGGAGGACCTTTATGCTCCACTGATTCCAGAGTTGTCACCATTAGAACATGAACAAAGGGGGAAACCAAGAATGAGGGGCAGAGAGACTTCCTATAAGCAGAAGGGGGCTTGAACCCAAATGGAAACTCCCAACTCCTCTTTCCTCCCTTAAACTTATTCCCTCATGGGGCTGAAGCAATAGCACAGCGGGGAAGGCATTTTCCTTGAACATGGCCAACTCAGATTCAATCCCCAGCATTTCATAGGGTCCTCTGAGCCTGTTGGGAGTGATTTCTGAGCACTGAGCCCAGGAGTAACCCCTGAGAGCTGCTGGATGTGGGCCCAAAACAAAAGAAAACAAAACAAAAACCCTGTTCCTTTCCAGGTTATGATCTCCCCAGCATTCAGCACCCCACAAAGCTGCCCTGAATGTCCTCATGGGCTTGGTGTCTGTGGAGGGGCTTGGGGGGAGCAAGAGATATTGCAGAGAGGCTGGACCAAGGACCTGGTTGTCACCCTGGCGGGCAGATGCTCCCTGACTTTCCTAATTTTGAGACCGAGAATCCTTTCAGGGGTCTTTCCCCCCTTACATACATTCATCTGGGGTCCGTGAGAGGCTCGGGGGACATCAGCACCTCTGAGGATCTCTTCATCACAGTTCAGGTCCTGGCGCCCCCAAAGTCCCCTTGCGATGGGGCTTGGGAGGAGGAGCTACACGGAGCTTTGAGTGTCCAGAAAGCTGCCATCTGTTCAGGCTGGCAGTGAGGAGCTGGGACTGGGCCGCACCCGCCAGAGTTCTGCCCTCAGTGTGGCGGGTGCTCATCACGGCCTTTATCCTCCTTCCGGCTCCCCAAGTCCTGGAACAAAGCACACAGCTGCGCCCAGGCACACAGTGGCAGTCGCTGGCATTTCCGCCCATTGTTTGCCTTCGTCTCCTTTCCATGCCAGCTCCAGCCTTGATACCAGGAACATCGGCGGCCTTTCGTGAATGCATCAGGATTCTGTTTCTTGCCATGGACCCGGGAACAGGGCACACAGTGCCCAAAGCTGTCCCCAGGGACACTAACTTTTCACAATGCTGCCTGTGATGGGCCCCACCACCGCAGGGAGGTTGGGCCAGAGGGACAGTAGATGACAGTTTCCACAACACAGCACTGAGGGCTCCAGGATGTGGAGCTCCAAGAAGGTCCCAGGTCCAGCCAAAAAGGGTGTCACCCAATGAGAGTTGAGAATGATCACTCTGGACAAGAACTGGGTGCTGAAAGGAGGGGAAGTGACAGCCATAGTACCCCTTTAGTAACAATAGAGCAGACTATTGTGTCTAAAGGGGAGAGAAGAAAAGAAGGGAGCAGGGTCTGCCTGTAGACAGGCGATGTCTGTAGGCAGTGGGGAAGGCAGGAGGGAAACTAGCACATTGGTGGCAGAAAATGTGCACTGGTGAAGGGCGTTGAACATTGTAAGACTGAAACTCAATCAAGAACAACTTTGTATCTGTGGGGGAAAAAAACTGAATTATCACTATAAACTGTATTCACAGTGATTAAAATAATTAATAAAAATAAGTACCACAGGGGCTGGAGAGATAGCACAGCGGTGTTTGCCTTGCAAGCAGCTGATCCAGGACCTAAGGTGGTTGGTTGGAATTCCGGTGTCCCATATGGTCCCCCGTGCCTGCCAGGAGCCATTTCTGAGCAGACAGCCAGGAGTAACCCCTGAGCACCACCGGGTGTGGCCCAAAAACCAAAAATAAATAAATAAATAAAAAGGTATCACTAAGGTCAAACTAGCTTGCTAGTTTCTCTCTTCACACACACACACACACACTTAAATACACACACAGAGACACATGTACACATATATTTACATGTGTGTATACACAAACATATCGCCACATACTTACACAGGTAAGTACAAGCTCACATGTACATTCACAGATGCACACAGACTTGTACTCGCATACTTACACTGACACATCATGAGACATGCACACAGAGACACACAGTGAGTCATGGACACACAGACAGTGAGACAGGCACACATGCATATCGTGTGGGCTCATGTACAGTGAGATACAACAGGCATTCATTCACACACAGGGGCACACATGCTCACATACACACAAAATACGTACATTAAAGAGAATGACGCTCTTTTTTCTTTATTGAGACTGAGGTTACAATCCCTTCCCTGCATCACACCAAAGCAGCCACTTTCCCTCACCAAATGCCCCTCCTTCCCTTCGGCCTCCCACAATTCTCCAGTGGCCCCACGGGAGGGGAGGCTGGGGTTGGGGAGAGGGAGGAAATGGTGGGTCCTTAAACAATTTGCAAAAACAAATGGAAGTAAAATAAGGACTTGCAGACTGTGGGACTCAGAGGAGGGTTCTCCTCAGCGACTTGAACTCCCAGATTCCTTCCAGTGTCAAAACAATGTTAACAGAACAATCTGGTGGACAGGGTTAGGTAAGGAGCCAGAAACAGCTGTTATGTGACAGGCAGGGCAGGGTTCATTCTATTTTTTTTTAAATCTCTTTATAGAATATTTAAATGTTTAAAAATTATAATAAACATGTTTAATGACATTTATAAGATGCATAGAAGTAAAATATATAGCAAATATCAAATAAGGTATATTTGTCTCCTATTACTTATGAAATAATGTAATATTATTTGAATGTAAGTTTAGGACTGTATACTATGGGGCCAGAAAGATAATATAGTGGAAAGAGCTTCCCTTGTACACAGCTAACTTGGGTTCAATCCCTAGCATCCCATATGGTCCCTTGAGCCCACCAGGAGTGAATCCTGAGCATTGCTGGGTATGGTCCAAAACTCAAAAACAATAAATATAAACTGAAAACTCTGAGCTACTATCTACAATATATACACATACAACCAACGACATTGAAGTGATAAGCCAACATAAAGTAAAATAAATAATAAATCATACTTGACTGATCCAGAAAAAAAAAAACTGCAGGAAAAAAATGGGGAGATAAAGCAGATAGGCCAATGCTTTGAAACTTAGCATTAAGATAATAGATTTAAGCCCAACCCTAGCATTAATCCTACTAACTGTACCTTACATGTACATCTAAAACCACCAATTAAAAAGATACAAGACCTTAAAAAAACAACCCCAATAATTCAGGATCTACAAGAAAACCAATTTGGTCTGAGAGCAGTCAGACTCCCAGTAAAAACCTAAATAAAGATGCTCTATTTTCCTTCAAGTTGAGAAACCCAGAATCACTATACTAATATCCCACAAAGTCAAATCAAAGAAAAATCATATTGCCAGGCACCAAGAGGATCGTTTTGTAATTTTAAAAAAAGTTTATTTCCTCCAGAACTAGTTCTTAACAATCTTGAATGTTGGCTTACTGAACAACATAACTCCAAGAACACAATACCAAAAAATATCCCTAAGTTGTATTGCAAAGAAAAATGAACACACTCACCATTAGAATCAGCTATTCCTGCCCTATCTCCCCCTGCAAGGGATAAACACTACCAGAACATTATAAGGACATAGAAGATTGAACAGAACTTCATCTAGCTGGGCCTGTGCCAATATTCCACCCACAATGGGTGAATCCACACTCTTCATTAGAACACAAAATATTTGCTGAGATCAAAAGGGTTTAGGGGAAATCAACAGATGTCCCTGAAGATTTGGGGGGACAAGCCCAGTGCTACTAGGTCCCCTCATTCTGGCAGTGGTTGGGACAGCCTGTGATGCCAGGGCTCAGACCCAGGACTCCATTCCTTTGTACTATCTCCCCATCCTCCTCTCCCTTACATCTAAGGGGTTGGCATCCTGCTAATTCTTATCCTCTTCTCACCATGGAATTCAGTTAGGAACCAGCAGCAACAGAGATCCCCGAAAATGCACCAAGCATTTGGACACGCAGCTCTGGACTCCAAAATCAACCACGCATCCCAGAAGGAATCACAGAGGGAAAGAGGAAATATTTTAAGCAGAATAAAGGGAAAACACATTGTCAAAAGAGCTGTGGTGGGGAGGCAAGTTATAGCACAAAATGCTTATACAAGAAGGCTCTGAAATTAGCCTCGAGGAACCAGGTTGGAAGTTGGCAGTGGTACCGACCTGGTGTGTACAAGGCCCCAAGTTCAAGATCCCACATCACACACACACACACACACACACACACACACACACACACACACACACACACACACACCAGAGCCAAGAAAGCCCAAAGTACAAAGAAAAAACGAAGCAGTAAAGAGCAGAAATCAAAGAGAAAACATTCAAAATCTGAGGGGGGTGATCAATAAAACGAAAGGCTGCTTCTCCAAGAAGAAAATCAGTAAATGTCTCAATGTCTCAGTGTTGGATCTTCTCTGTGACACTGTCCCTGAGCCACTTGACAAGATGGAACCCCATAGAACTACTATTCTGGGGAATCCCATAAAGCAACTGGGGCTTCTCCTTAAGGTGAAAGCTTCGAAGACACTGCTCCAGATGGGGAAGGACCGCACAAAGAGGGGCGCCATTTTCCCATGATCAGTGGTCACTAATTAGGCTTGACTCCAGGATATCCCTCCTTTCTCACAGAGCTCTCTGGTTAAAGAAGAGATTACCTATCAACACAGTGTTGCTCCTGAGACAGTTTTAAGTCCCTTTGTTAAAGCTTATCTTCTCCCTGAAGCCTCACTCCTCCCTGACTATCCTTCTGCTATGTCCTGTCACTCTGCAGGTCTCCCAATTCCTCTTGTTCTAAAAAAAAAGCATTGTTGAAGGAATTAAGGGTCTCTGATTATGAGCCTGGAAACTGTTCTTTTGCAGTCATCAGTTGGGGGCACATACATCCTCAGTCCCCAAATGCACTGGGAGGATAGAAGTTGGCCTTTTATATATAGTATGTATTATATATTATGAATATACACCTATATATTTATAAAATATATATATAAATAATATTACACATCACATAAATATAAAAAATGCATATGTAAATATTATAGGTATGTTTTATATATCTTATATTTTTAATAATTTATATATATAAAACCAATATCTGGCTAAGAGAAGTTATTATTGCTCTGGAGCCTTTATATGCAAAAGAAACCAAGGCAATATTAGCAACCAGCTACAGGGACAAATTCCATGAACTAGCCTGGCCTCTGATTCAGACTCCCGGGGCTCTTTTCTGATCTAATGAGTGTGGGAATGAAAGACACTCGTGGAAAAATTCAGGTCCAGATGCTCTCCCTTGATCACCCATGTCTCTTGCTCATCTCTGTTTCTTTGCTCTGGAGAAGGCTGAGTTCTCTCCTGAGCATGTATCTTTCCCCTCACATGTTTCTTAAGTCAGTCTCCATGAAAGCTATCTTCCACCAACCACCCCCAAAATTAAAATAAACACATAGGTATCTGCATGGTATATGAACAACTTGGGTTTTATGGGGGCATGTTAGGGCCTTGCTAATGACAGTTCACACTCTGTGCTCCACTGTCATTCCTAACAATGCTAAAATGGCTACACCTGGCTCACCTGTACTTAGAGATTACTCTTGGCTCATTGCTCAGAAATCACTCCTGGCAAGCTTGAGGATCATATGGGATGCTGAGAATTGAACCCAAGTTAGGTGAGTGCAAAGCAAATGCCCTTCTCATTATGCTATTGCTCTGGCCCCAGGACCCAAGTGTTCTTTTTGTTGTTGTTATTCCTTTGTCTCTGTTTTATTGGGGAATCTAGGAGATGGGTCCAGCAGTGCTCAAGGGTTACCATTGGCTCTGAGCTCAGAGCCCCGCTAGTGGAACTTGGAGACCACATGGGATATTAGGATAAAATCTGGGTCAGCCCGTGCAAAGCAACTGCCCTACACACTAAACTATCTTTTGAGGCCCAAGATTAATTATTTTTCTGGTGAATTCCACTAAAGTAATATCCATGCTAAAGCAATGTCACACATCTTTTGGGTCAGTGTTCCTCAAAAATCAAAACTAGGAATACTAGTTCCCCAGAGGAAAGTTCTCCTATGCAAAATCTATGCAGAATGTTCTATGCTGAGTCTATCAGAATGTTCTATGCAGAATCTGTATGGAATATTCTACTATGAGGAACCGCTGTGGAATGTTTTATGCAGAATTAATGCAGAGTGTTCTATGTGGAATCTTATGGAATATTCTTCTGTGCAGAACCCATGCAGACAGTTCTCCAAGAATAAATATGGTTCTCTAATGAGAACAGGAATTACTCCTGGCTCTGTGCTTAGGAATCACTCCTGATAGGCTTTGGGGACCATATGGAATGCTGGAGATTGAACCAGGGTCCTTCATGGGTCTGCCACTTGCAAATGCCCTACAGCTGAGCTATCTTCCAGCCCGTGTTGGCATTTTTTGTACTGCTGCCAAATGTCTGGAGTCTATAGGTGGTTCTACCCAGGGTCATTTGTCCCTTCTTTGCAGGTACTGTGCATTTTCGGGAGACCACAGACTCAGGAACTAAAGTCCCCTCTCGGGGACCTTCACAGTGCAGAACATCTTCAGCAAATATTTATGGATGGAATCAAAAAGTATCATCTTGTGAAAATGGGTTTTAAGCCCTCAGTACCATGGGTTGACATTTGAAAACCAACCCCTGTAATTCAGTATCTCACAAACTAGACTTACATTTCTAGGATCTTTTGCACAGATGCAAAAATCAAATTTCTAGCCCCAGGCAAGATCCTAAGGAAAGTTGCACCAGAAAGGAACAGTCACAGACTGATAACAGTCATCTGGACAAAATAATCAGTGGACAGTGAGTTACACTCCATGATGACAGTGCTGGAGAGTGGAGCAGGGAGGATGACCCCCTTATTAAGAGGTGTTTGAGACAGAGGTGAAGCAAAAGTACAGAATCAGCACTGAGGGAGACTGTTGATGGTCGGTTTTGTGTTCCACAATCCCCAGAGAGGGAGAGGGATTCCCATGCCCCCTGTCCAGAAAGGACAAGAGACACAGGTCCAGCAGCAATTCTAACTCAGGAAATAATCCACACACAGTTGGGAAGGTATAGCAGGCCAGAATACTAACTGCAAGCTGTTCACCCACAAACCAGTCGCTGCACCACATTGAACCATGAGCCAAGATGTCAGCCGCCCCTCCAGTCCACCTTAGTAGCCTTTATTGGGAAAAACTAAGCCCACCCCCGAGGGTGGGGGGGAAAGGCCAGAGAGGAGGCAATAGGGAAACATCTTTTTAATGGGGAAACATCTTTTTAACAGGAAAACCAAAGGAACCAATTAAGAGACATCTAATTAGAAGGCAATATGAGGACCAATCCAAAGGCCTCTACCAACAGAAGGATAAAGCCATAAGCAAAGTTCCTGACACACAGGTCAAATGTGAGTAAAGCTAAGGGAAACCCAGGCAGCCTGGTTATGCTGACAAAATGACCCAAAGAATTTTTCCAAGGCTATTCACACTAGTGCATGAAATAAGCAAAATTGTACAATATAAGGGCAATTGTATTTTCATATGTTAGTAACAAACAGTGGATTAGGGAAAGTTCTCTCTTAACACAATGAGAAAATAAAGTCAAATGACAAGAAAAGAAAATGGATAAATCGGGCTTTATTCAATTTTACATCTCCCGGATAGATGCATTTAAGCAACTTAAAAGGCAAGCAAGAGGCTTGAGAAGAAAATTTGTAATGCAGTATCTGAGAAAAATTCTTCATGCCCAGAATATATAGAGAACAGTTACAGTAAAATAAGACACACACACACACACACACACACACACACACACACACACTAAGAAATAAGAACTTTTTTTTGGTGGAGGAAGCCATACTCGGTGATGGTCAAATATTACTCCTGGCAGTTTTCAAGGGACCATATGGGATGCGGGGGATCTAAGTCAATTGGCTGTGTGCAAAGCAAGTAAGTGCCCTCCCTCTGTGCTATCACTTAGAACCCTAAGAAAGATTTTTTTTTTGGTTTTTGGGCCACACCCGGTGACGCTCAGGGGTTACTCCTGGCTATGCACTCAGAAATTGCTCCTGGCTTGGGGAACCATATGGAATGCTGGGGGATCAAACTGTGGTTCATCCTAGATCAGCCATGTGCAAAGCAAACGCCTTACCACTGTGCTACCACTCTGGCACCCTAAGAAAAATTCTTAATATTCCCGATGCCCTTGGTCATTACATTGGTAGGTCACCAAATTATTCTAAATGGCTGAAATTCAAGACTAACAATGTCCACCCACGTTTGTCAAACTCACAGAGCATTTGGGTAACCCCAACTTTACTGATGTGAGTGTCAAAGGTGGGGATGGTCATTTTGAGACAGTATGACAGTTCTTAACAGGTAAGAGTTGTGAGGCTGGGGGGCCGGAGAGAAAGCACAGCGATAAGGCATTTGTCTTAGACGCAGAAGGACGGTGGTTCGAATCTCGGCATCCCATATGGTCTCCCGAGCCTGCCAGGAGCAATTTCTGAGCGTAGAGCCATGAGTAACCTCTGAGGGCTGCCAGGTGTAACCGAAAAACCATAAAAAAAAAAAAAGAGTTGTGAGGCCAGAACAACAGCAGGTAAGATATTTGCCTTGCATGTAGCCCACCTAGGTTTGATCCCCAGCATCCCATATGGTCCCCTGAGCCCTCCAGGAGTGATTTCTGAGCACAGAGCCAGGAATAGCCCTTGAGTGCAGCAAAATAAAACAAAGTTCTCCCAGGAGGAACAGGCCAGGGGCCAGCTGGATAACAGGACAGTATGGGGTGGCTGTGAGGAGTCGGAGTAGAGGTAAGGGTGAGTCAAAGCATCTGGGCAAGGGAGAACCAACACCGGGAGCCCAAGCACCAAGCTCACAGTGCAGTCCTAGCCTGGGAGGGAAGGAGAGTTGGAGGCCCTGAACCATCATACCCCTACCTGTGCATCCTCCTCCAGGTAGCCACCAAGACCATGAGGCAGAGCACTCATTCTTTTATTTGTTCACTCATTTGTTCAGTCACTCATTCATTGTTTATTTTCTCATTCATTCACTCATTCATTCATTCATTTTTTTCATTTATTCGCTCACTTATTTGTTCCTTCCTTCTCCCCATGCAGTGCGCCCCCATCTTGGACCCAGTACTCACATAAGCCAGAGTTGATCAGTGAGTGGAGGAGGGTGGGTCTGACAGAGCACCAGGAGGTGGGAACTGTGGCCAGACTGGTCACTCATCGGAGGCTGCCTAAGGATAATGGCCCTAGAGACAAGGTAATCCACATAGCCCCAGAGATGTCCTTCCACCTACTCAACTCCCACTTCCTCCAGGAAGTCTGTCTGGAATTGTGGCTTAGAATCTGGCCTCATTTGTTTACAGAGACTCTTCTGAAGAGTCTGTCCTATAAGTGTCCCCAAGGTACCTGTCCTGGTCCCCCTCAGAGACCTGTTTCCCCCCCCCCTTAAAGGCCTGCCCCCCAGATGGACCCTTTGGAAGAACAGGTGTGAATTTCTGGGCCTGACCAGAAATATTCGTGGGATATTTGCTCAGTGGCCTAAGGGCCTCCTACATCTCAGTTCCCTTATCTGATGAAGGGGCTGACTGCCACCTCCTCCCCAAGGCAAATGGGGTGGGGTGATCAATGCCAGCTCCCCATTTCCCCCATACTTCCCTGTACCGCTGAGATGGGACAGAGCATGAAGAGCTGAGGCCCAGTAGATGGGGCCCAGGAGGCGGGAGGCTGCAGCCATGCAGGTGGGCTGAGCCCCCCACTCCCTGGGGGCCTTCCTGCAATCCAGGCTCCATCCAGCCTTCAAGTTTCCGAGTTTCCAGCTCTGCTTGTGCCCCCCCCACCTCCGCCGCCCCCTCCTCCCCACCATCTGTGGCGCTGGCAGCTGCGAGCTGGGGTGGGTGGGGAACATTCTGGCAGCTTCTGAGGGGGCCAGTGTCTTGGGAGGGGCTATGGGCAGAGCCCTGCATACACCCTGTTGGTGATACACCCTGCATCCCTTGCCCCTTCCCTTCATCTTTGTGAGACCCATGTGATGCAGGTCAGCATCCTGCTCCTAATTTCCTCCTACCCAGGCCAGGCACCAGCGGGGTGAGGGATACGACTGAGGCCTCCACACCTGCAATGCCCAGGTAAAAGGGCTCCAGTTCCTCAGGCTCTGGCTTTCTTTTTCTTTCCCTCAAGCTCCTCCTCTTTTATTTATTGTAAATTGTTTTCTTCTCTCCTCTCCCCCTTCTCAGCACTGCCCACACCTACACCGACCAGCCAACTTGTAGGGGTTACTCCTGGCTCTGCACATAGTAATCACTCCTGACGGTGCTCAGGGATCCCTATAGGATGCTGGGGATCAAACTCAGGTTGGCCGCGTGCAAGGCATGCTGTTCCACTATTTGGACCCTTTTATTCTCACCATAGAAGCAAAGGAGAGACCCGGTTTTCCAGCTTTGTTTCACCTGCAGGTCAGATGAGGACCAGGAAGAGCATCCTGGTGGAGAGGGAACCAGCAAATTAACCGATCATCCTCCACAAGAACCTTCTTTGCCACTTACTTACCCTGGCCCTGCTGCCCGGGTTCAGAGTGCTGATGCCTATCCTGGTGCCCAAAGTGGGGCCAGTGGGTGCCTCCCACATGCCAGGGCTAGGCCCACCTGGGGCGGTATAATTGGGGGTGGGAGAAAGCTCCAACCTCTGATCCCAGGAGCGGTCTCACATCTGAGAAGTCCCCTGGAGACGAGGGCCCTCCCAACTGGCTAAGGGGTGCAAGTAATGGGCCAGGCCCCTCCTGTGCCAGCAGAGGGAGGTTTTCCCCCCACCCAGCAATAACTACAGGGCTGAAAGTTCTGAATCAGCCCCTGGTCTCAGAGCAGAACTGGTATATTCAGCAGGAGGCCCATACAGGCTGAAAGAAGGAAGAAAGCTGGTATACAGCAGGTGCCCCATGAATGTTGAAGGAATCAATGAATGAATGAATGAGGTCGCGAGGCCAGCAGCCTCATTCATTTGTTCCTCGGCCGCCCCCATCCCTTGCCAGCCTTCATTCATGGACACGGCCATTCACGCGCGCGCGCGCGCGCCTCATTCATTCCCACGCCCGCTCCGGGCGCGCGGGGGGCTCCCGGGCCGCACGCGGGTCCTGCCGCGCGCGCCCCCCGAGTGTGCGCCCCGCTTGGGGCGCTGCGGGGGGAGCCGCCGCCGAAAGCAGCCGCGGCTGCGCGGGGCCGGGGCTGGCGGGGAGCCGGGCTGGGGGCGGGGGGCGGGCGCTCCCTGCGGGAAGCCGGGCGCGGTTGGGGGAGCCCCGGCCGCGCCAGCCCAGCTCTCGGGGCGCGCTCGGTGGCTCCGGAGTCTGGAGGGCCCGGGGCGGCGGCGGCGGCGGGAAGCGGGGCCCGGGGAGCGGCGCGGTGCCCACCCGCGGCCATGTGGACCGGAGGCCGGAGGCCGGGCCGGCTGCGCCGGGCGGTGAGTACCTGCGAGCCCGGGCCGCGCGCGGAGGCGGGGCCGGCCCAGTCCCCGCGCCCCGCGGCGCCCCTCCGCCCCGCACGCCGGGGAGGAGCCGGCCGGGCACTGGGGATCGAGCCGGGCACCGGGGCGGGGCTGGACGGGGCCTCCGCGCGCCACCGGGTCGGGTCCCCCCATCGCGTCCCCGCGCCGCGCGCCCAGCCCCGACCTGGGCACCTCGGGCCTCGAGCGCGCGCGTCCCTGCGGCGAGAGGGCCAGGGAGGGGACACGGGGTCCCAGCGAGGCCTGGGCACCGGGCCGGGGATCCTGCGGCCCTGCATTGCGATCTCGGGCTAGGCGAGCTCGGGAGAGCCAGGAAAGGCCGGGGGGGGGGCGGGGGCGCACAGCAGCTCCTGGACCCCCCAGGACCCCCGTCTTCCCAGCAGGCCTTGTCCTAATCTGGTTAGCAGGAGGAAACTGAGGCTCTGTAGGCCCCCCCCCATCCTTGGGGGCAGCCCAGAGGGTGCTCGCGTGCTCCTGAGCCCCAGTGCACTGCGTGGGAATTTCTTCCGAGCGTTTCCGTTTCCTGCGGGGTTCAGGGGCGGCTCATCTATGCCCCACCCGGTGCCGGGGTTCCTTGGGGGCAAGAACAGCAGCGTGGGCAACCCAGCCTGCAGCCGGGTGCATCAGAGGCACCCAGGAGTGGGTGGGGGTAACTAAAGGAGAAGCCCCCAAAAGTGGAGCCTGGGAGGCCTGTGCCAGCTCCAGACAGGGTGCCCCGCCAGCTCACTCTGTCCCAGGCTCTGCTCGGAATTGTCCCTAAGGCCCAATGGACAAGACCTTTTCCTTCTATAGGCTCTTCTCTTTGTCCCACTCTGTACATCCTGCTCCCTCCAAAGACCCGAGAGAGAAACTCCTGTGTCCAGCTGTGTCCTCCTGTGTCCCCCGCACGCAGTCAGGCCGGGTGTGGCACTGCTTTGGGGACAAGTGGTCGCTGGAGGTGGATCCGCCTGGCATCTGTGACGCGCGGGGCGGGTGCCCGCAACCAGCTAGAGCCCTGGCAGAGTCTTGAAACCCTTCATTTCCCGACGCTTACTATAATCAGGGCGGGCACTGAGGTCTGTGCAGATGCGGCTCTAGGCAGGCAGGGGACCGTGAAGGACCCTGTGGGCGACAACCCCGGGTGCCTCCAGATTCCCACATGCCACTTCCTGCTGCCCCATATCCAGGAGCTCTGGGCACCCGGGCGGCACAGTGAGGATGTCATGGGGACACATGCCGGGAGGACTCCTGCCCTCAGAGTCTCACGGGGCCCAAGTTCGCAAGGGACTATTTCTGTGTGTATAGGGGACACTCACTCAGACCTTCCTTGGCAGCTCTGAAGGAGATCCCTACTCCAACAGACAAAATGGGGTGCCCCGCGTTGGGACATTGTGGAAAGATCAAGCAAGGAATGAAGAACATGGCAGAGGGATACCATAGCAGGGAGGGCACTGGCCTTGCACCTAGCTACCTCCTGCAGCCCATAAGGTCCCCCAAGCATGGCCAGGAGTGATTCCTGAGCACTGGCGGGTGAGACCCAGGGTGTGAACAGCCCAGAGGGTCAATCGGGGCAGCACGTGGCTCTACTGGAGTGTTGGGGTGATGGCACTACGAGGTGGGCTCTCCCCTCTGTGGGGACCAGATTTGGGCTGACCCAAGCTTTGCTGCTCTGACCTCCAATGGCAACTTGGTTTCCCTCCCGGGATACTGTCTAGCCCCAGGGCTGGGGGAAGGGGGCGCACCAGAACAGAGGTTCTGAATCAGGTTACCTTTACTCTTTTGCACCTGCCGAGGGTCATCCCAGGCCAGGCGCCTCTGGGGTTCAGTGTCCAGTTTACTTCTCTGTCCAGTGGCTCCTAAAGATTCCCCATTGTGGGAGCCACATTTGCCCAGCAGTGAGGAGGACAGACTCACTGTGTGTGTGTGGGGAGAGGGAGGGGGGTTCCCAGCGATAGCACAGCAGGGAGACATGGCCAACTGAGTTTGATCCCCAGCATCCCATAAGATCCCCTGAGCCTGCCAGGAGCTTAGAGCCAGGCATAACACCCTTCCTTGAGTGCAGCGAAGTGTGACCCCAAACAAAAAGAAAACAAAAAAAAATGTCCCTGTGGTTGCAGAATGAGTGTCTATAGGGTACCCCATTCTGGGAGCTCGGTCCCTGCACTGCGTCCAAAGCCAAAAGGCTGGCCCTATAGACCCTGGGAGCTCTTGGGCTCCAGTTCCAGGCCTGATGGGAACTGCCCTGGCTTGTTCCAGAGCCACCTGGTGAGGGAGATAGCCAGGCCTGGGTCCTGCCTGGGAAGCAGAGCACCCCACTTTGTGGACCATGGTGGAGAGGAGAGATGGGGATCCATGTGGCCGGACAGGCATGAATGGACAGTCGATGGGCAGAAGGAGTAGGGGTCAGGGCTGGGAGGTGTCAGCAGGTGGGAGACAAGTTGGGGGGAACTCAGCAGAGCCTGAAAAATGGGCCTCAAAGGGGCTGCAGCAGGCTGGGGTCATGACCATGAGATGGGGGTACAGGACAGAGGGGAGCTGTGGAAGAGAGGAACATGGGGTTTGGGAAGGGTCCGAGACAGTGAGTGAGCCGATGGACAGTGGAGTGCAGAAGTGGACTATGCCACAGAGGCTGGGTGTGCAAAACGGGGTGCAGGCAGTTTTTATAGCAGGGGTCTCAAACTCGGGGCCCATGGGCCATTTGCAGCTCTCCGTAAAACATTTTGTGGCCTTGCCCTAGAGGAATCTTTTTTTGATTTGTTTTGTTTTGTTTTAGTTGTTTGGGTCATACCCCCCAATGTTCAAGGCTTACTACTGACATTGCATTCAAGGATCACCCCGACTTTGCCTCTTGCAGCCCCCAGGTAAATTGAGTTTGAGACCCCTGGTTTATAGGGTTGTAGAAGTAGCCCAGGTGCGCCATGATGCCCCACCAGCTCTGGACAGTTGAGGCGAGACCAGCTGGGCACTTTGGAGTCTGGGGACTGGGGTGGGTCTAGACGCTGGAGCAGTGTGGGAATCTTCAAGATCAGGGGCCTGGGGACCCTCATCCCCTCCCCACCCCTGTGTGAAGGAGTTTGGGGACTGTGGAGGGGTTGGCCCTGGGCCTGGATCTGGTGAAGGTGCCACGATTACCCTGGTTTGGGTTCTGAACCTGCCTGTCCCTGGATCCCACCCAGGGCAAGGGGAGAGACCCAGGTGAGGACCCGGGAGAGTGATTTATGTGTGATTTGGGGATGTGGGGCTTGTGAGCCCTGAGATGTGGGGCTCAGGGGCTCAGGCACCCCTGAGCGGTGCCTGCAGAGCAAAAAGCCATGTCCACTATCCTCCGATGGTGCTGTTTGGGGCTGGGATGGAGGCACTGCCAAAGGAGGTTGAAGAATGAGTGTCTTCAGGGTACCCCACTCTGGGCCAGCCTCAGAGCAGAAGGTTGTTATGACAACAGGGAGGTTGTGACAACTCTGTCTTTGTTTTTTAGTCTTGGAACCACACCCAGTGGTGCTCAGGGGTTACTCCTGGCTCTACATTCAGAAATTGCTCCTGGGGAGCAGAGTGGTAGCACTAGATATAAGGCATCTGCCTTGCAAGCACTAGCTTAGGACGGACCTAGGTTCAATCCCCAGCGTCCCATATGGTCCTCCAAGCGAGGAGCAATTTCTGAGAGCATAGCCAGAAGTAACCCCTGAGCGTCAATAGGTGTGGCCCATAAACATAAACAAAAACAAACAAAAAAAGAAATAGCTTCTGGAAGTCTTGGGGGACCCTATGGGATGCCAGGAGTTGAACGTGGGTCAGCCACATGCAAGGCAAACGTCCTCCCCATTGCGCTCTCATCCCGGCCATGTAGCAGTGACGCTGAACTCAGAGATTGGCCAGCCAGGCCAGACCCTGAGGATGGACCCGAACCCAGGAGTTCCAAGGCCCTGCCTGGCGCTTGGCTAGGACCTGAGACTCCCAGCATTGACCCCCGGAATCACGCACCACCTGACCCTGGGCGGGAGTAAGGTGGGTCCAGGAATTGGCCCTTGGCCCTGCAGTGGCTGAGGCATGGGTGACTGACAAGGCTGACCCCATATGCTCAGCACAGTTTAACCTGAGAGGTGGCCTCCTTACTCACTCACTCACTCATTCACTCATTCATTCATTCATTCATTCCCTCCTCTCTGCACTCCAACATACCTAGGGCCGGTGACCAGCATGGGGGTGGAGGGCAGGGCAAGGCAAGGCCACAGGGACCCTCGAAAGAGCCTATCCTTGAGGTGGGGGGTAATGAGGCATTGCAGGGAAGCCCAGAGTGACCTGGGGACCTCAGAAATTGGGGGATTCGAGAGCCTCTGTGTCCCCATGTGGGAGGCCACGTGAGCACTGGGACAGCAGAGCATGTGCAGGGCCTGACCCAGACCCCATGTTCCCTAGCTCTGATGGCCCTGAGCTCTGTGGCTACTGTTTTGGTTGTGGTGCAGGGGCTGAGTCCAGGTCTCAAGACTACATAGCTCACACCTCACTCCAGGACTCATGCTTACAGTGCTTACATGTCACCCCAGGACTCGTGCCTATAGTGCTCACACCTCTCTTAGGACCCATGCCTAAATTGGTCAGAGCTCGGGCCTGGAGAGATAGCACAGCGGTGTTTGCCTTGCAAGCAGCCGATTCAGGACCCAAGGAGGTTGGTTCGAATCCCGGTGTCCCATATGGTCCCCCGTGCCTCCCAGGAACTATTTCTGAGCAGACAGCCAGGAGTGACCCCTGAGCACCGCAGGGTGTGGCCCAAAAACCAAAAAAAAAAAAAAAAAAGTGGTCAGACCTCAACCAGGGCTCATGCCCACTGTGCTCAGACCTCACCCAAGATTCATGCTTATAGTGCTCAGACCTCACACCAGGACACATTCCTATAATGCTCAGACCTCACACCAGGACACATGCTCTGACAATGCTTCCCTGCTAGTGGTGTGTCGCTCACATTCTTTCCTCCTTTTTCCGAGTCTAACCTCCGAGGCTATGGGCTGGAAGAGACCCTTACCCACCCTTGCATTGGTCTCGTCGGGTGGCCAACCTCCAGAGCCTACCCATGCCTACAGTGCTCAGGTCTCACCTCAGAACTCATGTCTATAGTGCTCAGACCTCACTTAGGACTCATGCCTACAGTGCTCAGACCTCACCCAGGACTCATGCTTGCAGTGCTTAGGTCTCACCCTAGGACTTATTCAATGATCAGACCTCACCCAGAATACATGCCTACAGTGCTCAGACCTCATTTAGGACTCATACCTACAGTGCTCAGACCTCATCCAGGACTCATGCCTGCAATGCTCAGACCTTACCCAAGACTCATGCTTCCAGTGCTCAAACCTCACTCAAGACTCAAAGTTAGTGCTCAGAACACTGCATGCCAGGACTCATGTCTGAAGTGCTCACACCTTACCCCAGGACTCATTCCTACAGTACTCACACCTCACCCCAGGATGCATGCCTACCATGCTTACATGTCACTCCAGGATTCTTGCCTACAGTGCTCACACCTCTCACCCCAGGGCTCATATTTACAGTGCTCACATCTCCCAAGTTTCAAGTTGTTTGTTTTTGTTTGTTTTGTTTTTGGTGTTTCGGCCACACCCAGTGAAGCTCAGGGGTTACTCCTGGTTATGTGCTCAGAAATTGCTCCTGGCTTCGGGGACCATATGGGATGCCGGGGGATCGAACCGCGGTCCATCCTAGGCTAACGTGGTCAAGGCAGACGCTTCACTGCTAGCACCACCGCTCTGGCCCAAGTTTCAGTTGTATTCTTGGGGAAAGCCTCCCAGTGTGAATGCAGACCAGTCTGTCTGGGCAGCTTCTTGGATCCAGGTGTGATCTGGAAGTTGATCCCAAGAAATTGGGTTCTAGGTCTTGGACACTCTGTGGGGGACAGCCGGGATTTGCCAGCTATACAGACATGGCAGGCAGGACTCAGGGCCCCTTCGGCATGTCCTGGCCACTGAGAGGCCAGAACAGGGGTCATGGTCACCCCTGTGGGCCAGACATGGACCTAGGTCAGGGCCTGTGTTCAACTGTCCTTGGATCCTGCAGCTGCACCCAGGAAGGGGCTCTCAGTCCTGGATTTTTGAGGTGCCAGGAGCATCTCCCAAAGCAGCAAGTATTTATATCTAACTCTGGGCCTGCCTTTCTAGGGTCTGTGCCCCACTCCCCACCTCTCTGCTGCCAGTCCCAGGGGCTAAAAAGAAACATGGGTCTCTCCCAATGTGACGGAGGCAGGTGCATGGGACCTGGTGCATTTGTCTTGTTTGGTACAGCACCAAAGGCAGGTGGCTCCAGGCTGGTGTAAGGAGGACACAGGTCCCTCTCCTCTTTTTACTCCTTCATCCTTCAGACAGAGCTTTCTGCCACAAGTTTTACCTCCTGGTACAAAAGTAGCTGTAACAGTTCACCAACGCTTCTGTGTTTCAGAATAAGACTCAGAAAGATGAGGAGTAAGTAGGAGCCAAAGACCATGGCTGGGACAAGCTGTCCAAGCTCTTAACCTACCAGTCACACACCAACAGCTTATTAGCTGTCTCTGACTGCAAATGAGCCTGGGAAATGTGGTTTTTTTTTTTGTTTGTTTGTTTGTTTGTTTTTTGGCCACACCTGGCGTTGCTCAGGGGTTACTCCTGTCTGTCTGCTCAGAAATAGCTCCTGGCAGGCACAGGGGACCATATGGGACACCGGGATTTGAACCAACCACCTTTGGTCTGGATCGGCTGCTTGCAAGGCAAAACGCAGCTGTGCTATCTCTCTGGGCCCCCAGAATGTGGTCTTTTCCCTGCATCCCTTGCCTTCCAAAACCAAAGGAGGGACAAGGACTGGTGGGAAAACAGCAGGTACACCATGACAGCTCCCATGTGGGCAAGCAGAAGGTCCCCCTCGTGGTCCCAGGGCCTAGGATGACCACTGGGCTCTGCCTCTGCCCCTCCCTTCACTCCTGCTTTCCATCCAGTGCCCCCAGCTCAACCTTTGCCTGAAAAGCACTTTCTAAGCCCGAAGCCAAACTCCATTGAGTGGGAATCAATTTTAGGGGCAGGAGGCCCCCCACCTCATCCTGTCTGGATCGATAGGGTAGGCGGGAGTGGAGACAGGCATCCCTCAGCTGCAGGAGGGCTCAGTGCTAGTGCTTTAGGACCCACTAAACAGGATGCTCTCTGGGGCGGCTTCCTGGCCCTGCTCCCCGCTGGGGCCCAGAGCCCCAGGCTTTGGGGAGGCCACACTAGGGCAACCAGGCCATGGGCAGGAGGCCAGGTCACCCTTCTCCAGGTTCCTGGATGAGGTCACAGCACAGGTGTTGGACCCCCGCACACTGGAAGCTTTTAGGGGGCCTTGTGACCGCAGCCCCGAGGCTGCCTTTAAGAAGCACTTCAGGGGAGCCACTGAAGCAGGGAAGACCCTCCACATCCAGTCCCCAGCTGCCCCACCAGGCCACAAGCAGAGGGGCAGGTGGGGCTGAGGAAGTCAGTGCGGTCTCCGTCTAGCCCAGCTGCCTCCTCCTGGGAGCCTACCCGCCTGGGTGAGTCACTGCCCCAATCTGTGCCCCACTGGTAATGGTCAGTATTTTGGGGTTCTGTTTCCCTGCCCACTCCATCCAACCTGCCAGGTCTCCTCCCTCCTCACAGTCCTTTCCCTCTCTGTGGCTTGGGCTTTGAGGCCATACCTGTCTGTTGTTCAGGGCTTACTCCTGCTCTGTTGCTCTGGTATCACCTCTGTCGGTGCTCGGAATCATTTGAGATTCTGGAATGAAACCCGGTTCGGCTGTGTGCAGGCCAAACGCCCTCCTTGGTTTTTTTGTTTGTTTGTTCTGTTTTGTTTGTGTGTTTATTTTTATTTTATTTTATTTTGGCTTTTGGCTTTTTGGGTCACACCCGGCAGTGCTCAGGAGTTACTTCTGGCTCTACAGCTCAGAAATCGCCCCCTGGCAGGCACAGGGGGACTATATGGGCACGCTGGATTCAAACCATGGTCCTTCTGCATTGTGCTGTGGCTCTGGTCTTTCCTAGAATCCTTGCCCCCCCCCCCTAACAAGAAAGGCCCCCTGAGGGTGACTAAGCCTGGGGTCTGGGAGTGACCGTCACAAACTTCCCCACTTGCTCACTCCCTTTAAATGTGGGGTGCTGAGATACTTTCACCCAAACCTGGGAAGTGAGCTTGGGGTGGTTCAGTGCCAGATACTTGGGTGCTAAGTCTATGGTTCCATCTACCCCAGGGAGAAAGACAGACAAGTGGACAAACAAATGGGTGGACAGCCCTGATGAATGGACATATAGACAGGCAGACAGATGGGTGGACAGACAGGTGGGTGGACAGACAGATGGTCAGATGAATGGGCCGATGGATGAAGAGAGGCCAACGGACAGATAAATGGGTGGACAGCTTAGATGGATAGACAGATAGACGGGTGGAGAGACAGACAGGTGAGCAGACAGGTAGATGAACAGACAGATGGACAAATGAATGTACTGATGAAGAGAGACAGGCGGACAGACAAATGGGTGGACAGCTCAGATGGATGGACAGACAGGTGGACAGATGGTAGATGGACAGACAGATAGACAGATGAATAGACTGATAGATGGAGAGGCAACGGGCAGACAGGCAGACACACAGGTTCATCTGTGGGGCTTGTGTAGTGGGTTGGCTGACCTTGCTCTGACTGTCTGAAGCATCCCCCTGAGGGCAGCTCAGGGGAAAATTTGGGTGCTTGCCATGTATTCTGGGTGTGTGAGCATAACCCCAGTGTGTCTCCTGAGCCAGCCTGTCACCAGTCTCCAGATGGCAGAGGGAATACTGGGGGCTCTGGGAGCAAATGGGATCAGTGGGAGTCCCCAGCCTGCCCAGCCCCTGTGAGTCTCCCTGGGAATTCTGGGAATTCTGAGCCCCAATGACCCCCCAACTTTGCTGTGACCCCAGGTGGACCCCAACTCTAGGCTTTGGCTCAGGGAATTGGTGAGCTTGGACCCCAGTTATTTGTCCCGTGGGTCTCTGCAGGCCTTTCCCAGGGTGCCCTGAAATTAAGTTCAGGGGGATCCAGTCTCAGATCCATCCACCTCCTGAAGCTCTTTGGGGCTCAGCTGCCAGGGTCAGTCATGGGGGCACAAAGTCCTCCAGCAGAGGAGGAGCTGCTAGCTTATAGGAGAGGGGTAGCTGAGGTGAAATGGTACCTGTGGGGTGACTCAGCTCCTGGGGCAGAGCCCAAATGGGAGTGAGGATGGCGCTGCCCCTTGTATGATGGGTGGGCCTATGCCCATGAGGGGTTATAGGACAGATTAGTCCTGTGGGGTCTGAGGAGACAGATCCGCATCTGTGGGTCTGGGGGCCACCCAGGGGATGCTGATATGTGGGTGACCTGTTCTCTATCCTTGGCCCAGGTACCTGGGGTCTCATGTACCCAATGGGGTTCAGGTTTCTAGGGGATATTTAGGTGCCCCTGGGCACTTAGATACCAGGTACCCAAGGGGACCCATTACTGTAGGTGCTCAGTACCCATAAGCAGTGAGTGTATGAAGAAGCTCTGGACCATGAGGCAAGGTAGGGGGTCCAGACCAGGCGGTAGAGAACAGGGTTCTGGGGCTAAAACTACAACCCATCTTTTGGTGGCATAGTACAGGGGCACTTGCTTCCTGCACCCCTATAGTCCCCAGAGAGTCTCACCAGGAATGTGACCTCTGAACACCACTAGGTGTGGCCCCCAAACCAGCTGCCAGGATGACCCCACTGTGCCAGCAATGGCCAAAGAGAACGAATGCCCAGCATGGGGGCCCCCCGGAGGAGGGGACATTTCCAACAGGAGTCAGAAAAGGGAGGCACCAGCACCTAGCCAAAGCCTTCCTGGCAGAGGGAGGGGGCAGCAAAGGCCCTGGGACAGTAGCAAGAGCCCAATCGTCCGTGGGGACTCAGTCTATTCGGGGGACAGTCAATATCCACATCCCTTCCTGGGCCTCTTGAGAAGCTACCACCACTCATCCTCATGGGTTCCTGTCATACTGGGGTCTCAACCCCCAGTTCAGTCTGTGGGGTCATGTCTGCACCTCTGTTTGTCTAACTGGCTCTGAAAAGAGGAAGCAGGAAGCATGGCAAGGGAGCCCCTGAGAGCTGCAGCTGAAGTCCCCCCAAGAATGAGCAGAAGGCCACATGTGCCCTGGAACCCCAGCTGGGAGTGGGATGGGCCAGATCTGGGCCAGCAGGAAGCCTAGGTCATCTTGGGGCAGCTACGAGGTGAGCTGGAGTGTATGAGAGGGGCTTGGCTGAGGGGCAGTACCTGAAGGGTCCCAGGGGATGGCCAGACTGCCATCCCCCCTGCACCAGGATAGTTGGGGCTTTTTCTTCTGCATGCAGGAACCTGAACCTCTAAGATCTCGTTCTTGGGCCCTCTCTGGCTCCTGCTTGATGGAGACCCTGGTATGGTGCCCCCCAGAATCCCCCAATTTCTCGCTTTATGCTGCACAGACCAGTCTTGACTTCATAGATGGTGCTCCCAAGGTGCCCCAAGAGTCAGCATTGGGAAGTGAAGCTCTGCCCACTTGGAATATGAAGGTCTCCCCCAGAGGGTCCTCATCCCTGAATCCACACCTGCCTCCCCACTATGCCTTGTGTGAGCTAACTGCAGGACAACAGGCACCCCCTCACTGTCCCAGGTACACAACTGATGTGAAGGCTGGGTCTCCAAGAAGGACTGCCCTGGAGGAGGTGACTGCACTCCTGCTGCACAGAGGTTACCCACAAGGGTCCTGGGTCCTGAGAGAAATGGAAATGGAGATGGGGGAGACCTGGGAGTTAAAGGGAGGAGCCACTGAGATGCTAAGGGGGGATGCATGGGGGGGGGAGGAGCTGAGTCCCTCCCAATCCCCTGTCCAGCCTTTCCCCAGACCCTGCGACTAGGCAGGTCAAGAGTTTGTTTCCCAGGCCTGAAAGAGATTTCACTGCCGGCGTTTGCCTTGGCAAGCAGCCGATCCAGGAACCAAAGGTGGTTGGTTCTGAATCCCGGTGTCCCCATATGGTCCCCCGTGCCTGCCAGGAGCATATTTCTGAGCAGACAGGCCAGGAGTAACCCCTGAGCACCACCGGGTGTGACCCAAAACAAAAAACAAAAAAACAAACAAAACAAAAAAAGAGTTGTTTCCGGGGGTGATATCCCCAGCTAGATCTCTCAGAAGAGTAGAGATAGTCACCATCACATAATTAACGCTTGGGTTTTTTTTTTTCAATTAAAGTTTAATACGTTCGTATTAATTTTAGACAAAATGCCTGTGAGTGACAGTGTCGGAGGCGCCAGGCGGTGCAGGGGGGTGTGGCCCCGCCTTTGGGTGGCAAAGGCCTCTGAGAGAGGCGGTGAGGGCCAGCGGGGCTTTGCGACAGGGCGGGGGTGCCCATTTTCTGCAGGGAAGGATGCGGGGCCAGCTCGGGACCTTCCAGATCTCCTGGGGGCTCCTCTTCACTTGCGCTCCCGGGACCCCTGGGGGATGCTCCTTAGCTGGGTTGCAGGGTCGGGAACCTGCCTGGCTGGGGCTCACCCAGGCGGTCGGCCTTCACCCCGATGTGCTGGGGAGGCCCGTGGGGTGCTGGGGGGGCGCCCAGAGAAGGACCGGACTCCCGTGCCAGCAGCTCCGGCCTCGGCGCACACCGGGCCAGGAAGTCCCTGCGTTTATTAAGCGCCTGCTGTTATGCTGAGATCGAGCGCCGCCCAACCTGGGCCATGGGGGCGCAGGCTAGGTGGGCCGGGGGTTCCGGGGTCGGGGTGCAGCGCCTCATGTCGGGGTGAAAGGGGTTCAGGCGAGGGGACAAGCCTGTGGTCGCCGCTGCCAACTTGAGAGTGTTGGGGACCGCGCGCGACGCACAAGCCGACTCCTGGGGGGACCTTAATTTCTTGTTGGTTCCTCTCCCCAAAACCGGCCCGTTCGCGGCCCCTGGAGCCGGCGCCCTCGGGGGGGCCCCAGCCTAGTTTGCAGGTGAGGAAACTGAGGCCGGGCGAGTGGGTCTCGCTTCGGGCCACCCCGGCAGACCTCCGGGCCTGCCAGCCTGAGAGCTCAGTTCGCTCAAGGCCCGCGAGGTTCCCTCCGGCTGCGCCCTGGGCCGGCGGGGCGGTGCGGGCGGCGGCGTGGGGCCCGGCCCGGAGCGGGGCGCGCTCCCGGCGGACGCGGCGGCGGCGCCGCCGGCCCCGGGATGGGCAGTCACCAGTCTTCGCAGGTGTGTGGCACGGTGCGGTGCCCTTTGGGGTTCGGGCACGGGAGGAGCGCGGGGCGGGCGCGCAAGCCCCCGGGAGGGGAGCGGCGGCTAGGGCGCACGGGGAGCCCGGCCCGCGCGCCCCCAGCGCGGCGCAGGAAGAGTGTGGGTCCGGGCGAGGGTCTGGCTGGGGGGCGGGGGAAGGGGGGCTGCGGGGCCGCGCGGGGAGGGTCCCCCCCGGCCGCGCGCAGGCGGCTCTGCGCAAGCCCGGGAGGGAGAGCCCCGCGGGCGCGTCGGGCGCGTAGGGGTTAATCCCGCGGGCCCGGGAGGGGAGCAGCAGGCCCCGAGCCCCGGTGGCGGGGTCCGCAGGCGGGCCGGGGTTGGGGGACGAGGTCCCCGAGGGTCTCCTCGCCTGGGAAGGCCGCCGGGATTCCCCCCACCCATCCCCCAGCAGGGCGAACCTTCTGGGCTCGCAGGTTCGGCGGTTCCAGGCGCCACTTGCAGCGCGGGGCTGCAAGTGTTAAGGCGCGGGGCGGGCGGGGCAGAGTGGGGGGCAGGCGCGGGGGGGGCCCCGGCCCCCGGGGAGGAATGTGGGGGACCGGTGGGGTCCCCCTCCAGCTCCGCGCCCCGGCCCGGCCCCGCCTGGCCCGGGCCCCGGGAGGGGCGTAAACTCGGCCGGCGGCCGGCCCGGCTTCACCTGTTACTCGGGGATCGCGGGGCTCCCCCCCGGCCCGGCTCTGCCAGGCCCGGCCCGGCCCCGTGGGGGTTGCGCCCCGCCACTGACCCCCTTTCGTTTGCTCCCTCGCAGGCCTCAGCCGCGGACATGGAGAAACTCAGGTGAGTGCAGCGCGCTCCCGCCGCGCCGTGCGCGGGGTCCCCCAGGGTCGGGGTGCCGGGCGCGTGGGGTTCCCGGGTGCTGTGCGTTGAGTGCGCGCAGTCACATCGCGGGGAAACGGGGTGTCCGCCCGTGCCTCGCGTTCCCCCAACTCCGGGCGCTCTCCACGGACGGTCCCCCGGGACCCACCCGCGGTATCCGCTCCACGCGTTACGCATGGGGGACCCCACCCCAAGTCCCCAGCCTGCCAGTCCCGGGGTTCGCAGCTTTCAAGTTTTCGCCTCGCCCTCGTGGGGGCAGGGAAGGGGAATGGAGTTCCGCGCCTGCTGCCGCGTCTTGGAGCCCATTTTGGGGATCCCCGGACGCCTTCTGGGGCGCGTGCCCATCCCTCCCGCGCTGGTCCTGCCCTGCGGGGCGCAACTTGGAGTACTGGGGCACCCCTCGCGGCTCCCTTTAGGGCTGCAGATTCGCGCTGGGCTGGTTGGCACCCAGTCTCCCCTGGACCCTCCTTCATCCCTGGGAACCCCCTCGAAGTGTTTTCCTTCCTGGAGTGACTGAGGCCCAGAGAGGCAGGCCCGGCCCGGAGTGTCTCCTGCTGCCCCGCATGTGTCTAAACCCACCGAAGGCCTCAGTGCAGGTGCGCCCCTCCTTCCAGGGAGAGGGACCCCAGTTCCTCACCACCACCCCCCCCCCCACCGGACAGGTCCCAGAGCCAGAGCTGGGTCTGTGCCTGGGAAGCACCTGCCTGAGTTCCCCAAGGTCCCTGTTGGGGAGACCTCCAAACTCAGGGGTCAGCTGGATTCCCCCCAAGTTTTTCCAGGGACTGGGAGGAGGCACAGAGATGCCAGGTCCGAGCTCTGACCTCTGACCACACCCCTCCCACACCAGAGAAACTTCAGGGAGGCTCAGCTGGGACTAGAGGAAAATGGAGTTACGGGAGGTGCTCCTGTGGAGCTCCTCTTTCTCTTTTCCTCCCCGACACTCCATCACAACACTTCAAGTTTGGGGGGTTCAGCTGGGATGTCCCTGTCTGATCTGCTCTTTTGAGAGGCTTTAACATTGGGTGCAGTGGCACCAGAGCAACTGAGTCACTCAGCCAGAGCAACAGTTCTGAACCAGGGAGGAAAGTGGATTTGGGTGGGCTTGAGAAGGACCCAAAAATAGCACATATCAGCACCCAGTATTGGGGTCCTCTTACTCACCCTGGTTCCCTTCCCCAGGTGTCCATGTAACCATATACCCAGCCTACTTGGGATTTGTCCCTGCATCTCTCGAGAGGGTAGGGTGGGGGCCCCCCATACCCGCTCTGTGCCTCAGTTTCCTTCCCCTGCAGGGTGTTTCAAACCCCTGCCTCACAGGGTGGATCAGGAGATGTAGAGGTGCCCTAGGGAGTCGACAGCCTTACCTGAGAACTGGACTCCCAAGAAGCAGGACAGCCCACCACAATGGGTCCTGCCTGGGGCATCCAGAGGGGTGGCCCCTTGCTCCTATCAGGTGCAGTTTCTGCCCATGACCCCCCATGATGGGGTCTAGCTCTCTTGCTCATCCTGCTGCAACCCCCCTCCCCACAGGCCACACCGCGCGCGTGGGCACACAACACACACACACCACACACACACACATTGCCTGTCTCCTCCTGCAAGAATGCCCCATTGCCTATTAACTTTGCTTCATGACTCTCATGCTCCTCACCACGCCCCCTCACACAGACACACACACACTGATAGTTTCTTCCCAACTGGACCTCTAGAGCCAGCTCATAGGTCTATCAGGGAAGACTTTCTGCAGGAAGGGACCCTGAAGCCAAAGCTTGAAGGATAAAATATTCTAGGAGGATCAAGAGAGCAGGGAGAGGGATGAAGAACCGGGCCCTGAGGAAGCAGAATGTTCAGATAGTCTGGGGTGATGGGAAGCTGGGATGTCCTTCTTTTGGTTTTGAGGCCTCCCCCGGCGGTGCTTAGGGGTTCCTCCTGGCTCTGCACTGTGGAATCACTCCTGACAGGCTCCAGGGACTCTATGGGATGCTGGGGATCAAACCCAGATCAGCACCTGCAAGGCAAACACCACACCCCATGGCCCCTAGAAGCAGCCCCCTGGGTCTTCTGTCTCATGCTGTTCCTCAGCCAGCAACCACTGAGCTCTCCAGCCTCCAACTGTTTGGGAAACTTCCTGGGGTGTGCAGGTGTTTGTAACTATTTGCACCCCCAGGTGGTGCTGATGCCCCCCCTCCCACCTCCACTGGCCCCCTACTGCCTTGAGCCTGGACCCAGAAGGTCCCAGGACACTCAGGTCCAGTCAGTCCTTCACACCAGACACAGGGTATACAGAGCCAAACAGGGAGAGATGAGGGGGGCTGCTGCCTCAGACACAGGTACCCTGGAGAGTCCCCTGAGCTCCATCAGGAGGGAGCCCTGAGCACAGTCGGGTGAGGCCCCCAAACAAACAAGGTCTGAATGGTGTCAGTGCCACTCTCACCCCACCCCTGCCAATCATCCCCTCCCCTCACTCCCCATCCCTCAATCCTCTCTGCCCTGCCCCTTGGCTCCTGACCCCTGACCTTTGTGATGAACTGCGAGCTGCAAATCTGAGCCCAGCCTGGGCTTTAGGGACCTCAGAGACAATGTTGGGGGGTGAGGATGGGGGCAACATTTGCAGAAGGATTGGTCAGAGCCTGTGGGCTTGGGGGCCTCTTGTGTGGGGACTGAGGACCAGTTGTTTCGCTGGGCGGGGTGCATCCCTGCCAGACCTGTCCACTCTCCCTAGGACCTTCGCCCGCCATGTTGTGTCCTGGGAGTCCCTAGGCACCTCAGCTCTGTGGCTCAGGATGCTGTTTCTGGTGCTGCCCACCACACCCCAGGTGATTGGCCCAGGGGCCCCCATGTGGTGACTATGTTGGTTTGGTGCCGCTGTCTTCCAGGCCTGGCCCTCTCCTGATTCCAGGGTGTCAGAGGTCCCGGGGTCTCTCCCCAGCCAGCAGATTCTGGGGCCTGCGGATGCATGAGGGGGCTGTGGGTCCCCAGGGCCCTGCCTTCTAGTGCTCAAGGCTCCTGGGCTGAGTGGCTGGAAACATGCACTGTCTGTCCCCCTGACCCCCACATTGCTGTTTCTTAGAGCCAGGTAGGACAGCAGGGAGGGGGTCGGCACAATCACTGTCCACAAGGGTCTAGAGGGTCGTGGACTCATGAACGTGCCTGGCTCAAGCCCACTTGGGAGCGGGATGGGGGGGCCTCTAGTATCCCCCTTCCCTGTGCCCTCATCCCAGCAGGAGAGAGGACCCTGGGCTATTTCTCCTCTGATTGGCCTGCCTCCTCCCTCTGATTCTCCTGAGTGTGATCTTGCCTCCTCCCTCTGATTTCTCCTGTGAACGGCTTGTTCTCCCTCTGATTTTTCCTGTGTACATCCTGCCCTTCTCTTTCCTGTGATCCTGCTCCTGACATCCTGCCTCCTTGTGATTCCTGTGAATGGCCTGCTTCTCCCTCTGGTTTCTCCCCCTGAGACTCTCTAGAGTAGACCCATAAGGACCCCCCAGGCATGCTGTCCTCTTCTCCTGCCCTGATTCATCTCTCTGTCCAGTCTCCTCCTTCAGCTCAGACTTAAGCATAACTCTAGCTCTGAGTGTCCCTGGACCAGGCCTACCCTCTCGGACCCTCAGTCACTGCCTCTGCTTGGGCTTGGCCGGAGCACCACACAGTGCTCAGAGGTCCTTCGTTCATTGGCCCTGGTTGTACCTCACTCATTGTCAGCACCTCAGTTGTGGTCAGTACCTCAGTTGTAGTCAATATTTCAGCTGTGGTCAATACTTCAGCTATGATCAGTACCTCAGGTCATTGTCAGTACCTCAATCATGGTTAGTACCTCAGCCATGGTTAGTACTTCAGCTGTGATCAGTACCTCAACCGTGGTTAGTACTTCAGCTGTGGTCAGTACCTCAGTCATGGTCAGTACCTCAGATGTGATCAGTACCTCAGTTTTAGTCAGTACCTCAGTCGTGGTCAGTGCCTCAGTTGTGATCAGTACCTCAGCCCTGGTTAGTACTTCAGCTGTGGTCAGTACCTTAGTTGTGATCAGTAACTCAGTCATGGTTAGTACCTCAGTTGTAGCAGTATCTCAGTCGTAGCCAGTACCTCAGTTGTAATCAGCCATGGTTAGTACTTCAGCTGTGGTCAGTACCTCAATCATGGTGAGTACCTCAGCCATGGTCAGTATTCAGCCCTGATCAGCACTTGAGTTGTGATCAGTACCTCAATCATGGTCAGTACGTCAGTTGTGATCAGTACCTCAGTCATGGTCAGTACGTCAGTTGTGATCAGTACCTCAGTCATGGTCAGTACCTCAGCTTTGATCAATACTTCAGCTATGGTCATTACTTCAGTTGTAATTAGTAACTCAGCCATGGTCTATACCTCGGTCCTGGTCAGTACTTCAGCTGTGGTCAGTACCTCAGTCATGGTCAGTACCTTTTTTTTCCTGTGGATGCAAGGCTGCACAGGCAGGGCTTACAATACCTGGGGATTGGTCCCACTCAGGGAAATATGAGCGAGCTCCTTTCCTTTTGTGTTCTTTCCTTGGTCCTAGTCTGTGATTTTCAATTGATATATTTTTAAAATTCATATTTAAAGTGATTGTTAATATTTAGATTAATGACTACTCAGTACCTTAGTTGTGATCAGTACCTCAGTCATGGTCAGTATCTCGGCCCTGGTCAGTACCTCAGCTGTGATCAGTACCTCAGTTGTGACCAGTACCTCAGCTGTGGTCAGTACCTCAGCCCTGGTCAGTACCTCATCTGTGGTCAGTACCTCGGCCCTGGTCAGTACCTTAGTTGTGATTGTACTCCAGCTACGGTCAGTACCTCAGTTGTGATTAATACCTTGGTTGTTGTCAGTACCTCAGTTATGGTCAGTACCTCAGTTTTGGTCAGTTCCTCAGCATGGTAGGTACCTTGGCCCTGGTCAGTACCTTAGTTGTGATCTGTACCTCAGTCATGGTCAGTACCTTAATTGTGATTGTACTCCAGCCATGTCAGTAACTCAGCCATGGTCAGTACTTCAGCTGTGATCAGTACCTCAGTTATGTCAATACCTCAGTTTTGATCAGTACTTCAATCTTGGTCAGTACCTCAGTTGTGATCAGTACCTGAGCCATGGTCAGTACTTCAGCCTGGTCAGTACTTCAGCTGTAGTCACTACTTCAGTCATTGTCAGTACCTTAGCTGTGATTGTACCTCAACCATGGTCAGTACCTCAGTTGTGATCAATACCTTGGTCGTTGTCAGTATCTCAGTCATGGTCAGTACTTCAGTTTTAATCAGTACTTCAGTTGTGTGCAGTACCTCAGATGTGATCAGTACCTAAGCCATAGTCAGTAGTACCTTAGTCATGATCAGTACCTCAGTTGTGATTAGTACCTCAGCCATGGTCTCTACATAAGTTGTGATCAGTACCTCAGTTGTAGTCAGTACGTCAGTCATGGTCAGTATCTCAGTGGTGATCAGTGTCTCTATCCTGGTCAGTGCCTTAGTCATGATCAGTACCTCAACCATGGTCAGTACCTCAGCTATCAGTACTTTAGCTATGGTCAGTATCTCAGTCATGGTCAGTACCTCAGTTGTGATCAGTGCCTCTACATGGTCAGTACCTCAATCATGCTCAGTACCTCAGTCATGCTCAGTAAGTCTCAGCCATGGTCACTCTGTCAGTTGTGCTTAGTACCTCAGCCATGGTCAGTTCCTCAGTCATGGTCAGTACCTCATTTGTGGTCTGTAAAATAAAAATAATAAATATAATATCCACGAGTTGGGTGAGATGGTCCCAGGCACCATGTTTCTAGCCCCTCAAGCCAACGCATCTGATGAAGCAAGGTAGCAGCAGAGAAATAATACACCAAGTCAATGAGTTAGTTTCATTGGAGTTAGTCTGCTTTTTGCCTCATGGCCTTTCGCTGCCATGTGCAACCTGTGCATTGTGCTGCCTATCTGCCATGTGCTCTTTCTCCCTTTCCCAAAGTCAGACTCTGCTCTATTATCCAGAGCCCCACCCAACAGGTTGGGGGAGGTCCTATAATCAAGGTGGGCTCTTACATACCAAAAGAAGAGGTTAGGGTAAAGGGAAGTTGGGGGAAGGGTTACAGTGGTCAGTACCTCAGCCATGCTCAGTACCTCCAGTATGGTCATCACCTCAGTTGTGGTCAGTACCTGTCATTGGCAATACCTC
Source organism: Suncus etruscus (assembly GCF_024139225.1). Taxonomy (NCBI): domain Eukaryota; kingdom Metazoa; phylum Chordata; class Mammalia; order Eulipotyphla; family Soricidae; genus Suncus; species Suncus etruscus. The sequence goes on along the minus strand of NC_064850.1, from coordinate 43,274,421 downwards.
ACATGCTCAGAACCTTAGCTGTGGTCAGTATCTCAGCCATGGTCAGTACCTCAGCCATGGCTGGATGTCACCTCCCAGGCCCTTTCCCAGTCATTGGCAGGAAAGGAGGACTCAGGGACCATGGTTGGCATCCCTGGTTAGGGTTAGAGTTGAGAGAAATTGAGTGGAAGGGGGCTGGGCCCTGCTGACCCTTGACTGCCCACTTCTAAGGTGCTGGTGCCCATTGTGCCAGGTCATAGAGGAAGTGTCAGTGTCATCCCTCCCTGTGCCCCATTTACTCACTGACCATGGGGACCCATGTTGGAGCAAAATTAAAGTTCTTTTAGTGGCAAGGGGATATTTCTATGGCTGACTTGGGAGAGATGGAGATGGGGGTTTAGGGTCATGCCTGCCCCTGTTGGGCCTCTGATGGCTGGCTCAGGAAGCAGCACCCCAGAGTCCTGGCAGAACAGTGAGGCCCAGGACTGGGCACCAGCAGGAAGTTTTGGGGTCCTGGGGAGCCCCATGTCCTCTGTCTCTCACCCCCATGTGTTCCCTGAGCTTTTTGGTGTCACTGAGGAAACCCCAGGGACAAGCCAGTCAAGCCCGTGATGCTTATGGGGCTCCGAGAGCTCTTATGATGGGGAAATCTGAGGCCTGAGGAACTGTCTCCTGGACTAGGGTTGAGCTCAGCCCCACACACAGTCCTGGGGAGTGCAGGGTGCTCCAAGAGGAGGAGCAGGCAAGCAGGACCACACCTGATAAGGGGTTAAGAGAGCAGAGATGGGATGGGGCCCAGCCCTCCACAGCCTGGGGACCTCGTTGGGCTGCAGGCAGCCTTTGAAAATGAACTGAGCTGGAGCAATAGCACAGTGAAGAGGTGTTTACCTGGCCAACCCAGGTTCGATTCCTGGCATCCTAGAGGGCCCCCCCATCCCCCCAAGCCAGGAGCGACTTCTGAGCGCATAGCCAGGAGTAACACCTGAGCACCAAACAGGTGTGGCCCAAAAACCAAAAAAATAAAATAAAATAAAATAAAATAGATGGAGGCCCCCCCCCCCGAGCACCACCTCCTGAGAAAAGAGCCAGGAGTACTCCCTGAGCACCACCAGGTGTGGTCCCTAAGCAAAAAAAAAAAAAAAAAAAGATTGTGAGCTCAGAATTTCAGGAATTCAGATTCCCCTGTGCTCAAAAGGGGGTGAGACTGGGGTAGTGGGGACTTGGCGGATGAGGCCATAGAAAGGCTCATCCCTATTCTGGGGTCCCAGAGCTGACCGGGGGTGCTCCTTACAGAATGAGGCCAGTGGCCATCACCCACACTCTGGAGTGCACTCTGCCTGTGGCCCCAGGCTCCAGAATAAACCCCAGTCCACATGCTCACCCACAGTCCAGCCATGTTCCCCTCCCCATAGGCACCCCATGACCCAGATGCTGGCACCTCCTCCAGGGAATCCCCTTCTTCCCCACCTCCCTGAGAAGCAGTGCTGAACTTGGAAACGAAAAGCAGGTCTGCAGTGATTCCAAGCACACGGCACTGGGCCTCTCACTGGTCCAAAGTTTCCAGCTGCCCCCATCACATCCTTTGGGTGTGAAGGTTTGGCCCTTGTCATCTATGTCCTTGTATCCCACCCATGAATCCGAGGCAGGGCAGGAGGTGCCTTGCTGGGCTCTTCTGAGACTCATGTATGAGTCCACTTATGGGGTTCCCAACACCCCTTCCCCTATCAGTCTTCAACACCAGATCCGGCAGCAGAGGCTAGAACTCAACGGGACCGGTGGACACAGGCCCTGTCTTGGGGTGAGGTCCAGGCCCCTCAGACACAAGGGGGTGTTGAGGGAGGAGCCTCTGAGAAGCTTCAATCCCAGCAGCTGAGGGCCCTGCAAAGAACCTGGGGCAGGAACCCCTGAGGAAGCCCTTCCTCTACTGCAGTGCTTCTCAGTTATTTTGTCATACCCCCCCAGGAAGAAGAAAACATTTTTCGCGTCTCCCGAGTGACTGTAAATAGTATCTTTATTAAAAAAAAAAAAACTTTAACCTATAAAACAAAAATATATAAGAATAATTTGGTCTGGATTAATGGCTACAATGAGCACATTTTGCAATGCATAGCTTTTCGAAGTGGAGTGTGAAGCAGGACACAGCAACTCTCAGCTCCAGAGACATACAGAGACATAAACACGGGGCTTAGCTTGTTATGACAGTGTTTGCCCCCCTTAACGGAGCCTCGTGCCCCCCACTGGGGGGCGCGCTCCACTATTTGAGGAGCACTGCTCTACTGGGTGTTGGAGACAGCTGTGTTTTGGGAGCTGGAGGCAGAGGGGTGACATGACACACTTCCCAAGAACCCCTCTGGCTGGGGCTGAGAAGTTCCAGTCTGTGCAGCACCTGGGAGAGATTTCAAGGCCTTAGGGAGCCCCTAGAGGCAGTATGAGGGGTGTGGAGCTGACCTGGGGGGGGGGCAGAAGACATTGAGGGGTCTCTGCAGAGTCCCCAACTTGGGGGCTGATCAGCATAGGGTGGGCACACCAGTACAGGGATGAGGTTCTTATAGAGTGACAGTCTCTGTGGGGTGAGTGAGCTCAGAGGACAGAGCTGGGAGGCCAAGCCCCAGTAATGTGGCATTAGGGGCTGGGCCCCTTTCTGGAAAGGAGGCTCAAGTCTTCCCCAGGCTAGAGATACCATCATGTCACCATGTACTCAGTCTCGGACCAGGATGAGAATAAGGTGCAACCTCTGAACCCAAAGGTGCCCCTCTGTATCATGGGCTGCGACAGGAGTAGTCAAGGGGTTCTTGCCCAAGAGGAGGACAGGGAGGGCTTCCTAGAGGAGATGGTGTTCCTAATGGGGGGGGGGGGGGGTAGGGGGGGCGGATGTGCAGAGACCCAAGCACAGTTGACTGTCTCTATGCTCCAGATCTGCTATGCCCCTGCCATGGGGGGCTGCTGCCCACTCCCTGAAATAGGTGCCACCTTGGATAGGGTCTGCAGGAACTTGGCTGTAGTGGTACTACCAAGGATGAGTTCAGGATGCTAAGCTGCAGTGGTGTCACCAAGGATGGGGCCAGGTGTGCCAGGCTGCAGACCCTGAGATGGGACAAGGAAAGGCCCACACTGGGCTCGAAGCTCTGTCTGGACTGTGCAGGAGGCACACTGGCAGGAGGTGGGCTAGTCATGCATGAGGTGGGCATGACCTACCAGGCTGTGGGTGGGGTCAGCCAAGGGCAGGAGGGTCAGGCAGGAGGTGGGTGGGTCCTACCAGGATGTGGGTGGAGTCATGTAGGCAGTGGATGGAGTCAGGTGGGTGGGCAGAGGCAGGCAGGGTTGAGTGGAGTTCAGGTAAGGAATATGAGAAATAGGGCAGAGAGTGGGTGAAGTCTGGCAGGGTGGTCAGAGCCAGCCTTGCTGCCTGGTTCCCTGGCCTGGGAAGCACCGAGGGAGTCCCCTGTTGGCTTAGGCAGGTGAGCCTGCATGGTTGGGGCCTTAGGCCAGCACTCACTGTCCCTCCCCAGCTTACACTTATGTTCACACAAGCATATGCATGCACAAATGCTTGCTGCACACACAGGCGTGTCCACACCTACACACACCCACGCAGGACCCGCCTGGTGGGTGGCTCCAGTTCTCAGGATCCAGCCCTGGGCCCACACTGGCTGAGGTCCTGGGAGCCACTGGAGCCTCCATGGGACAAGGACCAGGGAATGATCTCCAGGCAGGAGCATTTGTCCAGTGTATGCCGCCGCCCCTCCCCTCCCCCACAGCACTGCCCTGGTTTTCCTGCCTGGGAGAAATGCCCTGGTTGGGAAAGTTGGGGCACAGTCATGCCCCTCACTGGCCTGGCAGGAAAGAGGGAAGTCTGGGAAGACTTTGGCAGCACCCACTGCACCCATAAGAGGATGTAACAACCTGATGCACAGGCCAGAGCACAAAACGCCCCTTTCTGAGCCCTGCATCCCTCTGGTTGGGGGCAAAGGACTAGGCTGGTATGGCAGATGAGATAGTGGAGTGCCAGCTGGTCTAGGATGGGGGGCTGAAGGACAGGCAAAGTGGTAGAGCAGATGTGGTTTGAGCTGGGTGGGGTAAGGGGCTGGGGGAGGCACCCTGCTGGAGGGATCAGCGGTCACTCAGCCTTGATCCCACGGGCCAGCCAGGGCTGAGAATGGGGGCAGAGATGGGCAGAGATTGGGTTCCCCTTGTGCCCTCCTGGTCAAGGAGTGCGGGGACAGTGTCACTAGGGCCAGGGCCACATACAGAGCACGATCAGCGCCTGGTGTTTGATGTGGGGGCAAAGCATGGACCCGCAACAGATTGGAGGCCAGGCACACCCCAGGAGCCAGAAGCAGTGACCCCAATCTCAGACCCTTCTGCCTCCATCACCCTGCTTAACCCCCAGATCCTAGGTCCCAGAGCTGTGCCTTCATTGCCTGGCTCCCTCAGCACCGACAGCCCAGGTCACAGGCCAAGGGGCAGCAGCTGGGGGCTGCTGGCTGGGCAGAGGAAGAAGGAACAGGAACCCAGAAAGGCTCCCTGGAGGAGGTTGCATTTGCACTGAGATCACAAGAAAGGAGCAGATGTAGGGAAGGGAAGTGAGGGGTCAGCATGGAGGCCTAGAGGACAGTGTGGTCATCAGGACAAAGACAGGCTGGCTGTGGAGGGTCTCTACAGTCCACTCCCACTGCAGTCCCATATACCTCACTCAGAGAACTGTGAAACTGGGTAAACACCCTGTGGGGGGTTGCAGGGTGGCCCAGGCCCCTGACTCAGGCCCCTGACTCAGACTTCGCCCACCCTCCTGCAGCCAGCTGTGAGACCCCATCATGCTTGCCCCAGTCCAGAGTTCTACTGGGGGACGGGGGGGGGGGCTTTCTGGGGTCATGCTAGGATCCAGGACAACGAAGAGGAGGACCCCACTTCTCCGGACTTCCAGCTGCTCCCATCTCTCCTGCTACTTTCTTTTTGGGGGGGTCACACCAAGCAGCGTTCAGGGGTTACTCCTGGCTCTATGCTCAGAAATCGCTCCTGGCAGGCTCAGGGGACCATATGGGATGCTGGGATTTGAACCACTGTCCTTCTGCATGCAAGGCAAATGCCTTACCTCCATGCTATCTCTCCGGCCCCTCTTGCTACTCTTCGGGGGGGGGGGCAGCATATATGCTCCATTTTCCCTTGGCTGCCCAGCCAGCCTTTCTCCAAGTCTCAGTTTCCCTCAGGGGGCCACCTACAAGTCCCTCACCTGGAAGAGGAGCTGCAAGGAGTTCCTGTGGGAATCACTAGCTCAGGGGACCCCCCCAGGCATTCCTGTCCCCAAAACCTTATCCAGCCAGTCCTAGAAGCTCAGACGGGCCCCCTCTTAGAGAAGTGAGTCACACACACCCCACCATTAAATGGGCACTTTTCATCTGGGCGGCCCAAGGTTTTATTCTTCGCAAGTTCCTTTTCCTGGTCTTTCATCCTGCCTGGAAGAATGTGCTGCCACCCTGAGTACAAACACGCCAGCCCTCACCTCTCTCTCCACTTCCCTCTGGCCCTAGAGACTGGGGTGTGGGGCGAGTGCCCAGACTATGTCCTGCTGCACTTCCATCACCTGCCAGCAGGGCAGCGCCATGAAATCCGCACCTCCATCCTCTGTCTATCCCAGGAGGGCCAAGGGCAGGGCTGGCAATGCCAGCTGCTGGGCCACCTCCCCAAGCTCTGCATCACAGCATAGGCAGGGCAGGGTGGAGGCAACCTGTTCGGGTGGGGCACGGTGCCATGCAGGGGTGCAGGCCTTCGAGGGAGCGGTGAGGTCAGTGGGTAGATGGGGCCCTGACTCCCACTCCATCCTACCCAGGCCCCCCCGCCCCGTGCCCCTGCTGAGCCTCAGCAGCTCTGTCCTCTCTGCCCACAGGCTGCGCGGCCCCTGGGGGTCATGCCTCGGGCAGCCCCGAGTCCTGCAGGGCCCACTGGCCCGTTCCACGCCCTCGCTCTGGGACAGGTAACCCTGCTGTGTCTCCCGTCTGTCCCAGGCGTCCGTCCTGTGTCTGTACTGTAGCGTCTGGAGGATGGGGGTCCCCATGTCCCCCCACCACACACGCTCACCCCTCAGCCTGGGCACAGGCGAGAGACAGGAGGGGCCCCCACTGGATGTCGTGGAGCTGCAGCTCCCCAGTGAGGCCTGAGCAGGTCAGCCTCAGGCTTCTGCAGTAAGTGGGGAAACGCAGCAGGCTAGACTGCCCTGTCTGGGGAAGAGGTTGGCCTAGATCTGGGGGTGCCCTCCCAGCATCCGTGTTACTGGGAGTCCCCGCCCCCAGATTCTAACAACCTAGTCCATGTCTCGGACATGTCTGATGATTCTTGGCTTGGGGACTTTTGGGGTGCTGTGGATGTGATTGCACTTCCTCCTCCAGAATCGGGGAGAAGGGAACTGGAGGGATAGCGTAGTGGGGAGGGCATTTGCCTTGCATGTGGCCAATCAAGCTTCCATCCCCAGCATCCCAATGGTTCCCCTGAGCACTGCCAGGGATGATTCCTAAGTGCAGAGCCAGGATTAACCTCTAAGTGCCGAAAGCTGTGGCCCAAAAACCAAAAAGAAAGAAAGAAACAGGGAGACGGGCTAAGGCCAAGCAGGGCTCAGGTCAGTGTTTGGGACCATGAGACCCCAGTGGGCACAGACCCAGGTTGGTCCAGGGATGGGTTGTGGCGGGGACACATGTTTTTGAGGGGCTGCCCTCGAAGTCATGACGGTATGGATGCCAGTGTTTCGGGGGCTGCAGCCCCCTAAATTGTGGGTGCCCAAATTCAGGGTTGGGGATAGAATCAGAGAGATGGAGGTTCTGCCTATGCTGTGGGGGTGCCTGGTTGTGGTCAGAGGTCAGCAAAGAGAAAGTGGGGGGCCAAGGTGATAGGCAGGTCCACAGGAAAAGGGGACAATAGGGTACTGTTAGCTCACTCAGAACATTAGGAGAGAGGCTAGGGGGCAGAATCTGAAGGGAGAAAGCCCCCCTGAAGTATCTAGAAGGTAAACTGAGTGTGTGGCTGGTGGGTTCCCTCACCCTGCCACTCTCCCTCCTGCATTCTTATGATGGCGTTTGGGCCGTGTCTGTTCGTTGTCAGTTCATGCGCAAGGAAGGTGCATTGGATCACAGGGCCAACGGGAACAAGCAGAGTTGGGAACAAGACTCCAACAGTCTTTGGCCTCTAGGATGGGCAGTGAGCAGGGGCCTTGGCAAGACAGTGCCAATGGGGGAACAGGCATATCTCTGTTCATCTGCCACTGAGGAAATGGCTTCCCTCACCCACTACAGGGATCAAGGCACATTTGGGGCAGAGTAATCAGGCAGGCTTACTGAAGGTGGTGGTGACTGCAGATCCTGCCCCAGGCCTCTTCCCCTCTCCCCCATGGACTCTGCATCCTCCTCAGGGGCCTGGATGGCTCTCAGAACATCTGCCTAGTCTTCCGCCAAGACTCCAAAAACAGAAAACGCGTTTTCTTTCACTAACCAGCAGCACAGCCCAAGATTGTTGACCCTCTCACTGGGACTGAAGGGGGAGGGAGGAAACGCAGCAAGGAGGGGTCCCCGGATCTCTCATGACCTGGAGCAGGCCCTGTTCCCCTCCCCTCAGATTCCATAGCAAAGCCCAGAGGTGCTGCCCACCAGACCCAGGGCATGTGTCCCCAGGGCAGATGGGCCATCCCTCTGCCTGTGTCTCACCGTGTCTGTTTCCTACGTGTTCAAGGCTCTAGCGAGCCTGCCAGTCTGTGGGGAGTCTCAGAAATGGGCCAGGGGCTCTGGAAGGACTCCTGGAGAAAGGGGCAATGCTGTGCGCCGCTGGCTGGTACCCTGATGTTCCACAGCCAGCGGGGACCACCTGCCCCGGGTCTGTGCGCGCTGGAGCCTAAGGGACCGGCCGGGCCTTGCACCTGCGGGGCCCCCACCCCGCTGGCCCTCGGGCCTCAGTTTCCCCGCGCTCAGCGCCACGGCCCCGCCCGCCGCCGCGTGTCGTTGCAGCGCGCTGCAGGAGCAGAAGGGCGAGCTGCGCAAGCGGCTGTCCTACACCACGCACAAGCTGGAGAAGCTGGAGACCGAGTTCGACTCCACGCGCCACTACCTGGAGATCGAACTGCGGCGGGCGCAGGAGGAGCTGGAGAAGGTGACGGAGAAACTGCGCAGGTGAGGGCGCGGGGCGGGGCCTTGCAGGGATGGCGCGGGGTGGGTGGGCTCTTCCTATGTGGGCGGGGCCAGTGGTGGGCGGGGCATTGCTTGTGGGTGGAGTCCGGTGGTGGGGCCTTCTGGGGTGGTCGGACCTGGGTGGGCGGGGCATTTTTTAATAATTATCTTTATTTAAACACCATGATTACAAATATAATTATAGTTGTATGATTACAGTCATGTAAAGAACACCCCCCTTCACCAGTGCAACGTTCCCACCACCAATTTCCCAGATCTCCCTCCTCCCCACCCCCCACACCTGTACTCGAGACAGGCTTTCTACTTCCCTCATTCATTCACATTGTTATGATAGTTTTCAGTGTCGTCATCTCTCCAACTGCACTCATCACTCTCTGTGATGAGCTTCATGTCATGAGCTACACCTACCAGCCCTCATCTCTCTTGTCTCTGAGATACTGTAAATGTCTTTCATTTTTCTTTAAAACCCATAGATGAGTGAAACCATTCTGCGTCTTTCTCTCTCCCTCTTACTTCACTCAGCATAATAGATTCCATGTACATCCATGTATAGGAAAATTTCATGACTTCATCTCTCCTGAGAGCTGCATAATATTCCATTGTGTATATGTACCACAGTTTCTTTAGCCATTCGTCTGTTGAAGGGCATCTTGGTTGTTTCCAGAGTCTGGCTATTGTAAATAGTGCTGCAATGAATATAGTTGTAAGGAAGGGATTTTTGTATTGTATTTTTGTGTTCCTCGGGTATATTTCTAGGAGTGGTATAGCTGGATCGTATGGAAGCTCAATTTCCAATTTGTGAAGGAATCTCCATATCGCTTTCCATAAAGGTTGTACTAGACGACATTCCCACCAGCAGTGAAAAAGAGTTCCTTTCTCTCCACATCCCTGCCAGCACTGCTTGTTTTTCTTTTTTGTGATGTGTGCCAATCTCAGTGGCGTGAGGTGGTACCTCATAGTAGTTTTGTTGCATCTCCCTGACGATTAGTGATGTTGAGCATCTTTTCATGTGCCTTTTGGCCATTTGCCTCTCTTCTTTTTCAAAGTGTCATTTCTTCTCCCCATTTTTTTTGATGGGGTTAGTTGTTTTTTTCTTGTATAGTTCTGTCAGTACCTTGTAAATTTTGGATATTAGTCCTTTATCTGATGAGTATTGGGTGAATAATTTCTCCCACTCAGTGGATGGCTTTTGTATTCTGGGCACTATTTCCTTTGAGATGCAGAAGCTTCTCAGCTTAATATAGTCCCATCTGTTTATCTCCACTTCCACTTGTTTGGAAAGTGCTGTCTCCTCCTTAAAGATGCCTTTAGTCTCAATGTCCTGGAGTGATTTACCTATATAGAACAACATGTAGGTAAAACACTCCAGGACATTGAGACTAAGGGCGAGGCATTATTTTATGGCTGGAATCTGGGTGGGGTCTTCCGGCATGGGTGGAGCCTGGTGTGGGCAGGGTCTTCATGTGTGGGCGGGGCCTGAGAGGTGGGGCTTTCCTTATAGGTGGGCTTGGCAGTAAGGGGCGGGGCCTGTGTGTATGGGCTGGGCCTTCCGTAGGTGGTTCCCTACCCCTGAACCATCAGTGGTTCTGCATGGGTGGAGCCTGGGCAAGGAGGCAGGACTGGTGGTGTGATGGATCCTACCTGGACCAGGCCGGGGTCCTCTCTCTGCCAGGCTATGCTTCCCTATCTGGACCCCTTCACAATGGGAGGTGAAGCTCCTTTTCCAGAGCAGCACCTGGTGCCAGGGTTCACTCTTCCCAGACTCTTCCTTCTTTGTGCAATTAATTGGGGCAACAGCAGATGTGGAAGCGGCCCCTTGTCCAGCGACACTCACTGCCTCTCCTCTGACCCAGCCCCCCAACCATGGGACTGGCATGCTCAATCCCGAGAAGAGCCCAAGTTTGGGGTCTGTGCTCTGCAAAGTGAGGTAGCAATGAAGTGTCTGAGAGCCCTTAGAAACCCCACCTCTTGCTGGAGGAACCATTCCCACCTCCTGCCTTCCTGGAGGAGGGATGCCCTGATTCACTCCTGGCCCTATCCTGCCCATTGCCCCTCCAACCCCTGCCCAGGTGGCGCAGAAATTCATGGCTCTGTGGCTTGGGAACAGTCAACCTTGCCTTTCTTCCAGGGTCCCCAACCTGCCCCTCTAAAGGGATCTGGGACCCATTTTCTAGACACAACAGGGAGGTAGCCCAAGCTCCACTAACCACCTCCCTCTCTTGCGCCCCCCCCCTCCCGCACTCGGCTGCTCAGGATCCAGAGCAACTACACAGCCCTGCAGAGGATCAACCAAGAGTTGGAGGATAAACTGTACCGCATGGTGAGGCTCGCAGGAGGCGGCAGTGGGAGGAGCCAGCCTCCTGTCTTCCATGTCTCAGGCCTCCACTCTGACCCCTGACCCCTGGCCTAGTGTGGGAATAGCTTCATAGGCAGAAGGACTCCTGGGGTAGTTGGAAGGGCAGAATTGTTGCTCCAGCTGGGAGGGACTCTCAGTGAATCAAGGAGGCCTGCCTGTCCCTAAAGGCATGGGAACATCTTTCTTCCAGTTTGACATCCAACATGTTTTTGAAAAACCAGGAAAAGGTGTCAGTTACTGCCAGTGCTGTTGGTGGTTCTGTTCAGGAGCTAGGGGTGGGCCTATATGAGGGGCCTAGGACAAGGCCTTTTCCCTTCTAGGCCATTGGAATGGACCAGCCTTACTGGCTGCTGCCCTAGTGCCTGGCAGAACACATGTGGCTGGATGTCCCCGGAGGCACAGATGAAGGGCCAGGCCTGGGACACCACATGCCAAGCATGTGGTGGTGACGCCATGTCCTCTCACATCTTGCTCAGGGCCAGCACTATGAAGAGGAAAAGCGCGCTCTGAGCCACGAGATTGTGGCCCTTAACAGTCACTTGCTGGAGGCCAAGGTGACCATCGACAAGCTCTCAGAGGACAATGTGAGTGTCAGGGCAGCAGCAGGTGGCCAACCTAGGGGACAAGGTGGGCCTTCTGGGACTAGATGGGGGTTTCTGGGAACAGAGCTGGGCTTCCGGGACAAGGTGGGGTTTGCAATTCTAGGAGGAGCCTTCCTGGAATAAGGCGGGGCTTCCAGGACTGGGCGGGGTTTTATTAAGACAGGCGGAGCTTCTGAAACAGGGGGAGCTTCTGAGAACGGGAGGGGCTTCAGAGATAAAGCCGGGTTCCGGGACAGGGCGGGGCTTCCAGGACAAGGCAGGATTTCGAGCAGGGCTTCCCAGACACTGGTCAGCAGGCTTGGGTCCTGCCACCTGGGGATATTCAAGCCAGGCCCCACGTGGAGCCTTGCACATGGAGCAGTTCATGGTCCTCTGACCACTGCAGGGTATTTGCTCCCCTGGCCCTTATGGGTCCTTCTCAGGGTCTCAGACCCACCATATACCCCAGGACACTGTTAGAGGTCCAGCATGCGGGCGGGTGGGGGTGGAGGAACAGACAGCGAGGCCACAGGCACATGCAACAGAGATTTTCTGCACACGAGTCAAGGCGCCTCCATCCCTACTGTTTGCATCTGTTTCCCTCTGCTCCCTGTCCTGCCATCATCCAGCCCCGATGCAGACGGGGTGGCCGGGCTATTTGTCCCTTCTTGCCAGCCCTCAGCACAGACATCACGAGAGGGGAGGACACGGGGTTTAAGAACCCCACACACAGCTGCCGGGCCCAGAGCCTTCTCTTGTCTTGCAGGAGCTCTATAGGAAGGACTGTAACCTGGCCGCCCAGCTGCTGCGCTGCAGCCAGAACTACAGCCCGGCCCATAAGGTGTCCGAGGTAACATGCGTCGCCCTGCCCACCTGTCCGCTGCCTGCGGGCTCCGGCTTTTCTGGGAGCTGGCACTGGGTGCTGGGCCACCCGCATACATACACACCCTTCCTTAGATCCCTGAGAGGTCAGTGACCTGGAGTGGACCTCGGGGAGGTCTCTGGTTTGGACCAAGGCTGACATGCCATCTTAGGAGACCAGGAGATTGGCCTCAGATGAGGCACATGGCCACCACGTTCCCCCCACCTCCCAGACTCAAGCCTCCCTTTCCCACCCCTGCACCCACTTCTGCCTACCCCTTAGCCTCAATTCCTGGCCCCAGGCTACACCTGAACCACTCAATAAATGGATCAAACAGTAGCGGCACATCCCCTGTGAGGCTGTGGCCCTGGCCTCAATCTTTGTTGCATTGTTTCAGTGTCTGTCTTGTTGGGGAGCCCTAGGGACCCCACCATAGATTTGGGGCTGGGACAATTGACTCCCCCTTGGCGGGCCTGGGAATGAGGGGCTTGGCTGGACTCTGCTTCTAGCCTGGAGGTTCTATGGGGATCGTCAGAACAGGGGTGGGGAGATGCATTCTTGGGGCCTGCGGCTGCCTTAGAGCCGGAACACCACAGCACTGACCACTGAGATACCCCCTTCCCCACCAGCTGCCCTCGGACTTCCGGGAGCGTGTGAGCCTACACCTGGCCTCGCAAGGCCGCAGCCTGAGCTCGCCACTGTGTCCCCCCGCCTATGGCGACAGTGTGCCCACCTGTGTCATCGCCAAGGTGCTGGAGAAGCCTGACCCGGCCAGCCTGTCCTCCCGCCTGTCAGATGCCTCAGCCCGCGACCTGGCCTTCCGCGACGGGCTGGAGAAGCCGGGCCGGCGACCACCCTACAAGGGGGATGTGTACTGCAGCGACACGGCCCTCTACTGCCCCGATGAGCACAGCCACCAGCGGCGGCCCAGCATGGACCCGCCTGTCACCGACGTGGGCTTCCTGCGCGCCCAGAACTCCACCGACAGTGGGGCCGAGGACGAGGAGGAGGAGGCTGAGGTGGCAGCGGCTGCCGCTGCCTTCCCTGCCGGCTTCCCGGCCCTACGCGCCTCGTTGCCCCACATCCAGTTCCTACTCAAGCTTCAGTGCCACGTCAGAGGAGGAAGGAGCACCCCCCAAGCGCTAAGCCAGCACACTCACAGGCCTCACAGCGCGCCATCTACCCCTGGGCGGCCGCGACCAGCTCTTCGAGCACAAGCTGTCCCCCGCTGGCCCGCCACCCTCCAGGCTGGCCCGCGTTTCGCCAAGGCTGCGTCCACCGGGACAGGCCCGCTGGAGGCCGAAGTGGCACCGGGGTTCGCGCGGACCGCGTCCCCATACCCGGCCGAGGCCTTCCGCTTCCCAGCCTCTCCGGGCCCCCGGCAGGCCTTGATGCCCCCCAACCTTTGGAGCTTGCGGGCCAAGCCCGGGAGTGCCCGCCTGCCCAGTGAGGGGCTGCGGGGTCAGTGGCGGCCCCTGAGCGTGGAGGATGTGGGGGCCTACTCGTACCCCACCACGCCAGCTGGCCGAGCCTCCCCCTGCAGCTTCTCTGAACGTTACTACAGTGGTGGCGGTGGGGGCAGCCTCGGTGAGAAGGTCGAGGGCCGGGCCAGCCCGCTGTATGCCAGCTACAAGGCCGACAGCTTCTCCGAGACCGACGACCTGGCCCAGAGTCACCTGGCCGAGCCCTGCTTCCTGCGGGCGGCCACTGAGCGCAGCCTGAGTCCAGGCCGTGAGCCCCTGCCAGGCTATGCAGCCAGCGAAGGGGAGGCTGAGCGGCTAGGGGTACAGCTGTGTGGCCCAGGGGGCAGCCCTGAGCGGAACCCCAGCCTGCACAGCTCCCGGGACTCCCTGGAGCCCTGCTCCATGGAGGCCTCCCCCGAGATGCGCCCCGTGGCGCACCTCAGCCCCCCACTGGCCTTCCCGCGGACTGGTGGCTCCGGACTCAGCCGCAAGGACAGTCTCACCAAGGCCCAGCTCTATGGGACTTTGCTCAACTGAGCGGCCCCCACAAATCCTCTCTCCAGCCATCAATACTGTCCCCAGCCCCACCCACGGGACTCCTCTGCCACCGAACGAAGGCAGCAGGACCGGAGAGAGCTCCATACCCCGTGGGTCCCCCCCATCTTCACCTGTCTTCCCACCCACATTCAGCACCGTCCCATCCACCTTTTATAAAGTGAAACTATTTTTCTAGTGCAAAAGGGTCTTTCTCAAGGCACCAGGCCACGGGCCGCTCCCGGCCAGCCTCGGCGTTTTCCACACGAAGCTCCTTTATTTTCTCGCCCCCGTGAGGCAAGCACGGCAGGGCGGGAGGCGGGGGGTCTTGTGCCCAGAGTGGGGGGACAGCCCGGGCTGAGGCCTGTGGCTGGATGTAACACGTGTGTGCCCCCCCACCCCAGCTCTCCCCATGGTCCAAAGTGGGGCCGGTGCTCGAACCCTAGAGTCCTGCTCCCGGCACCACCTGGCGCTACCTCAGCCCAGTGAGGCCCAACTCCACCCGCAGCTTGTACCGCCCCCCCCCCCCCGCATGCCCCGTCTCGGTGGTCTCGGTGGTACTGTATTTTGCACTCAGTAATAAAAGATCTGTGGAAGGTACCTGCGTGGGGTTGTCTCTTCTCCCTGCAGAGACAGGTCTAAGCTGCTGTCCGGGTGTGGGGAACATTGGGAACTGTGCTTCCCTCTCCCCATGTCTGGCCGAATCTCACTTGCAGTTGCCTTGGTATCTACTGGGGATGATGGGGGCTCCCATTGTATGGCAGCACCCCCACTCACTGCTGGTCCGTTGGTTTTATCACTGCCATGGAGTGTCGCAAAGCCATAGAGCCCGGGTATGCAGCTTCGTCTCTGGGGGTAAAGGGCTGGTCACTCCAGTATTGCAGTGCCCTCCACTCACTAACACCCTATTCTCAGCCCTCCTACTCACCCCGTTATTGCCCGGTAACACTGAGGTTTGCAGGATTCCACTACGTTGGAGGCTTTATTATGTTTCACAAGTGCATATATGGGGTCAGAACAATAGCATAGCTGTAGGGCATTAGCCTTGCATGCTGCTGACTCGGTATGAATCCGGGTTCAATCCCCGGCATCCCATATGATCTCCTGAGCATGCCAGGAGTGATTCTGAGCACAGAGCCAGGAGTAACCTCTGAGCACCACTGGGTGTGACTCAAAAACCAAACAAATAAAAGTGCGCGCACACACACACACACACACACACACACACACACACACACACACACATATATATTTTGTTAGCACCTAATGGTGCTCAGGGGTTACTCTGTACTCAGAAATCACTCCTGGCAGGCTCAGGGGACCATATGGGATGCTGGGGGTCGAATAAGGCCAATGCCTACTGCTGTGTGATCACTCCGGCCCTATATATATATATATTTTTTTTTTTTTTTTTTTTGAGGGATGGGGATCAAAGCCGGTGATGCTCAGGGCTTACCCCTGGCTCTGTGCTCAGAAATCACTCCTGGTGGGGCTCAGGGGATTCTATGAGATGTTGGGGATCAAACTTGGGTTGGCCTCATTGCCAAGGCAAATGTCGTCCCCACAGTGCTATATTTGAAAGCACTGCTGTCCCCTCTTCCCTCCAGGGACTCACACACAGGGCTAGAGCCAGCACAGTTCCCACCATACAAACCATCCTTTTTGGGGTTCACTCCTCCATGCCCAGCCCACAGAGTGCAGGGGCTGCTCCCCCTTATGTTGGCTGCTACATGTTGACCTTTCTTTCTGACTTGGGCTTTGGATAACGTTGAGGATGAGGGGGGTGGTCCTGAGCCCCGTGTGGAGGCCTCTCCTAGGAGCTTCTTGTCTGGGGTCTGTACTAGACTGGGCCTGGCCCTATAGAACTGGAAAGGGCGAGGCTTCTGCCTCCCTGGCAGCCCAGGCCACCCACCAGCCACCCAAGGCAGGAGCAGGTACCCAGGAAGCAGGTGTGGAGATTGCATGAAGCAGCCCCCCCCTTCTAGGACCCCTCTCAAGGTCACATGGGAGAGTAAGACCAAGGCTGATAGGGAGAAACTGCCCTGGCACCTATCTGGTGCTCAGATGCCCCCAGAAATGACCTGGACATGGGGAGGGGGTTGTCCCTTGTGGGGGGTCACAAGAGGTAGAGAATCCTGCCTAGCACTGACCTGTCCCTGGGAACAATGGGGAAATTGAGGTTCTCTAAGGAGAGCAAGTGGCCTAAGGCTTCAGTGCCAGCAGAGCAGAGAGGGCAGAAAAGGGCTGTGAAGGGGCCACGAAGGAAGCCCCCTACTCCTTGGGCTCTTTCAGATAGTGACCCTCCATGCCCCCTCTCTGGTTGGCTTCCTTCAGAAAGCCTTCCCGGAGTGCAGGGATGCCCACCCTCACCTAGGTGCTGGATCTCAGGTGACCCATCAATTGTGACTCGAGTGAGGTGAGTGCCCCGTTGGCTGCCCCATCTCTGGAGTCTTCACAGGCATGGGTCGCTGCCACTGCCTCATGTAAACTGAATGACCAGCGGGTGATGGGGTGGGGTGGGGGGTGTCTCAGGCCCTGCAGACTGCACCCCTTGAGAGCAGAGTTCCTGCTGCAAACTCCCCAGAGGCCACCTCCACTCTTGGGTGCCCCTGATGGGGGCCAGGCACCAATGACCAAAGATACTGCAACACCATTGGGCATGTAAAGACTTTATTGGGCCCCACCCCTGCTGCAAGCCTAGCCTTTCAGCCCAGTTTGACAGATGAGGAAACCAAGGCTCAAGGCAGCAGGAGGAGGCCAGCCCATATCCTGAGGCTCCCACCCCTGAAGGCCATTCATCAGTGCCAGATCTTCACCTCACCCTCCCAGGAGCTGGTGGCAAAGACAGAGGGCAGCACAGGGTGGAAGGTGGCACCCAGGCAGGCCTGCGTATGCGCATGCAGTATGCGTGCCTGGCTGGCCGTGCGGAACGTGTAGAGTAGGACACGGCCATCAGCGCTGCCCGTTGCCAGCAGCTCACCATCCGGAGAGCACTCGCAGCCCACGGCATAGCCTTCCACCTGTAGAGAGTGCCATGAGTACCCGCTGATAAACCGGGCCCACCCCAACACTGACGCTCTAAGACCCAGAGTTCAGAGTTCAAGCTGGGACTCAGGGGGGGCATGTACCTTGTGTCCCTCATAGCGCCGCCGCCGGCTCATCCTGTAGGGCCACACAGCCGAGAAGAGGGCCAGGTAGTTGCCGTTGGTCTGCGCCAGGAACACAGGCTCTCGAGGATGCAACGCAAGGCTAGGGCAAGTGTATCTCTCCTAAAAGGGCAGGGCACAAGTGAAGGTGCTTTCCAGGGCCCCGCAAGGTCTGTGAGGGGCTCGGAGCACTGTATAGAGCCACCAGAGCTGATATGTGTCCAAATTAGACTCCGCTCTGAAGAATATCAAGTGTTGAGCGCATCTTACTCCTTGGGGATTACTGCCCTAAAATGATTCCTGGCCCTTTCCAGCTTCTAGAAGCTTCCACAAGGTCCATCCACAATCTAATCACTGAGGCCCTCAGTCAGCTACTAGAGAAAAGTAGGGAAGGGGGGTCCCTACTGCAGATGCAAGTGATTTAGGGATCTGGAGAAGGTGGTGGTCCTGCATTATGGCTTTACCAGGCAACCACGTGTCATCTCAGAGAATAACCCAAAGTTTGATGATACACCACTCATGGGAAAGCAGTTAGGAAAAGGGTTCTTTTTTTTTGGGGGGGGGGTTGGGTCACACCCGGCAGCTCTCAGGGGTTACTCCTGGCTCTACGCTCAGAAATCACTCCTGGCAGGCTCGGGGGACCATATGGAATGCCGGGATTCGAACCACCAACCTTCTACGGTCTGTCCTAGGCTAGCGTGGGCAAGGCAGACAGATGCCTTACCGCTTGCACCACCACTCCAAACCCCACCTTTTTTTTTTTAATAACCATAAAATATTTACTTAAAAATGGTTGAAGCAGAGGCTGGAGTGATGGCGCAAGCAGTAAGGCGTCTGCCCGCGCTAGCCTGTTAGCCTAGGACAGACCGCAGTTCGATTCGATTCCCCAGTGTCCCATATGGTCCCCCAAGCCAGGAGAGATTTCTGAGCTTATAGCCAGGAGCAACCCCTGAGCATCACCGGGTGTGGCCAAAAAACCAAAAAAAAAAAGAAGAAGATGGGCTCAGGCACGGATGGGGCGGAGCTCAAATGCAGGAGGGGTGTGGTCAGATGGGGGTGTCAATACAAGCGGGAAGTGTCAGACATAGGAAGGATGGGGCTCAGACAGAGGAGAGGCGGGACCAGACAAGGGAGAGGCAGGGCTCAGAAGGGAGAGGTGGGTCAGACAAGGAGGGTGGGGTGAGACATATAGTAGAGGTGGGGTCAGACAGGAGGTGGTGAGATCAGACACATGAAGGAGCTCACATGGGGAAGAGGCAAGGTCAGGCAGGCGGTGGCGACACACACACACAGTTGGCCAGGAGGCCACAACATGGGTGGGCAGCAGCCACCAGAGCCACCAGAGCTTAGGAAGCACAAGCAAAAGGCTCTCCATAAGAGCCTCTGGAGAAAGCTCACAAATAGGGGTCAGCGCCCTAAACTTGCAGACATCTGGTGCAAAAATCAAGAGGGTATAAACTTCTGCATGAAGCCACCAAGTGGCCCGAAGAGATAGCACAGCGGCGTTTGCCTTGCAAGCAGCCGATCCAGGACCAAAGATGGTTGGTTTGAATCCCGGTGTCCCATATGGTCCCCCGTGCCTGCCAGGAGCTATTTCTGAGCAGACAGCCAGGAGTAACCCCTGAGCACCGCCGGGTGTGGCCCAAAAACAAAAACAAACAAACAAAAAAAGACAATGAAGCCACCAAGTATGCGGTGATTCCCATCCCACCCCGGTGAGGCTCCTGAGGCATGGCTGGTGTGCTATGAGCACTGGGAGAGGTTGACTACCTACAGGGGCACCATGAACAAAGCACCACAGTCAGGACAGATTGACAGCAGACTCACTTAAGGGCCAGGAGCTTATCTGAAATCTGCAAAGATGACAAAGGATCTGATGGTGGTGAAGATGACAAAGGATCTGATGGTGGTGAAGATGACAAAGGATCTGATGGTGGTGGTGATGGGGTCAGCGGTGGCAGGGGCTTCATTTATGGGGTAAAGGCAAAGGCCCGCACCGTGCCAGGATGCAGATAATACTGTCATCTTTGGACACAGGTCCAATACCAGGTAGAAGGTGAGGCATTTGTCCCGACTGTGGGTCCCTGATGAAAACTCCCAGACACAGGGTCCCTTTGTACCAGGGCCACAGGGCAAGGCCAGGAAGAGCCATGGGCTGGTTGGGGCAGTGCCTGAGACAGGGCTATCTTGGGCTATGGAGTCACCTTCCACTCTGACCCTACAACCAAGCTCTGCCCTCCCACCCCAAGACCTCCTGCAGGTTGAGGGTCTCTCCCCAACTCACTACAGCTGGATGGGAAGGCCACAGCCAGCGGAGGGTTGGGGGTGGGGTGTGGGATCCTCACATGGAAGATCTGGTTGGAGATCTTGGCAGAGCTGCGAAAGTCCCAGGCAATGATGGTGCGGTCAGCCGAATCCCGGCTCGAGGCATCCGTGCTGCTCAGAAACTCAGAACCTTCCTGCAGGAATAGGATGTCCAGGGTCTGCTGCACAGTCGCCTTGTAGCCTCGCACCACCTGTAAGAGCGAGCACTGTCATGCTCCAGGCACCTCCTGGAGGAAGTTCCAGGGCCAGGGTAGGTGGAGAGCAGAGGATACTGGGGTCCTCCAAGTTCTCATGCCTGCACCCGAAACCGCCCACTGCTTCCCTGAACTCAGCCCCATTCACAGGACCTGGGAAGGCTGGGGGCCAGGCTTCATGTCCCTGGTACCCAGGTGAGCATCATCTTAGGGCAGGACTGAGGTCCACCTGGACCCTCTAACTAGACCTCAGGGCCTGATTTTGTTTTGCTTCTGAGCTTCCACACAGCTCACCAGGTGCCCAAGCCCCGAATGGGCCCTTAGGTGGCAGAGAGTAGCCTTGCCTGGACACACCAGCCACCCTCGGGCAACCTTGTTCCACTCACAGGACAACATGGGAGACAAAGGCACCCCCCAACATTCTCCTGGTTCAATCCTCACCCCACAGTCAGCTCTCATTGTGACACTGGGCTTTTATCAAGGTTTCAGCACGGTATTGGGGTTTTATTGTGATATTAAGGTTTGACCATATTATTGGGTTTTATTGAAATATCAGGGTTTCATCACAGTATCAGGCTTTTATTATTACATCAGAGTTGTATCAGTTTCAGGTTTTATTGCAGCATTGAGGTTTGGTCACAGTATCAGGCTTTTATTGTGTTATTGGGGTTTCATCAAAGTGTTGAGTTTTATTGCAGTACAGGGGTTTTATCGTGGTATGGGGTTTTATCATGGTATTGGGGTTTCCTCATGTACTGGGGTTTTATCACAATATTGGGTTTTATCACAGTATTGAGATTTCAAGACAGTAGGACTTATATTGTGTTACTGGGGTTTGATCACAATGTAGAGTATTATTATGGTGTCAGGGTTTTATTGTGGAATCAGGGTTTTATTGGAGTTCCATTGTGGTATTGGGGTGTTATCTCAGTATCAATACCACTGAAGTGCCAGTGCCCCTCTACCCCCCCTCCCCCGTCCCTGCACACCACATTGTGTTCACTGGGGATCTAATCTCTTGTCTTGCTCCCAGACACTTATGGGGTTTTCAGCCTCACATATTGAACAATTTTATCTCCCTCCTGCTGTCATTCCCAGCAGTACCTCCGCTTCAGGACAGTAGAGGATGGGCAATCCCATCCAGGACCAGGCAATGCTCAGTACCAGGACAGTACCCCCTAAACACTCATGGGCAACAGACTTTCCTGCCTCCATGCTGGCAGATGGGAGCAGGGACAATGTGACTGGGTGGCTATGATGTGTGTGTATGGGCAGGGATGGGTGGTCTCACTGAACCTAAGCTTGCATCAGTAGGTTAGGGACACGGGAGCTCTTGGGGGGCTGTTTGGTATTGGGGGGAGTTGGCACCCGTCGGTCCCTCTTAGCATTGTCCCTCAGGGGCTGTGTCTGTCCCCTGAAGAGCACTAAGAGTCCATCAGGGGAACTCATAGGAAAAAGAGCCCATATTTGATCCCTGGCACTACAAAGATATTTTTAAAACCACATGAAAGGGTTTTCACAAGAAAACCCTTGTGGGACTGGAGCAGTGGTGCAAGTGGTAGGGCAAAAAAAAAAAAAAAAAAAAAAAAGACTTTTGAGCATGGTTGTGTGTGGTGCAAAAACAGCAACAAATAAAACAAAAATTCCTAAGCAGGGGCCAAAGTGGTGGCTCAAACGGTAGGACGTTTGCCTTGCACACGTTGACGTAAGACAGACTGCGGTTCAATCCCCAGGCATCCCAGATGGTCCCCCAAGCCAGGAGCAATTTCTGAGCACATATGGCCAGGAGTAAACCCAAGCATCACTAGGAGTGGCCCAAAAAACAAACAAACAAAAAAAAAAATTCCTAAGCAATCTATGAAAAAGTTACTAGAAAAAGTTGGTAAAGAATTGGATGCAAGATTAATTTAAGAGTCCATAGTATATAGATTAGCAATAAATAATTGAAAATGGACTAAAAGCAAAATAATACAAACAATAATATAAAAAATCATAAAGCATTAACAAATTTAATATAATCTATACTGCATCAGAATAGTGGAAAATACAAGACTACCCAGAAAAACAGAAGTCTAAATAATCCATACTATGTTCAAATTATTATTATACAAAAATTAAACTGTACATTTGAATATAATCCTAATAAAATAAGGATGTGTTTGGTATAAACTAACATGACGATTGTAAAATTGAAATATAAGGGGTGGGGATGTGAGGCACTTGCCTTGCATGCTGCTGACTTAAGTTCAATCCCCAGCATCCAATATGGTCCCCTGAGCCCCAGCAGGAGTGATGCTTGAGTGAAAAGCAATGAGTAAGCCCTGGGTACAACTGGGTGTGAAGAGAGAAAAAGAGGGAGAGAAGAGAGGAAGGGAAACTACCACAATTATGAAAAATAAGTTGGAAAGTTCCCACACTGCAACTTCAAGAATCACTACAGAGAAGGTAAAGCTAACAGTGAGACCTGGTTCCCTTCCTGCTGCTGCTTCAAAGATTTTGGTTTTGGTTTATGATTTTTATTTTTAGGTCCTATTTACTCATGGCTAAGCTCTTCAGGGATTGATCCCTCCTGGCAGGGCTCAGGGGACAAGCTGGAGTGCCAAGGATTGAACCTGGGTAGGTGACAGGCTAGGGATGCCCCTTCCCTACCGTATCATCTCTCCAGCCCCATGATCTAAGAGTTTGTATCTAGGGCCCCAGAATTTGTTACCCAAGATGAGGAATGCTGACAGGTAAGCAGACGAGGCTGAAAATCAGGTAGCACCAGACAGAAACACAGAACCTGAATCCCCAAATACTCACATGACTAGCTCTGCAAGAGAGAGGAAAATCTGAAGGTAAAAGGAGAACACTGGGTTTTGGGACAATATGTTTACATGTACATTTCTAGTGTTTTCAAACATCTGACACAAAGAGCAATAGAAAACAAGGCTCCTGGGTTTTGTGGAACTGCTGCTAATCTTTTCTTCTAAACTTGGATCCATTCCTATGGTTATAGTACTTTTGTTTGTGACTCCCTTGCATATTTATAAAGGAAATGTCAGGGTTCGGCAAAATAAAGAGCATAACTGAATAGTGTGTACATTATATTAGTCTGTGAAAACATGCAAACGCAGCACACAGGCTTCGGAGTGAGAAATGTACATATTTATGAAGTTTGCACCTGTTTTATTAAATCTGCTTTGATTTATGAGTTTAGGACTACCTGGTACTAGAGACAGAGAAAGTATAGGTGAGAGGTACAATCAGAGATATAAGAAAACCACCACCTGTTGGAGAAATGAGAGGATCCTGCATTGAATTACATACAGAAGTCGAAGCATGTCTGCCTTCTACATCTGTGTCTCTCCTCTCCTTTGCATAACTTGACTTCACCTTTGTAAACGTGATTTCAGTACTATTCCAACTGTTTTGATTTAGCCAAAATAGGAGCTGGAGAGATAAATAGTACAGTGGGTAAGGCACTTGTCTTGCAGTGGCCAGCTTGGGTTTAATCCCTGGCATCGCATATGGTTCCCAGAGCATCACCAGGAGTAATTCCTGAGCACTACCAGGTGTAACAACAACAAAAAAAAAAGTTGGGGATGGAGCAATAGTATTATAGATAGAGAACTTGCTTTGCAAGCAACCAACCAGGGCTCAATCCCCAACATCCCATATGGTCCTCAAAGCACTGGTAGGAAAAATTCCTGAGTGCAACAGCCAAGAGGAACCCATAAGTATCAATGGGTATGGGGGAAAAAAGCCAAAATATAATTTTGTCTGTGGAAGTGAGGACAAATCCTCACGTCCCAATCCCGAGGGAATAGGGAAAGAGGGTCTGGATCAGGGTCACCACAGGAAATAATCCAAATCAGGCTGGAGAGAGATGAAACACGGGTCCAAGACCTTTCCACCACAGAGAGAGAGAGAGAGAGAGAGAGAGAGAAAGACAGAGACAGAGAGAGAGAGAGAGAGACAGAGACAGAGAGGAGAGAGAGAGAGAAGAGAGACAGAGACAGAGAGAGGAGAGAGAGACAGAGAGCAGAGAGAGAGAAGAGAGAGAGAGAGAGACCCAGCAGGATCTCAGATTGGGGAAAAGAGCTAATCTAAAGGTTCTTCCCACCCAGGTAGGTTTTTGATATGTAAAAGGAAAGCCATAGTCATTAAGGGTCTGATACACCATAATAATTTAGGGTAAAGACTGACTACTCCAACATTTGTCTATTACAAGTTTGTTATGTTATATTTAGTTATAATATAATTTATATTACAAGTTATAATATACGCTATAATATAAATTATATATTAATCATATAACTAATAGTTATAGACTATTACAAAGAGTACTGTTGGTTTCTATTAAGTCAAATAAAAATGAAGACTACATAAATGAAGCACTTTTCTTTGAGTAGCCAAATTGGGAGGTTTGTTATAACTTTCTTTAGCGCAAAATAACCTCAAAATAACCTATGAGTGTCTAAAAAAGATGGGATCTGGTTATATATGTGCTCAAAATAGAAAATTGTAAGGTAAAATAGAAATAGAGGCAATTACAAATGATTTGACTTCAGATTTTGTTATCTCTGATTAGATCTTTGGGGAATATATATATAGTCACACTAACCTTTCATCAACCCCAAGTGAAGAAAACAGTTATGAAGTTTGATGTTAAGCTTTATTTGTAGTATCCAAAAGATCAACTTTACAAAAATCCTTAAGAAATTTAGTAGCGGGGCCGGGAAGGTGGCGCTAGAGATAAGGTGTCTGCCTTGTAAGCGCTAGCCAAGGAACGGACCGCGGTTCGATCCCCCGGCGTCCCATATGGTCCCCCAAGCCAGGGGCAATTTCTGAGCACTTAGCCAGGAGTAACCCCTGAGCGTCAAACAGGTGTGGCCCAAAAACCAAAAAAAAAAAAAAAAAAAAAGAAATTTAGTAGCACAATCAAATAAAATGGGAATTTTTTATGCATATTAATTTATACTTTCAGTATTTTTACCTTACTATATCTATAATTTTCTATAAGATCAGCCATTTGAATTATAGTTGTATCCAACTTTTTTTAAAACTTAATAGATTTGACAGTATGAAAAGGAATGTTAATCTAAGGTGCCTTCAGGAGGGGTCAGATCAAGTCATGGACCTGCCTAAATCCCAGAAGCCACTCACCCATACTTCAGCCATGTAAACAGACCAGCTTTATGACTCATCTCAGATGAGACACCAAGCTGATGAAACTTCAAGTTCACAGGGCTAAAAGCTTTGGGGCCTTCTCAGGAGTGGAGTGGGCTGAGAATAGTCCCAGTTCTACCCAATTATTACCACCACCCTTTATTCAGCAAAAGAGGGTCTGGAGAGATAGTACAACTGATTACAGCACTTGCCTTGCACAACAGCCAACCTGAGTTTGATCCCCAGCACCCCATAAGGTCCCCCAAGCACCACCAGGAATGATTCCTGATTGAAGAGCCAGGAGTAACCCTGAGGACTGCAAGAGTGGCCCCAATCCATATATATGTGTGTGTGTGTGTGTGTGTGTGTGTGTGTGTGTGTGTGTGTGTGTGTGTGTGTGTGTGTGTGTGTGTGTGTGTATACATATATATATGTGTAAATATATATATACATATATATTAAAAAGATCTGAACAGGGGTCAGCATGATAGAACAGTGGGTAAGTCAGCATGCAGCTGACCCAGGTTCAATCCCCAGCATCCCATAGTGCCAGAAGTAACCTCTAAGCATTGCCAGATGTGGTCCAAAAACAAATAAACAAAAGATTTTAAGAGACCCTCAACCAAATAAGTCAGTCAAAAGTTTGCCAAACCTGGGCCTGGAGAGATAGCACAGCGGCGTTTGCCTTGCAAGCAGCCGATCCTGGACCTAAGGTGGTTGGTTCGAATCCTGGTGTCCCATATGGTCCCCCGTGCCTGCCAGGAGCTATTTCTGAGCAGACAGCCAGGAGTAACCCCTGAGCAATGCCGGGTGTAGCCCAAAAACAAAAACAAACAAAAAAGTTTGTCAAACCAATCTTTTGCCATCAGAGAAATAAAATGAAAAGCACAACCAGATGCCACTGCATATCTTGTGAGAAGACTACAAGGGAAGAGATGAGCTGTACAAACAAACAGTGCTGAGACCGATGGACTGATTTTGATTTGCCAAACACACATCAAAGTGCTCAGGGCTTTCTCCTGGCTTTGTGCTCACAGATGACTCTTGGTGCTGTTTGAGGAGCCACATGTGGTGCTGGGGACAGACCCAGAGCCAGGCTGAGTGTCAGGCATGCACGTCCCTTGCCTGTGTGACCCATTCAGCCCTGGGCACTGGTCAGGATGTGGAGAGGTGAGTCTCTTGTCCACATAGGAAGGCAAACCCCACAAATGCTGGGAAACAGCTTAGCAATCAATTAGTAGTTTCCTCTTGTCCTACAGGTCATTGAACAATTGTGCTCTCCCAGGAAGTCAGCCGATAAAATAGAAAATACACATCCAGACAAAGACATGTGAATATTCATAGCATCTTTGTTTAAAATAACCCCAAACTTGGGGCTGGAGAGATAATAAAGTGGGTAGGGCGCTTGCCTTGCATGTGACTTACCCAGGTTTTATCTCCAGCATCCCATATGGTCCTCCAAACCTGCAGGAGTGATTTCTTTCTTTCTTTCTTTTTTTTTTTTTTTTTTTTTGGTTTTTGGGTCATACCTAGCATTGCTCAGAGGCTACTTCTGACTCTATGCTCAGAAATAGCCCCCGGCAGGCTCGAGGGACCACATGGGACCCCGTGATTCGAACCACCGTCCTTCTGCATGCAAGGCAAATGCCTTACCGCTGTGCTATCTCTCCGGCCTCCAGGAGTGATTTCTGAGCACAGAGCCAGGAGTAACCCCTGAGTGCCACTGGGTGTGACCCAAAAATCAAAATAATAAATAAATAGCTCCAACTTTTAACATTTGGAACAATCCCAAATATCCATCAACTGGCAGATGAGTGACAGAAAAGCACAATGGGACCAAGATCCTTTAACAGAGAGCAACAGCCCTCCATGAGTCCATTTGAATGTACTGACATTGTGTGTTCAGTCAACACTGTGAGTTTCCTTCTACACACTGGCAGAGTCAGCCACAAGAACAGAACCCTGGCCCTGGCACTTATGTACAGGTTAGTAGTACTATTGGCATAAATATAGCCCAAAATTAGCAAACTACAGCAAATACATTTACAACTCCAAGAATCCATCATGATTCTTTATTTAAAATAGCAGAAAAAAAAAAAAAAGAAAGAAACCCTAACTAGATACTTTTGCAGATATCTAGGGAAACCTGGAGATTGCTAAGGAAACAATTCATTTGTTCTATGTCTTTGTGAATAAAAGACACAGCACAGTTTTTTCCTGCCTTTCTCATCTTCTGGGTAAAAAACCAAGTCTTCGGGGCTAGACTTGCACAGGACCCACCCAGGACAGATCCAGGACACAGGTTGCCCACGCTCACCAGGAATGATCCCTGAGCCCAGAGCCAGGAATCGCCCTGAGCACTGCTGGGGATAGCTCAAAAACAAACAAAAGATTTCTTTATAGTAGTTCTTGTAAGAATCTTAAGAACAAGGAGCAATTTTTTTCTTTTTCTCGTTTTGTTTTGTTTTGTGTGATGACCTATCCTTACAGTGCTTAAGGGTTTACTCCTGGCTCTGTGCTCAAAAATTACTTCCTAGGGCTGGAGCAGTGGCAAAAGTGGTAAGGCGTCTGCCTTGCCGGCGCTAGCCTAGGACAGACTGTGGTTCAATCCCCCGGCGTCCCATATGGTCCCCCAAGCCAGGAGTGATTTCTGAGCACATAGCCAGGAGTAACCCCTGAGCACCACCAGGTGTGGCCCAAAAATAAAAAAAAATTATTTCCTGGCAGAGTTGGGGGACTTTATGGGATGTCGGGGATCAAATCCAGGTTGCCTGCATGCAAGACAAATGCCCTACCCACTGTGCTATGTCTCAGGCCTCAAATCCTTATCATTTTTATTTTTTTTATTTTTTTGGGTTTTTGGGCCACACACAGTGATGTCAGGGGTTACTCCTGGCTATGCGCTCAGAAATCGCTCCTGGCTTGGGGGACCATATGCAATGCCGGGGGATCGAACCATGGTCCGTCCTAGGCTTTTTTTTGTTTTGTTTTGTTTTTGGGCCACCTCGGCGTTGCTCAGGGGTTACTCCTGGCTGTCTGCTCAGAAATAGCTCCTGGCAGGCACTGGGGACCATATGGGACACCGGGATTCGAACCAACCACCTTTGGTCCTGGATCGGCTGCTTACAAGGCAAATGCCGCTGTGCTATTCATCCGGGCCCCGTCCTAGGCTATTGAGCACAAGGCAGACACCGTACGCGTTGAGCCACTGCTCCGGTCCCAAAGCCTTATCTTTTATAGAAATCTGTGTTTACAAATGACAGGCAGCCTTGCTCAAGGATGCGCTTCCAAACGACCCTCTGGGGGCAAGAATTGGGGGGATGAATGGGGAGACTGGGGGCAATGGGCAGGAACAGACCCAAGAAGCTTGGCTGCAAATTCCTAATAGCTGAAACCAGGTGCTAGTTGTCTGAAGGTTCATCAAAAGGACTTTCAGTTTTGTTGCATATTTAGATTGTTTTCAGTTTTAAAAAACAAAAAAGTTTCTACAGAAACTTTGTACAGAAAGTTTGTTCTGGAGGGACAAATGAATGAAGAGACATTCATTCCTCTTGGCAGGCCAGGCTGAAAGGATCCACAGAGAGGAATCCCTGAAACTGAGTAGGGGGTCCATTTGCCTTGCACATGGCCGACCCGGGTTCAATCCCCAGCATCCCATATGATCTCCTAAGCCTATCAGGAATAATTTCTGAGCACAGAGCTAGGAGTAATCCCTGAGCACCACCAGACATGATTCCTGAGCACAGAGATAGGAGTGACCTCAGAGCACTGTTGGGTGTGGCACCAAAACTAACATAAAAGAAGCAGACGGCCCCAGTGAAGCCATAGCAGAAGAGTGACTGTCCTGGTCACTCAGGGGCTGAACCCATGGCTGGAGGGAACAGTGTGGAGTGACTGGGCCTCTTGAGCGCCGCCTTCCCCTCCCTGATGCTGGGGTTTCTATAGAAACCCCCCCTCCCGTGACATTTCAGAGAGCACTGCACGTCCCCACGGCCTGCGTGGCCTCCTCCCTCCCGCGCCGCCAGCAGCCATCAAAGGGGCCCGCAAGGCTCACTTTTAAAATAGGTCCAGCTCACTGCAAAGCACCTGCTGGCAAACGTTGCCAAGGAAACAGGCCCCGAGACACCCCTCTGGAAATTCATTAGCATTTAACACGCCATAATGAGGCTTAAAGATGGTGCGTCTTAATAGCCGTGTGCGGGGAGAGGACCCTTTGCTGGTGTCTGGGGGTGACTGATGAGCTAGCTCTGGCTCCCACTCTCTGATAGGAAAGTGGGGAGCTTGCTGGATGATGGGCTGCCTGCAGGAGCTCCACCCCTCCCCTCAGGTGTTCAGCTCTGGGCCACAGCCTGAAAACTGCCAGCAGGGATGAAAGAGGGGCACCTGTGTGCTAACACACACAAACACACACACACACATAGCATATTGCCTCATTTGGGCACCCTTCCATCCTGCTGCACCTCTGTGCTTTCCTGGTGCCTGAAGTATCCACCTGACTTCTTCCCTAGAAAACTCCTATGCATCCTTAGAAACCCCCCCTTTCATCATCCAGATAGGCTGCCGAATCCTCAGCTCTTTCCCTGGGATCTTTTGTCCAGGCAGCTCCCACAGCTATCTGTGTCCTCACCTTGGGTCAAGAGCCACCTCATTCTCCTCCAGAAGATTCGTGTTGGGGTATCACCCAGGGACTCACCCAGGGAATCCCCAGAAACTCAGCAACTGGAGGGTCTTAGCTACAACTCTAAAGAAAAGTGTTCCCCCAACTCCCCACCACTCCCCAACACCCCACCACCCCCAGCCTCTTTTTTTGGTATATAAAAGCCCACCTGGAGTACTTGACCTTCCCCATTCTGGTATGGGGAATTGGTTTGAATTAAGAAAGGAGTTCTGGTTTTTGACTCAGGCAGAGGGAGTATGAGGCAGAGAGGCCATGAAGTAAAATGCAGACTGACTCCTTAAAAAAAAAAAAAAAAAAGTACTCTCTGGTAGGTTTTTAAAAATCAAAGGAAGAGGTTACTGGGAAGAAGAACACCTTACAGGTCTTGCTATGCAGAAAACCCTTAGGGGAGGGCCTGACCACTGAGCACAGCACAGTTCCCTGACCCCTCAGCACAGCGCTGCCCATTGAACCTTCTTTTCTTAGATAAAAACGTGGCCAGGAGATGCCCATGGGCCAGAGTTTCAGGCCCTGCCTGGCAGATGTGGAAGCAGCGAATGTAGGAACTCCCAAGGGCCCCATCCTTCTCCGAGAGGTACAGGGGGAGGAGCCATGGTGAGGCTGGTCACTGCTATCAGGCCCCAGAAGGTAAAATGGAACCATGTGTCCTCTGGGGAAGGGGGAGGACCTCTGTCTGCATTCCAGAGTGCCTGGGAGTCAGGTTGCATCCTCTTATGCAGAGTGCAACCTGGCCAGGGTCTTGGGCATGCAAGAGACCCTAGGGAGCAGTAGCGAAGGAAGGAGGGCAGCCCCATACCCTCATATCTCTCTCACTGCCTGGTTGGAGCAGAGCACTTGGGTGTCAGGACTTCAGAGAGCTCTGGGACAGGGAAGCAGGCCCCAGGGAGCATGGCTCCCACCCCCCACCTCCTGCCTGAGCTCTGGGCAGCCCCCCCCCAACTAAGCAATAATTAATTTATCTCTATCAGTGTGTCTGAAGATTTCATCAAAGGCGCAGGTCAATGTGCATCCCAGCCTCTAATATGCCCAGGAGGACCCAGTGATGGGCAAGTCAAGCAGACACTTGACATTTCCCTCAGACGTGCCCCGCCGCCTGGTGCGGACCGGCAGGACAGTGCATGGCTGTCAGCAGGAGGGCACCGCCTTGTGGGGGCCCCTGCCAGCTCCAGGATGACAGGCATCAAGCACACATGAAGCACTAAGCAGCACCTAGGTGCTATGTCCATGACCGGCCAGAGTGCCAAGGTGATTAGCCCTGATGACAGCATTCGCACCAGAGCTGGAGTAGCCAGAGACAGAGAGTAGTTGCTCAGTTAGTGCTCACTGGCCTTGAAGTAAACCGAACCTGGCCTGTGGAGGGACTGTGAGATTCTGAAGAGCACACTGGGCAGGGAGAAAGGTTGAAACAGATAGTTTCACGGGTGCCCTTGCTTCTGGGGGAATATTTGTTTTCCTCACTTTACAATAAAACCACAAGTTAAAAATGAGTCCCAGGAGAACAGATAATGGATACAGAAATTGTGGTATGTTGATAAAATGGAATACTACACAGCTGTTGGAAAAATGAAGTAATGAGATTTGCTTATGCATGGATGGATATGGAGAGTTTTGTACTGAGTGAAATGTCTCAGAGGGAGAGAAATAGACATAGAATGATCACAATCATTTGTGGGATATTAAAAAAAAAAAACCACATAGTATAGGGGTCGGAGAGATAGCATGGAGGTAAAGTGTTTGCCTTTCATGCAGAAGGTCTTCGGTTTGAATCTCGGCATCCCATATAGTCTCCTGTGCCTGCCAGGAGCAATTTCTGAGCATGGAGCCAGGAGTAACCCCTGAGCACTGCCGGGTGTGACCCAAAAACCACACACACACACACACGCACACACACACACACACACACACAAAACACATAGTATGGTAATAATATCAAAAACAATAGGGGCTGGAGAGATAGCATGGAGGTAGGGCATTTGCCTTTCATGCAAAAGGTCATTGGTTTGAATCCCGGCATCCCATATGGTCCCCCGTGCCTGCCAGGGGCGATTTCTGAACATAGAGCCATGAGTAACCCAAAAACCAAAAAAAAAAAAAAAAAAATAGACAAAGGGCCAGAGAGATAGCACAGCAGTAGAGCATTTGCCTTGCTTGCATGCAGCTGACCCAGGAAAAACCTGGTTCGATTCCCGGCACCCATATGAACCCCCAGCCTGCCCAGGGTGATTTCTGAGTGCAGAAGCCAGGAGTAACCCCTGAGCATCCCAGGGTTCTCATCCTGAGCATCCCAGGGTGTCCCTGGGTGAGCATCCCTGGCCCAAAATCAACCAACCAACTAATCAATCAATCAATCAATCAATAAAGTTTAAATAAAAAAAAAAAACAGATGAGGGCCAAGAGGACCATCCATGACAAGAAGTTTGTCACAAAGAGTGGGGGAGTGCAGTGAGGGCAGAAAGGGGACCATTAGGACAATGACAGTTAGAAATGATCACTTTGAACAAGAACTGGGTACTGAAAGGAAGGGAAGGGATATAAGTGGTACCCCTTCAGTAAGAAGATTGCAAACCACAGTGTCTAAAAGGAAGAAGAAAGAGAGAGAGACAGAGACAGAGAGAGACAGAGACAGTGAGAGACAGAGAGAGAAGAAAAATGTCTGCTCCAGGGCCAGAGAGATAGCATGAAGGTAAGGCGTTTGCCTTGCATGCAGAAGGACGGTGGTTTGACTCCCAGCACCCCATATGGTCCCCCGAGCCTGCCAGGAGCGATTTCTGAGCACAGAGCCAGGAGTAACCCCTGAGCA
This sequence comes from Suncus etruscus, assembly GCF_024139225.1. Lineage (NCBI taxonomy): Eukaryota > Metazoa > Chordata > Mammalia > Eulipotyphla > Soricidae > Suncus > Suncus etruscus. Next base: position 43,242,187 of record NC_064850.1, on the reverse strand, counting down.
CTGCCAGTTGTGACCCAAAAACGAAAACAAAAACAAAACAAAACAAAAAAATGTCTGCTTCAGAGGTAGGCAAGGAAGGGGGAAGGGGGAAGAGTGGGGTAGAAACTGGGGACATCGATGGCAGAAAATGTTCCCAAATGAAGGGTGTTGGACACTGTCTGAATAAAATTCAATCATAATAACTTTGTAATGTGTATGTCACAGGGCTTCAATTAAAATTCTTATTTATTAAAAATATAAAAATAAAATAATATATAATGTTATATGCCACAAAATATAATGTACAAATATAATAATTAACATATATAATAAATTAAAATAATATTTAAACAAAACTGAGTCCTAATTGGGCTGCAGCAATAGTATAATGGGGAAGACATTTGCCTTGTACTCGCTGACCGGGTTCCATCCCCAGCATCCCATGAGGTCCCCTGAGAACACCAGGAGTGATCCCTGAGTGCAGAATTAGGAGTAACCCCCGAGCATCTCTGTGTGTGCCTCCCAAACAAACAACCCAACTCCAAGGCTATACTGTGCAGACATAGTTCTGGCACCTTCCAAATGAGCCTCAGATGCCTGAGAACTAGGAGACCCCCCAAACAACTGACCAACCCCTGGCTTCCTCTCTTCCCCCTAAATTCATGCTGTACCCCAGGGTACTTCCCCTGCACTGTGATAGACCCTTCACAACCCATCCCATCTCTGGGCAAATTGTGCTACTTTGGGAAGAACCTCCAAACCCCACGATTAGCGCTACCTGCCTAGGAATTCCCCCAAGGGTGTTTGCCTGTACCCTTAATGCAGGAGATGCCAATATATTAAAAAAAAAACGCCCACGCCAGATGACAGAGGACTGGTTGGGGAAACACACTGGAGCATATTGGTAATTATTATAAACGAGGCCTTCGGAAAGGATTACCAAGATGGAAATGCTAATGGCATCCAGGTGGGGGCACGTGAGCATGTGAACATACACACAGCAGCTGTGATGGACAAAATGGGGGGAGCTTCTACTTCACCATCCTCTCCCGAGTGCTCTGTAAACCCCATCTACCCCAAGCCGTATGCAAGAAGGTCTCAAGTGTAAGCTCTGTCTTTATGAGTGTCGTCTTTATGACCCTGAAGTCCAGGGGGCCTCGTCACAGGCCTGCACCCCAATCAGTGGTCAAGGGCTGTCCTGACTCTGCTCCCTGGCCCCTCCCAGAAAACATCTTTCTGTTGACCCCATGTATTCTACTGAATGACCCTCAGGGAAAGGGAGTGTGTGAAAGCACAGGCTTTGCACCCAGTAAGCGAGTCTGGACCCCACAGTTCCAACCCCGGAGCACTACCAGGGACGACTCCCAAACACAGAGCTCAGAGTAGCCCTTGAGCACCAGCAATATGGCCACACTAATGGAGAAGCAGAAAGTCTCTCATATCAAGCAGTCAGACAAATGGGGGGGGGGGGGTCTCCCCTTTCCACTCCTCCCAAAATTGAGGGCACAGATGTGGTGGAGAAGGCAGGAGGGAGGCATGGGTGGCTGAGGTATGAAGAACCCTGAGTGTTCAGGGAGGCATACCCAGACCTTGTCACCCACTGCCATGGGGAGGGAGGGCAGTGGGCAGACTGGGGGGCCAAGGCCATGGATGGGGGTAGCACACAGCTGCAGGGCTGAGCATCACGGATTTCACCAGCCAGAGACAGGTAGCAGGGGGCAGTGCAGGCTTCTAACTAGACAGACCCTCCTGCCAATGGGGACCAGCCATGCCAGGGGGTACAAGCACTCGGGTCAGAGCCTGTGTGGGGTGGGCAACCTGCATTCTTCATGTATATTGCCCAGGATCCTACAGTGGGGGTACACCTCAAGACACCCCAAAAGTTTCAGGACGCAGGGCTGGAGCAATAACACATAAGGGTAAGCATTTCCTTTGTACACAGATGACCTGGTTTGATCCCCAGTATTTTATATGATCCTCTGAGCACTGTCAGAAACGATTTCTGACACAGAGCCACGAGTAACTCCTCAGCACTGCCAGTTGTGGACCAAGGGAAAAAGTTTCCAGACACAACCCCTGAGATATGGGTGCAACCAGCTGGCACGAAGCACCTCTCAGGCTGGCCTGATCCAGGTTAGCAGGAAAGGTCCTGCCCAGAGAGGTACCCACATGCTCCAGCAACCAGGACAGCTAGGAGGGAACTGATAAATGCAGTAGGGAAGGAGCAAAGTGTGGGGAGGCACCCTCAGTCCTCTTGAGCAGTCCTCAGTATCCCCGACTGCAGGGGCCACCAACTCCCTCTCAGTGAGCTGCTCACACCACAGTGCTCCCACAGGCACTGGGACGGCCATGTCTGCTGGCTGGACTAAGTGCTTAGCACCACCCAACGCAGAGTCTCCCCACCCGTGGACCTGGGGGATCCCTGAACAGTACCAGGTGTGGCCTAAGAGATATTCAAACATGGCCAGGTATGGTCCTGGACACCCCCAATACCACCAGGGTGGCCTGGTGAACCTCCGGTACTACATCTTGGAAGCCTCACTGCTCCATGGGCCCAGCAGGTCAAAAACTGTGGGGTGGGTTGGATCCAGAATGATAGCACAGCAGGGAGGGCATTTGCCTTGGATATGACCGACCTGAGTTCTATCCCAGCATCCCATAGAGTCCCCAAACCTGCCAGGAGTAACTTCTGAGTGTAGAGACAGAAGTAACACGAGTACTGCTGAGTACGCCAAAAAAAAAAATAAATAAATAAAATAAATAAATAAATAAATAAATAAATAAATAAATAAATAAATAAATAAATAAAAAAGGAAGGTTGTGTATGCAGGATGCCTGGTTCACCTGAGAATGCCCAGAAAGAAACCTAGTGAGGCCTGCTGGGGGCTCACTACTCAAGTATTAACTGGTCTTGATCAGAGGGAGAGTTCCACACGAAGTGCCACCACACATCCTCAGAGCCAACCCAGCCCCAAGTTCTGAGTATTTCCCCTTCCTGAGACAAGGAGGTCCAAGAAGGGGCAGTGAGAAGGGCTGGCAGAAGATCCTCCTGAACTGAGAAAGGAAGAAAAGTCACCACACAGAGCAAACATGACATGGAGCCAGAGAGTTGGCCTGGCCTGAACCAATTTCCCCCAAATAATTTGTTCCAAAGGCCGGAGCAATAACACAGTAGGGAGGACTGTTGCCTTGCATGTGGCTGATATAGGTTCAAGCCCTGACACCCCCAAGTGGTTCCCTGAAATTGCCAGGAGTGATCCCAGAGTACAGAGACAGGAGTCAGGGGCGGAGTGGCGGCGCTAGAGGTAAGACGTCTGCCTTGCAAGCACTAGCCTAGGACGAATTGTGGTTCGATCTCCTGGCGTCCCATATGGTCCCCCAAGCCAGGAGTGATTTCTGAGCACATAGCTAGGAGTAACCCCTGAGCATCACCGGGTGTGCCCCGCCCCAAAAAAAAAACAAAATTTAAAAAAGAGAGATGGGGTCAGACCTGAGCATTGCCAGGTATGGCCACAAAACAAAACAAAATTTGTTCCAGTAGGCCTGGAGTATCAGAGGAACAAGAGACCCAGCAAGTGGCAGAGCCTAGCCCAGCCCTGCCCATAGAAGGCAGCACAGAACTGGGGCAGCACCCGCTCTCTGATCCACAGCCAGGTGCCCCAGATCTGCCAGTGCCGCCCCAGTTTCCAGGCCCGAGGGTGCCACTGAGAGGTTATGTGCTGAGGCTGAGATGCCATGATTCAGCCTGGCAGATCATAAACATGCAATGCAATATTATTTGTTTGCTTTAGTTCTTTGTTTTTTCGGTGGGGGGGGGGGCAGCAACACACTGTGGTGCTCAGAAAACACTCCTGGTAGTCTAGAGAGACCATAGGTGCCAGAGATTGAACCCATGTGGGTTGCATGCAAGCAAAGGCCCTACCCACTGTACAAACTCTCTGGCCCCTGAGCAATAGGATCTTTAAGCTCTGAGGAATTTTTTACAAGTCTGATTCCTGATGCAAGGAGGGAAGTTTGCTCTTATTGCCTCAGGTCACTACTGGCTCCAAAGACACAAATGCCTGTGAGGAAGCCTGGGGGTCCTGCCATGACATATATCCTGAGGCACGGCCTTAGGTCCCTGTTCCAGCACATTTGTACCCTCTGGGCAGAGCCAGTCAGGAAGGACTAAAACTGAGACCAAGGAAATATACCAGAGCAGATCTCTCACTGCTCACCTTTCCTCCGCACACACCTCTCCATGCATCTGACCCACTCTTCCTGGCCTGGGCAAGCTCGCCTTTGAGCCAAAAACCTGGACCCCAGGAGGGTCTTACCATGTTAGAAAGCTTGTCCCAAAGAGCAAGGAGGACAGTGAGGGCAGAGAACGGACCATTAGGACAATGAGAGTTGGAAGTGATCACTCTGGACAAGAACTGGGTACTGAAAGGAGGGAAAGGGATAGGCATGATACCCCTTCAGCAATAGTACTGTAAACCATAGTATCTAAAAGGGAGAGAGACAGAGAGAGAGGGAAGAAGAGGGAGAGAGAGAGAAAAGGAGAGAGAGAGGGGGAGACGGGGGGAAAAAGAGAGAGAGAAAGACAGAGAGAGAGAGAGAGGGAGAGAGAGAGAGAGAGAGAGAGAGAGAGAGAGAGAGAGAGAGAGAGAGAGAGAGAGAGAAGTAAAATGTCTGTCCCAGAGGCAGCTAGGGAGGAGGGTGGGAGAAAAACTGGGGACACTGGTGGCAAGAAATATGCACTGATGAAGGGTGAAGGGTGTTGAACATTGTAGGATTGAATTCAATCATGAACAAGTTTGTAACTGTGAAAAAAAAACTGTATTACGAACAACACTGAAACCACAGTGTTTAAATAGAGTAAATTAAAAAAACAATAAAACCTGGGGCCAGAGCAGTGGCACAAGTGGTAAGGCATCTCTCTGCTTTGCCCACGCTAGCCTAGGACGGACCGTGATTAGATCCCCCAGCATCCCATATGGTCCCCCAAGCCAGGAGCAATTTCTGAGCGCATAGCCAGGAGTAACCCCTGAGCATCACCAGGTGTGGCCCAAAAACAACAACAAAAAACAAAACAAACAAAAAAACCCAACAACCAAAAAACCTGACCCTACCTGTCCTGAGGTGAGCCCCTAACTGTCCATTGTCACTTTATCTAGGAGCTTGTGGGGAAAGCAGAGTTTAATCCACAAGAGAAAGAATGTTTATGTCTCCTCCTTCCATGTGACAGCCCTTGGGGTGACCAAGGCCAGAGCAGACCTGAGATGAAGTACTGGGGGACCTGGGGGTTATTGGGGTCCTCCTACCTGTCAGTTGCTCCATCTACAACTCCTGAATGAATGGGGGGGAAAAGTTATGGCTTAGGCCACCCTGGTTTGCTCTCTCTACTCCTGCTGCAAATGGAACTGGGAAGACAGAATCTACAACCTAACAGGAGCCCAGGTGCCTGCCAACTCAACATACTTTGCTCCAAGCATGAGAAGTTTCAGGTTGCCCACAGGTGCCTTTGTCATGGCATTGGGGAAACCGTGAGTCCGAGGGAGCCTCAAGTGTGGAATCCCACAGAATCACCCAGCTGGGAGAGGGGTAGGGAGAAGGCAATCCAGGACAAAGTAGAATCTGAAACAGAGGGGCTTCCAGACAAAGGAAGGTCAGGTCATGGTCACACTCAAGATGATCATAGGAGGGTGGTGGACTATGGCCACACTCAATATGAGCGCAAGAGGAAGGTAAACCATGACCACACTCAAGATGACCACAGGAGGAAGGTAAGAAGGTAGGCCATAGTCACATTCAATGACTTCAGAAGGAAGAGAGAGGCATTGTATCCCACAGGCTCTGAGCCAGCGTGAGGAAGCCAGGCCAGGCCAGGTCAGGCCAAGCACATCCCAGACCTAAGGAGGTGCTTCATCAGCAAACTCGAAGCAGAGAGAGAGAGCAGGCAAGAAGGCGAGAGAGAAGCCAAGAGGCCCATTTTCTATAATGAAGTGGGGTGGCCTGAAAAAGTCCAAAACCCCACATCCATCACTGGGCTAAGATGAAGGAGTCATCAAATTATAGGACTATAATAAAGTCGATGAAAGAAACTTTGTTCACTACTAGAGCTCCAGCGCACTGCAGGCCCACAGGCCTCAGTTGTGTCCCTAGACGAGCCCTGAACACCTGCTGTATGCACATGCACCCACACATAACCACATACAATCACACACTTGTTGGGTCCCCCATTAAACTGTTTCTGACCCACCTAGCAGATGGAACCCCATAGAGCAACTGTTCTGGGGAACCCTATAGATCAATTGCTCCGGGGATTCTCCTTTAGGTGAAAGTCTCAGAGACACCACTCCAGAGATGGGGAAGGACAGCACAAAGAGGGGCATGTCTTCCCATAATTAGTGGTTATTCTCAGCTTCTCTCGAGGCCTTCCCTTCTCAGAGAGTTCAGGTCAAGAGAGAAAAAGCTACTTCTATGACCCACTGTGTTACTCCCAAAACATTCCTAACACCAATGTTCATATTTAACTTGTGCCTGGTATCTCGTGTCCCTGGCCCTGCTGCCCTGCTTGCATCTCAGATCCTCTTGTTCTATAGAAGCATTGTTGGAATGGATTAAAGTGTCTCTGGTCATCAGCCTGAAACTTTCTCAGTCACAGACACACCTGGAGGAGGGAAGTTGATCTTTGTTGGTCAACAGGGTTGGCAGAATACTCACACATACAATCACACACTTGTACAATCACAAACTCACATATAATCACACATAGGCACAACCACACACACAATGCTCAACCTCACATATGAACGCTCACATAATCACAACCACACAAACGGACACTCACAATCACAACATGCACAAGCATACGTACACACCCGCAATTATACACTACTCCCACACAATTACACACAATCATCATTCACACGTACTACATAATCATAGACACACAGTGATGTGCACACACTCACACATCCAACCTCACATCCACACACGGTAAACACCAGTATAGTATAGCGGAGGTGAACTTGTCCTGACCATCCACCCCTTCTGTTCCCTCCAGTTTCCAACATTTTCATGTACTCACACACTGCTTTCAAGTACAGTCCCCTCTGTCCCCACAACCAAACTGTCCTGTGGTGGCAGGGCACAGGTAGGTACCTAGGGAAGAGGGGCAGTTCAGCACCAGGGACAGAGCCTGCACCCTGCTGTGCAGGTAGGTGCTACTTGGGCCAGGTGGAGGAATGAACTAGCTCTGAGCACTATGGCAAGCACAGCACGGACCAACCTGTCTGGGGGAAGAAACAGCTCCGTGATCAGCTAGGGATGGACCATTGGCAAAAAAGAAGTGAAAATGAGCAGTGCATGGCCGGCTTTGCCCGGCATGAGCCTGAAGACCCTGGCAGAGAAATAAAATCTGTTCCTGCCTCTCCCATCTTCCTGCAGTCGCATTTCTGGGCAGCAGCTGTGATTAACTCCTGCTTTTCTCCTCACGGAGTCTATGACCAGGATCCCAGGAGGCAACTGAGCCTCCACCAGCGAGCCCATGTCCCTGTCTCCCAGGCAAGCACCCTCTGCATTCAGTACCAGCGTGACTGTGACTCTTCCCAGCACTTCCACAAAGAAGATCTTTGTGTAACTTGGGGGGCTGGAGTGACAGTACAGAGGGGAGGGCACTTGCCTTGCACACAGCCAACCAAGGCTCAATCCTCAGCAACCCACAGGGTTCCCTGAGCCTCACCAGGAGCTGGGTGTGGTCCAAACTCCCCTACACCCCTTTTCAAATCAAAATTGTTTTGTTTTGTTTTTGGGCCACACCTGGTGCCGCTCAGGGGTTACCCCTGGCTATGCACTCAGAAATGACTCCTGGCTTGGGGGACCATATGGGATGCCGGGGATCGAACTGAGGTCCATTCAGGGTCAGCCGCATGCAAGACAAATGCCCTAACGCTGCGCTATCACTCTGGCCCCTCAAAACAAAATATTTTAAAGATGCATTTCCTTTTGCTGTGCAGTGCTGCTAGGGAGCCCCTTGCTTAGAAGGCAGAGGTCTGGGGACCCTCAGAAGCCTACCAGCCCTTTTGTGGTATGGAGAAAGTGCTCCTCAGGGCAGTTCACATGGCACAGAGCCTATGACCAGCACCTCCTGCTGCACCAGTCACAGACAGACAGATTAGAACTCCAGGGGCTCACCACCCACCTCTGCTCCTCCTGCAAGCTCAGCACTCTTCCTCACCTCCTCCTGAATGCTCACCTCCCCTCCTAACCTCCCACACTCCTGTACCTCCTCTCCAGAGTGCCATCTTTACTCACAGGACTAGATGTGCTGGGTGCTCTACCCCGTGCCCAGAATGAGATGAAGTGAGAACAGTCCTATGTCCTGGTCCAAAGAACCCACACTTGATGAGGGAAGAAGAAGGTGCTGGTTTGAGTCAAACCATGTGCAGGTAGTGATGGATGCAATGAAGGTGGCAGGGAAGGTGCAGGAATCAGGGAGGGTCTCATTGAACAACAACAAGTCCATAGGAGGGAGCATTTCAGCGAGAAAGCTCAGGGGCACCCAGTGCTGCTCTGATAGAACAGCAGAAGGGCAGCTTTGCTGATAAGGGGGTGTAGGTGGTCCTACACAGGGTCATGAGGCCATTTGGGACCTGTTTTTTTCAAGCATGAGAGGGAGCTTGAGAAGCTAAAAAGGGGCTGGAGAGAGCTTTGAGGGGGTTGCCCTGGAGGAAGGTGCCCCAAAGGTACAGCCAGGAGTGCTTCAGGAAGGAGGACTTCGAAGAATGAGTGGAACCCCAGGCCCCTGGTGTTGTCACATGCTGAGCTGTGGAAGCAGAGGCTGATGTAACTGGGCAGGAAATGGCTTTTTGATGATGATCAGTGAGCAGCTCTGAAGCCAGGATACCTGGCACAGTCTGGGAGCACTTACTCAACTCAGAGCACCCCAACATGGCTGTGAAGGCCTCTTCCTCACCCCTTTCCACACCCACAGGATATGAGCACTCAAGGATGATGCAGATAGACGGCCAGTGGCAAGCTTTAGGGCATCACCGCATCAGGTTCCTCTCTAAACATGAGACTCCAAGACTCCATAACCCCCCCACACACACACACTGAAAGGTGAGCATGGGGCTGAGCTGGACCAAGGATGCAGAAGGCATAGGTCCCTTCCCAGTACCACTGACCCTTGGAGTACATAGGAGGGAGTCCCTGAGCAATTCTTGGTGGACCTCTCTCTCTCCCCAGATAAGTGAGGCTCTTACCTTGCCAGTCCTGATATCCCAGGCCTTGATTTCGGGGCTAAAGCCCCCGCACAGGAAGATATCATGCTCTTTGGGGTGAAATTTCACAGCTGTAACCCGAAAGTCACTTTGGCCAGTGAGTAGCTGGGCTCCTAGGGCACAGGAAAAAAGATGGTGAGAACACAGTAAGGTGCTAGTGGTGCTAAGACCCCTGGAATGAGTCTCTTAGAGCTAGATGGAATCCTGGGTCTGGAGTGAGGCATACAGAGGACTCCAAGCTCAAAAGTAGCATATGGGACTCTGGGGACTCCCCAGATCCCACTTGGATCACAATAGCCCCCACACCTGGGGCCAAACTGTGGAGATGCTGCCTTCTGTATGTTCCTCAAACATTATGCACCTGCCCACAAACGCCCCTAACCCCCTATCTGGGGGTGAATAAAGCAGGTTCAGGGTGAGTCAGCTCATGCTCCATGCAGACATCAGGGGCTGCACCAGAGGCTCTGAGCACTATCTGGCCTTGATAGCAGCCCACAAGGGGATCAGGCCGAGTGTGGAGAAGCTAGGTGCTACTCAGGGTGACCATCCTGGTAGCTGGATCGAGGGGACACAGGGTAACACTAATATCAGGGTCTTACTAGCCAAAGGTACTTCAGTGAGTCTTAGTCCCCACCATGGGCTGTGAGGCTATAGCCAAGACCTTAGCTGACCATCCATCTGGGAAGCCTCTCGGACAACTGTGTGACCCCTGCGTGGGTGCCTTTGTGTGCAATCACTCAGATTCGGCCATAGAGAAATGAGGGCCCAAGAGCCAGTGCCCTTCAGATCCACACAGCACCACTGGCCCCAACAGGGCCCTTGCCCGCATGACCCACCCACGCACAGCCACTGACCGCAGGGACCCCACACCAGCAAGAAAATGAAAGTCATCCGTCAAGTGCCCTGGAGAATGACAGCTGGGCCTCGGGGAATCCGGCCAGCTCAGAATCTGTTCTCTGGCCTCAGCCCCCAGCATCCCATCAGTGAGAGCCCTCCAACTGTCCAGGAACCAACAAACATGTCAGTTTGCCAGGACCATGTATGTGGTGTGTGCTGAGCAGTGACACACGTTCCAAGAGGGAGTGAGGAGGGTAAAGGAAAGCCATGATGGGGGCTTTAATAAGAACACATATGGGGGCCGGAGAGATAGCATGGAGGTAGTGTGTTTGCCTTGCATGCAGAAGGACAATGGTTCGAATTCCGTTATTCCATATGGTCCCCGAGCCTGCCAGGAGCGATTTCTGAGCATAGAGGTAGGAGTAACCCCTGAGCGCTGCCGGGTGTGACCCAAAAACCAAACAAACCAAGAACACATATGGTCCCCTGTCACCCCACCCCCATCTTCCTGTGTAACCTTACTTGAAGGTAAGACCAGCCCATTTCTGGGATGGTTCTTTGGTAGGTAACAAAAGGATTGCCTGAGGGGCAAGAGTGGGATTCAGCTGGAGATGGAGGAAAAAGCAGTAGTTAAGATGACAGGGCAGCTGAAGAGAGCATGCTTAAAAAGGTTTAAGATTACCCCTGTGCCTCTCTACCCCTCTCTCCCTCTCCCTCTCTCCTCTCTCTTCTCTCTCACCATTTCCCTTTCCCTCTCTCTCTCTATCAAAAAAGAAGAAGAAAAAATGTTTAAGATTATAGGCCACACATGTTGGCCAGGGCCTTAATAAAGTTGATGTCTCCTGAAACCTGACTGTGACTGTGGATCATTTCCTCGAGGCTATCCTGAACCCTCAGACCCACTGGCTGGAGGGAGTTGCAGGCACGTGGCCTGGGCTGGAAGAGAAAGGCCTCACCATCCCGCCATCTCACCATCATCCACATCCATCCAGAACTAAATAATTAATATGTTTTCAACAGTCCCCTGAACCCTGCCAGGAGTTATCCCTGAGCACAGAGCACAGGAGAAATCCCTGAGTACTGCTGGGTGTGGCAAAAATAAACAAACACACAAGAGAACCAGTATCTTAAAGAATTTTCAATAGGACTTTTACAAGAGCAGAATGTCTACCACCTCTTTGAAGCCACTGACATCAGAAGACAGTGATAGATAGGACAGGCTCCTTGACCATGAGGGAGGGCACGGACCATGGGTACCACACTGCCATAGTGGATTTTTGTTGTTTTGTTTTGGGGCCACACCTGATGATGTTCGGTGGTTACTCCTGGTTCTGCACTTAGGAATCACTCCCAGGGGTTGTGTGTTCCAGGAACCATACAGTATGATGGGATGGAGCCCTGGTTAGCCACTTTCAAGATCCTACCCACTGTACTATCCCTCTGGCCCCACCACAATGAAATTTAAAAAAACAACAGGGTCAGAGTGATAGCACAATGGGGAGGGTGTTTGCATTGCACAAGGCTGACCAGAGTTCGACCTCCAGTATCCCATTGGGTCCTCCAAGCCCATCAAGAGTGATTTCTGGGGGCTGAAGAGAGAGCATGGAGATAAGGTTCTTTCTTGCCTTTCATGCAAAAGGACGGTGGTTCGAATCCTGGCTTCCCATATGGTTCCCCGAGCCTGCCAGGAGCAATTTCTGAGCGTAGAGCCAGGAGTAACCCAAGCGCTGCGGGGTGTGACTGCCCCCCCCCAAAAAAAAAAGAGTAATTTCTGGGGACCGGAGAGATATCATGGAGGTAGTGTGTTTGCCTTGCATGCAGAAGAATGGTGGTTCAAGTCCCGGCATTCCATATGGTCCCCCAAGCCTGCCAGCAGCGATTTCTGAGCACAGAGCCAGGAGTAACCCCTGAGTGCTGCCGGCTGTGACCCAAAAAACAAGAAAAAAAAAAGTGATTTATGAGCAGAGCCAGGAGTAAACCCTGATTGCCACTGGGTGTGGCCTAAAAGTAAAACAGAAAACAAACAAAACAACAACAGCAACTCTTTAATATGTGGGAAAGACGATAGAATAAGGGGAAGACAAATGAACAAAGTTACGGGAGCTGCAGGTTTTGTCTAGGAAATTGAGCTCATGTGAGAGGGTAGGCTGGGGCAGTCCCTGGGGACACTGGTAATGGAAGTAGGCTCAGTGGTAGGGAAGAGAGTATTAGAACTTAGTATTAGAATGCATGAAAAGTACTATTTTTATACTGTTAAACCTGGTACCTCAATAAAAAACAGTAGAAGGACCAAAGAGATAGTCCAGTAGGGTGTGTGCCATCCCAGGTTCAATCCCTGGTATCCCATTTGGTCCCCTGAGCACTCTCTGGAGTGATTCCTAAGTGCAGAGTGGAAAGTAACCCCTGAACACCACTGGGGTGCTGCTTCCCACACAGACACAAGGCCTAAAGCAGCCAGGAGGACTCCCCCAGCCATGGTGGGAATGAAGGTGCTCCTGGGAGACTGGCAGCCTCTCCCTCCCCTCCACAGCAGATGCCTACACCTGATCAAGCCTCAGAAGTCTGTCTATGTTCTCAACAACCTGGCTCCCAATCCAGCTAAGTGCTGGTAGAAAAGGTTTTCCAGCTGATTGGAGGCACAGTTCCTGGAAGGAGACAGAGCTGTATTTAGGGAATCCCTCTCCACATGCACCTCACTTTTGGCAACAGAGAGTACATATAAAACACCCACTTCCCAATGGATTCTTCTACTATATACATTTCTTGGGAAGCAGGTACTCTTTCTCCTGGGGCTTGTCATCCTAACCCCACACTATGGCCATAAAAGTGATCTCCTGAGAAACAAAAAACTCCTCTGAAGACCCAGAAGAGAGGTGAGCAGACCTAGGGGTCATCCTGTCACTCTTCCCAAGCCACCAGGTGGGGACTCCGAGGAAATAATGCACTTCCAGGGTTGCCACATCTGGCACATCCTCCCGCCTCATCTCCAGATGCCCCTGGCAGCTCTGGTCTTCCTGGGATGTCCATGAGCTCCCCATTCTCGGCGGGGCAGAGCCACTTCTTCTCACTGACTTATGCACCCTATAACTGTGGCATGTCAGTGGTTACAGTGAGCATTTAAAGTAGAAAAACACTCTGCCCAGTTCTGTCAGAGCCACACGCAGAGGCGCTATAAAGTCAAGACGAGAGGCGAGTGCCCAGAGCTGCTGGTGGGCAGTAGAAAATGCACTGGCCTGGGCATGCATTGCAGCCCTCAGAGAGGCTGTCAGGGAGCTGCCTCTTCCCCTGTGGAGGGGATCTTTTTTCTGAGGAGGTCATACTTACTCCCAGGGCAGCAGATCCAGACAAGACTGGACCAGGCACAGGCTGTAATGGTGCTGACAGCAGGCGGGAACAGATGGACAGAAGATGGGCGGGTGGACAGGACCACGACTCAAACCCCTTTTTGATCCAGAGGAGGGCTCAGCCTCAGATGGGCACAAGGATATGGAAAGATTTTTTTTGTTGTTTTGGGGTCACACCAGAGGTGCTCAGGAGTTACTACTTATTTTGCACTCAGGAATCACTCCTGGTAGGCTCAGGGCTCCTATGGGATGACAGGGATTGAACCTGGGCCAGCCATATGTAAGGCAAATGCCCTCCCCACTGTGCTATCACTGAGCCCCTAAGAAGGACTTTTGGAAGGGGCAGAGGCTTCTAATTTCTGGTTTCATGATAGCTTCTGATGGAGCCCCGGTGAGCACAGCCATGAAGGGTGGGATCCCAGAAAGCACCACAGTCAATCCCAGGAGCACCTCAGCCAGTGAGGCTGCTTCTTGTATCTTTCATTTCTGTGAATTTTCCTTTTTCTTTTTTTTTGGTTTTTGGGCCACACCCAGCACTGCTCAGGGGTTACTTCTGGCTGTCTGCTCAGAAATAGCTCCTGGCAGGCACGGGGGACCATATGGGACACCGGGATTCGAACCAACCACCTTTGGTCCTGGATCGGCTGCTTGCTATCTCTCCGGGCCCTCTGTGAATTTTTCACACTTGTTTGAGGGGGCCCTTGGTAGGGGAAGGTTTTCACAGGTGTCCTGAGCAAGCCATACAGTGGGAAAGAGCACAGCCAGGGTTTGGGGTTGCTTAGTGGAGAAGGGAAGCACCACATTCATAGCCACCAGACCATGCACCTGGGGTTGAGTGCTGGAGCTGGGGGTGCCAGGATCATGGAGGTGACGAGTGTTGGGCCCAGCCACACTGCAGCCTGATGCACTGTAGTTGTTTTATTAGGAAGATTCCAGACAAACGGGAGCATGGAAAAGAATTAATCTGCAAGCGGATTTTATTTAAGTGTTGATTCATGTCTGTTCTCTGGGCCAACAGCCCGTCAGAACTATAATTTAGCAAGATGAAATGGGGCCGGCCCTCCATATGTCAGGCCAGTATTGACAGATCCGAATCCCCGGATTTTCAGGGGTATTGATCGAGGCCCCCAGGATAAATGGCCCTGGCGCCCAATTCCCATTAGCAGCGATGGCCACCACGCATCTAATTCCCAGGGCGCGGCAGGGAGAGGCTGGGCTGTGGGCTCCTGGCTGGGAGCGCTAATGAGATTGAAATGAAAAAGCCGAGTCACCAAGGGTGGGAGAGGGGCGCAGACAGGGGGATGAGAAAGAACAGGCTGTGTCAGACCAGGATGTGTCCCAGATGCACAAGCACAACACAGCCTCTGCCAGGCTATGCACTCATACATACAAACTTACATATACATTCTTTCATTTTATTTTTTAAATCTAAGTTCTGGGGCCGGAGAGATAGCACTGTGGTAGGGCATTTGTCTGCATACTGCCAACCTGGGAGGGTCCCTGTTCGGTTCCCGGCATCCCATGTGGTCCCCCAGCCCACCAGGGGTGATTTCTGTGTGCAGAGCTAGGAGTAATCCCTGAGTGCTGCTGGGTGTGGACCAAAAATCAATCAATAATTAAATAAAGTTAAAAAAAAAACTGGGGCCCGGAGAGATAGCACAGCAGCGTTTGCCTTGCAAGCAGCTGATCCAGGACCAAAGGTGGTTGGTTCGAATCTCGGTGTCCCATATGGTCCCCCGTGCCTGCCAGGAGCTATTTCTGAGCAGACAGCCAGGAGTAACCCCTGAGCACCGCCGGGTGTGGCCCAAAAATCAAAAAAAAAAAAAATCTAAGTTTCTGGGCCACATCCAGGAATCACACTTGGCAGACATTATGGAATGCTGTGGGGGGGGGGGGTCAAACCTGGGTTGGCTGCATGCAAGGAAAGCACCCTCTCCACTGTGCTATGGCTCCAACCCATACACACATACAGACATATCACACACTCATGCATACACACCCCTCGACACTTACATGTACACACACATTTCCACATATAACCCATACTCTTATGATACAAACATACACTCACACCACTCAACATGGGCATACTTGTATACACACACTCCTGCATGCACACTTCTACATATAGTCACACATGCATGCACACTTACACACATATACATACTCTAACATGTATACATACTCTTACATACATACACACAAATACATATACTTATATACACAAACATGCATGCTCATACACCAGCCTGCATGTGCCCACCATGGCCACAGAGACAGATTGTACCCAAGGACTACTGGGAGCGCCCCCCCACCCAGATATCCTATGAGATTTGTCCATATCCACTTTTCCTCTCAGTGACTTTGAACCAGGGTAGTCCCAGGAGAAGGCAGGCTCTGATTCCTGTACCCTAATTCCTCAGACTGTGTACCCCTGCACACATAGCACATGGTCCACCCATGTTCCCACTGTCCCATCCTAAGAAAATCCACCTCAAAGCTTCCAAGGAACATTTTGGTTCAGGACGGATGCCTGGAAACATGCAGCAGGCGTGGTGGTATGAGCCTGTCCAGAGCCTCTGCCTTGACAGTGATACCATCAGCCCTACCCGCACCCCAGGACTCTCCCCACTGCCTCACCTGTTTCCAGGTCTGTGAGGCGCAGGGCGAAGTCGAAGCCGCCACTGAGGATGCGCTGGCCGCAGGGCGACCAGCGGGCGGCCCTCACGGCCTCACTGTGCAGAGAGTAGGTCTGCAGGCAGTTGCCCGCATCCACGGCATCCCATACCTACAAGGCAAATGCATCAACCGTCACCAGTGGGCTGAGTCCCAGACAGTATGGGAAAAGACTCCCCCCAAAACCATCTTGGGGCTGACAAGCTGCAGAGGGAAAGCAGCCTCTCCCTGCCTTGTTCCCACACCCTTGCCAGCCTATCTGCTCTTTGCCCAGCCAACATGCAGCACCCTCAGCCACCTGGCCTAGTCCTCCCTGGTATCCATGCTGTGCACCTCTGTTCCAAAAGAACAGACTTTCTAGACATGATGGAGGCCACACCTGGCCAGGCCAGCTTCAAGGAACCCTAGCGAAGCCCGCCACAGTCAGGAGAGAAGAGTGGAGAGGAGGGGAAGGAAGGGAAGTGAGGGAGAAGAAAGAGGGAGGGAAGGAGAGGAGAAGAGAAGAGAGAGGAGAGGTGAGGTGAGGAAAGAAGGGGAAAGAAGAGAAGGGAGAGAAGAGGAGAAAAAAGTGGGAAAAGGGGAAGAAGAGAAAAATAAGGAAATGGAAGAAGAGAAGTCAAGAAAGGAGAGGAGGAGGAGGAGGAGAGCAGCGAGCAAAATGGTTGATAAAGAAAGAGGAGAGACTTGAGCTCCACCAAAGTCACAATCCAGGAAGCAGGAATCGTGGCCAGATTCCTGTTCCCTGTCCTGGGCCATTACCGAAACCTGCTTCCAGAAATCTATTTAAGCCATCAGGCTGCCAACTATTCGGAGTTGGAGGAGGCTTTCCCCTCGATACCTGTCCCAAGACAAGGGGAAGAACCCGTACTAATTACACCCTGTAATGGTAGCCTGATGCTCCAAGACCAGGACATTGGAGAGACAGAGGTCTGGAAACAAACACCA
The DNA here is from genome assembly GCF_024139225.1 of Suncus etruscus. Lineage (NCBI taxonomy): Eukaryota > Metazoa > Chordata > Mammalia > Eulipotyphla > Soricidae > Suncus > Suncus etruscus. Next base: position 43,225,140 of record NC_064850.1, on the reverse strand, counting down.
ACACAGGAAATAATCCACACACACTGAAGGGGTGAAACAGGTTCAGGAATTCCACTCTGCAGATAGTTCAGTGAAGGAAAGCCGCAAATGCAAGCATTTTTCTGAGCACTGGGATTTTTTTTTTCTGGTTTTTGGGCCACACCCATTTGACGCTCAGGGGTTACTCCTGGCTTTGCGATCAGAAATCGCTCCTGGTTTGGGGGGACCATATGGGATGCCGGGGGATTGAACCGCGGTCCGTCCTACGCTAGCGCTTGCAAGGCAGACACTTTACCTGTAGCGCCACCTTCCTGGCCCCAGCACTGGGATTTTTATTCAGAAGACCCAGACCACACCCTGGGGTGAAGAACACCAATCTAAGGTGCTATATTCAAAGGTGTTTCGAACCAAGGAGTAACAAGGCATATACTGAGTATGGCATCCAGTTAATCCAACAGCTCCCCCTAACTGAGGTTAATGTTCTGTGCCAGGTGAAAAGACAAATTCTCGGACATGCAACAATCTGATTCCCAGAGTCCGGAGCTTGTCTCCAGCCAGATGCTGGAAGGCCATGACAGTTAGCAGGCAGCCACACTGAGCAAAGCAGGAAAAGTCAAAGCATAGCACCAGGTGCTCACACAAATAACACTCCTAGATGAACTACAGTCTATGTGCCCTGTCACATGCATGGTACCCACCAGGAAACCATCATGGGCGCTGAGCATAAAGCAACAAGGAAAAAAGAGTCACCCAGTCCCACATCTGCAGAGAACAGCCATCCATGGATAGCTAACTCTTTGCCTGTAGCTCCTGTGCAAGGGGCATTCCCCTCTAGCCATGGCGCCTGACAGCTCCACTGCCCTGGACAACATGCTGGAGGACACTGTAGAATCAACCACACAGCCTGGGCCTCAACCATTTGCCCCAAGTTCTGGGGATCCCCCAGATTTTGATCATGGTCAACCACCTGCAAAGCAAGCATCCAACCCACTTCAGTAAGCTTGTTAATTTGTTTTGTTTTGGGGCCACACCCAGCAGTGCTCAGGGGTTACTCCTGGCTCTGTGCTTGGGAATCACTCCCGAGACTCAGGGGACCATATGGAATGTTGGGGATCGAATCCAGATCAGTATGCAAGGCAAAATGCCCTCACTGCTGTGCTACTTGCTCTGGCCAGATGACAAAGTCCTGAAAGATATCAAAAATCAATGATGGTGGCCAGAAAGATAACACAGCGGTAGAGCAAGTTTGCCTTGCACGCAGTCAATCCAGGACAGACTGTGGTTCGAATCCCATCATCCCTGTGCCTGCCAGGAGGGATTTCTGAGCACAGAGCCAGGAGTTGCTGCCAGGTGTGACCCAAAAACCAAAATAAGTAAATAAATAAAACCCTAATGTTCAGAAACAAAAGAAGTAATAGAATGGTCAGCTAGCAACAAGAGCTTAATAAACTTTCTGACAATGACTTAATAACTTTATAATAAAGTATGATAATATTCACTAATTTTCTTGCTGCTCTACTCTTTTTCTCTTTCTTCTTTCCTTTTTTTTTTTTTTAATAATTTCACACCCACTTACCTGGGAATAAGTGTATTATGATCCACTATGTCAACTATATGATATATGGTCTTTAAATAAAGTATATATATTATAATAAAATATTTTATTAAAACATTTAAAATAAAATATATTATTTTATATATTAAATATCATACATTCACATAGAATTGTCTAGTCATCACCTAGAACTGCCATAACAAAGTGAGTGGCTTCAGCAATAGAAATAGACTGTCTTGTGGTCCTGAGAAATATCCCAAATCAAGACGCTGGCAGAACTGGTTCTTGCAGAATTAGTTCTTCTCCCTCTGGGCTGTGTCCCTGAGGATCTCAAGAGATTAGAGCCCTTTCCCCTGGCCCATCCACCTTTGAAGTTGATTATCTCTTCCAACACCTCACAGAGAGAAGAGAGAACCACATAAGAAAGATGAAGCAGCAGACAGCTAGGAGTTCAAAATGAAAGTTATAGAGACACATTGCCTTTGGTAGAAGTCCCTATAACAGCATGTGGATCTATGAAGTCTACAGGTTGTTTGGCAGTTTTTTGGTTGTTTGGTAGTCACAGTAAGCATACTCAGGGGGTTACTCCTGGCTCTGCAAACAGGGATTACTCCTAGCAGTGCTCAGAGGACCACAGGGGATGTAAGGGATCAAACCCCAGTCAACCATGTGCAAGGCAAGTGCCCTCTCTGCAGTGCTATGGTTCCACAACCCAAATTCTATGTTAAAGTATGAATTCTAATTTTTAAATAAAAACAGAGGGAGTGAGTGTATTTCTTCATAGTGAGCTTTATTTGGGGTATCATATTACTTATGCCATCTAAGTTGTAGAATTCATTGGCAAAAAGTTGATATTAATACCACCCTTTAAAAGCCCATATAATAATTGTTAAATCACTTCTTGTCCTAGTATTGGTAATTTGTATCTTTTCTCTTTTATTGCTGATGGGTCTGGCCAAAGATTTATCACTTGTGCTTATCTCAAAGAACCAGCTTTTGGTTTCAATGACTTCTCTATTGTATTTCCATCTCAATTATTTCTACTTTTATCCTTATCATTTTACTTCTTGCTTGTTTTCAGTTGAATTTGCTCTTCCTTTTCTTGTGTCATGAAGTGGAAACTAAGATTATTGATTTGAAATTTCCTCCATTGTTAATACAGACATTTAGTAGAATAAATCACCATCTAAAATGTACTCTAGCTATAAGTCACAAAAACTTTTTACTTCATGATGCATTTGCATTCAATTCAAATGTTTTCCTCATATCTACATCAGTGTCCTTCTTGACCTCTAGGATACTTGGAAATATGTTCAATGGTTCCCAACTATTTGGGACTTCTTCAAACTTTTCTATTGTGTTTGTTTTTCTCATTTAATTCTGTTGTTATCAAAGAATTATTTCATGCCTTTTAAAGTTACCAAGGTCTGTTTAATGGTCTCCATTATTATCTTTGAGCAGTTCTCAACATAAGACTATTTGGCCCCCACTGGACCCCTGGGATATTTCAAGGGGCAACAGTTGAAAACTGTAAATGGGAGACTAAAGGAGGAACTGGAAGGATGGGGAACCACTGCAAGGAAATAAGGTCAAAAGAAGGCCACCTGGGAAAGTCTGAGGCCTGGTGCTTTCAGTGAACAGTGTGTATTCTTGACAAGGGAATATCTTCTATGGAGACCATGGGCATCACACACACGCCCATTAGATCTAATTGGTGATAGAATCCCAAGTCTTCTACACTGGATCTATTAACATTTTTGTTTTGTTTTGTTTTGTTTTTTTGGGTCACACCCGGCAGCGCTCAGGGGTCACTTCTGGCTCTACGCCCAGAAATCACTCCTGGCAGGCTCGGGGGACCATATGGGATGCCAGGATTTGAACCACTGTCCTTCTGCATAAAGGTGTCACACCCAGCAGCGTTCAGGGGCTACTCCTGGCTCTACGCTCAGAAATTGGCCCGGGCAGGTTCAGGGGACCATATGGTATGCCAGGATTTGAACCACCATCCTTCTGCATGCAAGGCAAACATCCTATGTCCATGCTATCTCTCCAGCCCCGGACCTATTGATATTTTTGAGAAAAGGATCCTGCCACCTCCAGCTAGGATGTGGATTTGATTATCTCCATTCAGGTTTACAAATTTTTATTTTTGTTTTTGGGTCATGTCCAGCAGTGCTCAGGGGTTACTCCTGACTCTGCACTCAGAAATTACCCCTGGCAGGATCGGGGGACCATATTGGTTGCTGAGAATAAAAACCGAGATCCATCAGGGTTAGCTGCACGGAAGGCAAATGCCCTACCATTGTGCTATCACTCCGGCCCCCAGGTCTATCAAGTTTGCTTCAAGTGTTTTATTTTTATTTACTTATTTTGGTTTTGGGGCCTTACCCAGCAGTGCTCAAGGCTTATTCCTGGCTCTACACATGGGGATAGCTCCTCCTGGCAGGTTCCAGGATCATATGGGATGTCAGGAATTGAACCTGGGTCACAGGATGCAAGACTACTTCCCTACCTAGGTATTTTAGAGTTCTCTTACTAGGCATATGTGTAGGCACCTAATGTTTTTGTACCTAACATTATGTCCTTTGATAAAGCGACCCTTTATCATTATAAAAATTATTTTATGACTAATATTTTTTCTGTTGAAATGTACTTTGATATTAATATAGCCCATTTGGCTTTTTCATTATTACTAATTTGATATATTTTTCCATCATTTTACAATAACCTTCTGGGTCTTTCTATTTAAAGTAGGCTTTTTCTAGGCATTGCATAATTGAGCCTTTCCTTTTTATCTAACCTAACAATATTTCTTTTAAATGGGCATTTAGAGGACTTCACCTATTATGAATATACTTTGGGCTAAATCTTGTTCCTTGCTTTATATTTATCTCCTCTGTTCTTTGCTACCATATATATATATATTTTTTTTTTTTTTTGGTTTTTTGGGCCACACCCGGCCGTGCTCAGGGGTTACTCCTGGCTGTCTGCTCAGAAATAGCTCCTGGCATGCATGGGGGACCATATGGGACATCGGGATTCGAACCAACCACCTTTGGTCCTGGATCGGCTGCTTGCAAGGCAAACGCCTCTGTGCTATCTCTCCGGGCCCTCTACCATATATTTTTAAGGATCATACCCAGCAATCCTCAAAAACTATTCCTGGCTCTGATCTCAGGAAACACTCATTGTAGTGTTCAGGGGACAGTATAGGGTCCTAAATGTAACCCTGCTCCCAACTTCCTGTTTCCCTAACCTCTTCTTTTGAGATGTTAATTCCACCTGGATGGTCAGACCTGCCTACACCAGGGATGGGTGGGTGGTTTTGAATAAAGGATAAAAGAGTCTGGCTGAGGAGAAAGAAAAGAGGAGAAAAAGGCAGAGAGAAGCAGCAAAAGAAGCTACTCGGCAGAGAAAGCTTAGCAGAGCAGCAGCAGAAAGCTCATCAGAAGAGATGAGTTAGGCAGACATGGCACAGAGGCTGTACATGGCAGAGTCGGGGCCATAAAATAAAAGCAAGCTGACTCCGATGAAACTTTAACTGACTGCTTGGAATTATTTCTCTGCTGCTAGCTACCCTTCTTCATTAAACCCATCTGCCTGAGGAGTTAGAAACACAGTGCCTGGGGTGGCCTTACCCAATATGTGGACTTTATGTTTTATCTTTTTATATTTATTCTCCGCTAGGGGTCAAGCCCAGGTCAGCCACATTCAACAAGAGCCCTACTCTCTCTCTCTCTCTCTCTCTCTCTCTCTCTCTCTCTCTCTCTCTCTCTCTCTCTCTCTCCCCTCTCTCCCCTCTCTCCTCTCTCTCTTCTCTCTCCCCTCTATCCCCCCCTCTCTCCCCTCTCCTCTCTCCTCTCTCTCTCTCTCTCTCTCTCTCTCTCTCTCTCTCTCTCTCTCTCTCTCTCTCTCTCATATCTTTGCTACCTGTTTTGTTGGTTTGCTTGGTTTTGCCTTCTTTGCCAAGGATTAAGAATCCTAAGGGCAGTGCTCCCCTGGAGTTGCTCAGTAGTGCTTGCACATTTGGCCACAGTGCTCCCCAAGGGTTGCACTCCTGTAGTTGTGGCACTTGCACACATATTTGGTGGACCTCACAGTCTTGGATGAGACTCACAGGTTAAGGCTATGAGGCTCCTCAAGGGAGCCCTTCAGGGATGTTGGGTTCCTCACTGGGGCTTTTCCAGGCCATGGTGTTCCTCACTGGTACCCTTCCAGGTTGTGGTATTTCTTAGGGATGCCTTACAGGCTGTGGTGGATGACCCAATTTTTAATTGTAGCACCTTCCTGGGGTCAAACCTCTGTTCTGTGCTGCTCACAGAATACCTGAAGGCCCATGCTGGGAGGCAGGTGCTCTAAGTCCCCAGACCATCACCTGGACCTGACCATCTCTCCTTACATCATCTTCTCTCCCAGAATTAGGTGACTAACAATACGTAGAATTTTACTATTAGTTGCTTTCAAGGTATAGAGCAGATACTTCTCTCAGTCTATCTCCAAGTAATATTATCTCTTGCCTCATAAGATCAGTACACCAGGGAGAGAAGCTGCCGCCACACTGAACCTGGTAGACCAGATATCCGGGTCCAAATCTCTAAAGCCTTCTCAGGAAGTGGCAGGCCCAGTCCCTGCCCAACTGGGCCCTGAGTTCCATCACCCACTCCTATGTCTGCTCACATGACCATTCCCATGACCAATTTTGGAGAGAAGCAGGGTTGGTCTGAGACTCTGTGATGCTAAATTGTCCTGGTGATGGAGCTATGGGGGATGCGAGGCAGCATACATGGTCCTGCAGCATCTCCAAGTTCACAGTACTGACAACCCAGAAAGAACATGGAGAATTAGATGGGAACGTTGTATAGACACCTGAGGCTCAAAAAGCGAAACATTAGCATGGAAGGAGACCTAAGGGACACCTAACAGCTCAGCACATCCTCGGTAATAACTTCAATAACACTGCTATGAAATATATATATATGTTGTATCAAGCAATATAAGGTAAATTATTTTGACCTTATGTAAAGGGGGAAGCCTGAGGAGGGGGTTAAATTGGGACATTGGTGAAGGGAAGGTTACAATGATGGTTGAATTAATATTGGAATATTGAATACCTTAAATATTATAAATTCTGTAAATCACAGTGTTTAAATAAAGTTTAAAGTGGGAGAAATAAAAGAGCAAGACACCATTTCCCCCTCATCATTCTCAAATGGTTCTAATCTCCATTAAATACTGTTATTTTGATCAATCATCACTTAAATGACTTTAATAGAAAAAAAAATTTACCCACATATTTAGCATTTCTGATGCCACTCTATCTTGTTTACTTTTTAGTTTTTGAGCCACACCCAGCAGTGCTCAAGGATGACTCCTGGCTTAGTGCTCAGGGATCACTATTAGCATGGCTTGGGAGCAGCAAACGTGGTGCCAGGAATCAAACCTGGGTCAACAGTGTGCAAGGCAAATCCCCATCTGCTCTACTATCATTCTAGCCCTGATGCCCACCCAGTTTTTCTCTGTATAATCTTAGATTATCTGACATCACTTCTCTTCAGCTGCAACAACTTCCTTTTCCATTTTCCATAGGGCAAAAGTTATGAAGCACTTCTGCTCCTAAATGTCTAAACACAAATGTTGGCCTTTAACAATAAAAAAGTGGCCCTCTGGGTTCTCAGTTTTAGACTGAAGAAGTTTCTGTACCACAAAATTTCCTGCTGCTTGCTCCCCTGTCTTATCACTGCCAGGGAGGGCTGTACTGTATGTCTTATCTTCACACCTCTGCATGTTGCTAGTCATGCCCCCCCCCCCCCCCCCCCCCCGTGACTTTTGCCACTTATCTCCCTGGTTCTATCAACCAGCTAGAAGAAAGGCCATTAACAAATCTCTTAGTAAACTTTTCCCTTCATATTTTGCACTTGGGGCTTACTGAGGTGCTTCTATATGAGTTTCTAAGTTTTATTAAATGTTTAAACCTTCCTAGCCATTAGTTATTAAAATATTTTTCCTGCCCTTCCCTTCCAAGATTCCACTTTCACGAACATTGAGTGATCTGGCAAGTGTCACCCCTTCAAGGTAACACACCTTCATTTCTTTCTAAATTCTCTGCTCTCTGGCTGGACCTTTTTTTTGTTTTTGTTTTTGTTTTTTGGGCCTCACCCGGCGGTGCTCAGGGGTTACTCCTGGCTGTCTGCTCAGAAATAGCTCCTGGCAGGCACAGGGGACAATATGGGACACCGGGATTCGAACCAACCTCCTTAGGTCCTGGATTGGCTGCTTGCAAGGCAAACACCGCTGTGCTATATCTTCGGGCCCCTGGCTGGACCTTTTTGATATTTTCTATAACTATGGCCTTAAATTTGATGACTTGTTGTTCTTGATCTAATACTTTAATCAAAGTGGGTTTTGTTTAATTTTGGGTTTTTTGTTTGTTTGTTTGTTTTGGGTCATCTCCAGAAGTTTAAAATTCTTCTCTGAACATTTGGATCAGTCTTTGCCCTCTCATGTATCATTAATACATATGAGCTTTTATCTACCTTTCTGTATATAAGGAGTAGACAACCATCAACTGTTTCAAGTTCTTTTCTACTGATTACGTCAGCTGACAGCTTCTGGTTTGCATCTAATGACTGATCCTTCTCTTATCCAGGATCACAAATCCTACTTCTTGCTACATCTTGACATCCTTGTTTGGGAATTTCCCTTTACTGGATGTGTTATTTTTTTAATACTCCTATAAATACTCAAGGTTCATTCGGAGACACAGTTAAATTACGGGGGAGCACTAGGCTTCTTGCCAGGCCAGTTACTAATCTTTGATGGGTGGGACTAGCTCAGCAAATACTCAGGGCTAATTTTAACCAGGACTCAGGCAATATCTTGGTGCACTCTGGGAGTTTCCCACCTTGATCTATGAGAAAAGGGCCACATGTGGCCTGTGAGTTCTGAGCTCACTGATGTTCTTCCCAGTGGGTCTCTGCTCACCAGCGCCCCCCTAAGGATGTGACTAGAGCCTCCTGCCTCTCTCTGGTTCTCTTTGCCTCTGGGTCCTGAGAACTACAGCTGCCTCCACCTTCCAGGACCTTCTTTCTTGGTCTCTTGACCCTGGATGCTCACTGGGCCCCATCTGGATTCCTCTCGCTTCTGCTGCAGAACATATCCTCTTGTGCTGGAAATTTCCACCAGGCTGTAAGCTGAGAAATCGCAGGGCTCTCCTCATTCCAGTTCGCTGCAATCACTGTCTAAACTTCCGGATTTTCACTGTCCGAAAATAACTGCTTCTTATATTTAGTGAGACTGCTAACTGTTAAAGATTGGAGTCTACAGTGGACCTTATTACTCGATTCCCATAAATTATTGAGATATGTATGGCTTAATTGCCTAATGTTAACAGAATTTTCTTATTGCTCACTAGCTTATTTTAGCATTTATAATTAATTTCTTCTCAGTGATCTGAGTCTAGATTCTATATTGTTTTGTTCTTTTTAGTGTACTGAGATTTGTTTTATGACTCAGGAATGTGGTCTATCTCAGTCAACTACTATTTGAATTTGAAAAGCCTCTGTGCCCTGCGCACACTATATATATTGTTCTATAAAATGCAATTAGGGAAGCTGATAGGTCATATGGATATTGTCTTTATTGATCCATCTAGTTTCTCTATCCATTACTTAGAGAGGTGATAACATCTCATTGTGACTGTGTTTATCTCCTAGTTTCATTTAAAAAATTTCCATGTATTTTGAAGCTCAGCTACTAGATACATAGAAGACAGTTACATCCGCCTAATAAATTGATCCATTCATTACTATGAAATGTCCCTCTTATCTCTAGTAATACCATTTGTCTAGAAGTCTATTTTACTGGATAATAGTTTGAATACTTCAACCCTCTTTGTGCTTACTTTTGAATAGTGCTTCTCTACTCCCTCTCCCTAACATTTAACATGTTACTTATTCACTTAAAGTATGCCGCATGACAAAATATGATTTAGTGTATTCCTTTTAATTATGAAAGTTCATTCCATGTAAGTTTTGTTACGATATGGCTTCCATCTATCATTACACTATCTGTTTTCTATTTATACCTGTTTTATTCCTTCCTTCCTCCTCTGCAACCTTCATTTGTAATAACTCCTGGCTTCAATACATCCCTGACAGCCGCTTTTGTTTCAGATGCTCTATGTTCCAGGTCAAGAAACTCTCCTTGTTTTTCTTCATTTCATTTCCAGCCCTTGGTGGAGATTTCCTATCTTTCTACTCACTGAGTCTTGTCTCCTGATTCCTGGGGCATTTTTAGACCTTTCAGAAGCAGCTGTCTGCTAGTCTCCATATCTGGCACACCCCACTGATGACCTTTCTCTTAAGCAGTCCCATTTGCTTGTCTTGCTCCATCAAATGAGATCTCTGATAAGGTACAGGATGCCACAAAGCAGGTGTGGACTGAACTGTGGGTTCTGCCTCTCAGAGGAATGTTGGGCTTGTCCTTCCAAATGGACAGTGAACATGGCTCTTGTAATGTTTCAAACCCCCTGCCCATCTCGTGTAGCTGCAGAACTTTGCATTGCTTTCTCTTGCTCCTCAACTGTGTCCCACTATCATTTTTCCTTTCTTTTTTGTCTTTGTTTTTTGTTTTTGTTTTTTGGGTCACACCCGGCAGTGCTACTCCTGGCTCTATGCTCAGAAATCGCCCTCGGCAGGCTCGGTGGACCATATGGGATGCTGGGATTCGAACCACCGTCCTTCCACATGCAAAGCAAATGCCTTACCGCTGTGCTATCTCTCCGACCCCCATTTTTCCTTTCTTGCTGCTTCTGTGGCACCAAATTCTAGCCTCCTGCTCTTCCAGCTACTCACTGCAGCTTTTGATCCAAGGTTCAGCTGCTCTGCCTAGTGTGGGCCAGAGCACCACCCATAGGTGGTGCAACTCTCCTCCAAGACAAGCTCGGCCCCCACATATGCACAATGGAAGAATATGGGGCCAGAGCGATAGCACAGCAGTAGGGCATTTGCCTTGCACACGTCCAGCCCTGGTTCAATTCCCAGCATCAATTCCCCTATGGTCCCCAAGCTGCCAGGAGTAAGTTCTGAAGCACAGAGCTAGGAGCAACCCCTGAGCGCTGTTGGATGTGACCCAGACCTCCCCACAAAAACAAACAAACAAACAAAAAAAAACAACTTGCAGAATGTGAGGAGACTGGGCCTTGTAGCACAGCTCAGGGGCTGTGGGGTCACCAGGAGGAGCCACAGATAAGACTGCAGAACTCCACGGCTCTAGCACTGGCACCTCATCCCAAAGGCAGGCTAGGGAGAAATCCCCACAACATCTGTGGGTACAGAGAAGATATCCAGCAACCAGAGAAATCCAAGAATGGCTCACTCTATGCAATCTGGCCCGAACTGAGGAAAGGTTCTTTCAATGTCAGCAGCAGACAGACAGGGTGTGATGAGTGTCCCTAGAGCAGGGGTCTCAAACTCAATTTACCTGGGGGCTCCAGGAGGCAAAGTCGGGGTGAGGCAGGGCTGCCTCAGGGTATGCGAATGTTTAATGCGATTTTTATTGCGATTATTCAGTAAGCGAATAATCGCAAATACTGCGATATTTGAAGGCCGGCCGTGGGCCACAAAATGTTATACGGAGGGCCCGTGGGCCGCGAGTTTGAGACCCCTGCCCTAGAGTGAAGGGGCTGGGGAGGGGGGCCAGTGGGGGGTTGAGTCGGCACTGAAGAGCTGTAGGGTGCATGTCTGCCTGCAGGGTCCCCAGCAAGTGACTCATCTGAGGGTGGGAGAGTGGAATGTGGAAAGAGCGAGAGCTTTATCAGGGACACTATTTCCTAGGCCCTGACTCCACAGCTGCACATTTGGGCAGGCTCCTGAAGCAATGTCCTCAGCCAGTCTAAGCTCTGGGCCTTACAGTGCACCCCGAACAGTGAAGGAAACTGAGACAAGACAAGCAGTCAGCTTAGGTGCCTAGAGAAGCAGAGGATAGAGCCAGGGTACCCCTGCTGGTCCTCACCCCAGGCACCTACAGCTCTCAGCTGTCTCCTGGAGTTACCCAGGAACCACTGAACCTCATGCACAGTTACCCCCAAACCACACTTCTCTCCCTCCTACTCCCCCTAACCAATCAACTCCATCTTTAAAACAGGTCCTTAGCACACCCATTCCCCATGCAACCAGCCTCCATGCAGCCCCCACAAAATACAGCAACACAGAAACCTAGGAGACCCTGGGGCCGAGGTCTACCAGGCCCCAAGCCCCATGTAGTCACCAGCACCTGGCAGGCCACCCCTGTGGGGCTTCTCACACCCACCTTCCCACCTGGTTGCAGATACAATGGGTCAAGCAAGGGCCAGGATCATGGGCATCTCTGGGCATCAGCATCCAATATGGCAGCCGTGCAGAGAACCTCTGGCAGGGCCACTTCCTCTGCTGATTCTATTTGTCTCGAAATAACTAGACACCTGCTTTCTTCACTTGCTGTATTCCAATGTTCTTTAAAACTTGTCCGAACTAGGGCCAGAATGATAGCACAAAAGGTAGAACATTTGCCTTGCATGTAGCCAACCTAGGTCCGATCCCCAGCATCTCATATGGTCCCTCGAGCCTGCAAGCAAGGAGTAATTTCTCAGCACAAAGCCAGGAGTAAGCCATGAGCACTGCAGTATGTGTGGTCCAAAACAAAAACAAACAAACAAACAAGTCCAAAATTAATCCCCAGACTCATTTTAATCCAATTCTTGCTGCTTCCATTGCCCTACCCCACAGCAACCTGTGACACCAAGGTGCCTCTAAACTCACAGCTCTCCAAGCTAGGGATGAAGCAGATTATCTCTATCTCCCCCTCAAAGACAAACAGTGTGTTCTCCAGATCTGCCCTGGTCAGTGTCTGCTGGGCTCAGACACTCCCAGACACCAAGACCAACCTGGAGGCTGAGATCTCACAACACAGCTAGGGTCCTGCCCTGCCTCCCAGATCTGCATCTTCAGGAACTCTCTCTCTCTCTCCAGGTTGGTGTCCAGAAACAAAATGGAATAGCTTCCCATGTTCTGAGTCTGCTTCTTAGAAACAGACTAAGTCCACTCCATACACAGGACAGCCGAGGACCAAGGACCTGGCTTGCAGCAGCTCACAGATCCCTCAGAATCCCAAAGCCCCGAGCCCAGGACCAGCCTGTGCTTCAGGGGCCCAACAAGCAGAACCTGGGAGTCATCAGGAGGTGCTATAAAGGAGCCCCCTAACACTTCTTGAATTAAACTGTATGATTACTCCAGTGAGCACTAAACTGTTTTACCTGTAGAAGTTTTAGTAGGTAATTCTAAGGGATTACATAGTGAGATCATGTGAAGTCTTTTGCACTTAAATCTGATTTTCCCAATCATGCAGCCAGTAACTTTCCAAATTTGCTGGCAGTGAGTCTGACAGCCAAAAACCCCTCATACCCCTGTTCCAACAACAGTCACAAAAACGCCAGAAATCAGGCACAAGCCAAGACTGTGGGAAGCCCACCTCTGTGGGTCTATCTGCCTGAACCCCTAGGACTCCTGCTCAACAATCTCACAGGTAAGATATGAGATTGTCCTTTAGCTTGAAAGAAAGAGCTGGGCTGCTTTGCTAGTTTGTTCTCGTAGGACAAGCATGGTGCAGCTCACCATGTGCAACTACACCAGCAGCAGCCAGCTATGTCATTTGTGGCTCTTCATGTCTCCCCACTCCAGAGAACCCCAAGAAGAGGCACTCATAAGACTGATCTGCTCTTCTTCTACCCTCTACTCTACAGAGCCACAGAATTAGGGTGGCAGGAGGGAGGTTGCTTTTACAGGCTGGTGGGGGATCACATAAGGAGCAGTTTGAGTCCTCGGCAATAGTATGAAACCCCAGGACTCTCAGGTCAGTGGAACCCCAAGTCTTTTCCCTAGACTCTCCTGGATAGTCCAGGCTTCAAGGAGCACTTTTTTTTTTTGGGGGGGGGGGGCACACCAGGTGACACTCAAGGGTTACTCCTGGCTATGCGCTCAGAAATCACTCCTGGTTTGGGGGATCATATGGGACACAAGGGATCGAACCTTGGTCCATCCTAGGTCAGACAAGCACAAGGCAAACGCTCTACCACTGCGCCACACCATCACTCCGGCCCCTAGGAGCACTTTTCATCTTTACAAAAGCCTCAGCTAAAACCCTTCCATCAGGTATAAACTTTGATGTTCAACTAGTTTCAACTCTTTTTTGGAAGTTGTCATGACATAAATTATAAATAGACATCAACAAACTGAAGGCTCCGAGGCAAAATTTTATTACTACCTTGAAGGAATTCGGTATCATTTTTCTTCCAGTTAACATGTAAATCCAGCATCAAAAGCCTCACACAGTTGCTGTATTCTGTGGCTTATTTGCATGAGTTTTAATGGCAAACAATAATAAAGTGTAACTGAATCCTCTGATCCCAAATTCATCTCGACTTTGCTCACAAAGAAACGCATAAATAATCAAGTCTAAAGTTTCACAAGTGAACATGAAGTGGAGAACTCTGAGTTGGCAGAGGCAGGGACTGGGGGATGGAGGCAACAAAACAGCAGCATGCAGGAATAGGACCATGGGACAAGGAAGAAGTGGGGCATCTGAAACCAGGGACAGTGTCCCACTCTACAGTGGCTCCCCAAGAAAGTGAGAAGAAAGCAGAAGGCAGCACCCACCCTAAGCATGGCCCAGACCAGTGCTGGTGTGAACAGGATAAAGAGAAGCTGTTTCAGTGTACAGGATAAAGAGAAGCTGTTTCAGTGTCCCCTTTAGGACACCTAGAGAAGGTTCCAGTTGTCCCCTTCAATTCAGGCTCAATGCAAGTCAATGAGTGAACCTCTGGAGTCAATGCAGAAGGGCCCAAAAAGACCAACATGTAAAGCTGCCCAGAAAGCTAATGCCTTGGGAAAATGGGTACCCTGGCAAATGTTAAGCTTGGCCACTGGCAGCTACCTGACCTTGGCATTGGCTGGCAAAGAGACTGTTCTGGCAGGAACAGAATAGTCTGGACAGCCAAGGCCTGGCCATCTTCTCCCAGTACTCTGCATCCTCAAGCACCACAAGAGTGACAGGGCCAGAGATATAGCATGGAGGTAAGGCATTTGCCTTGCATGCAAGAAGGACAGTGGTTTGAATCCTGGCATCCCATATGGTCCCCTGAGCCTGCCAGGAGCGATTTTTGAGCATAGAACCAGGAGTGACCCCTGAGCGCTGCCGGGTGTAAGCCAAAAAACAAAAAAAAGAAGTGACAGAGAGGATGCTGGGGTTGGGGCTGCTCCCCTCTCAAGGACAAAGGAGAAGGGGAAGGTGCTGGAAACCCAGACAAGGTGTGTGTGTGTGTGTGTGTGTGTCCATGCGTGTGTGTGTGTGTGTGTGTGTGTGTGTGTGTGTGTGTGCGCGCGCGTGCGCGTGCAGCAGGTCATGCAGCAGCTGGTGCATAAGAACCCAGACTAGGGGTGGGTGGGTGGGTGGCTCTGTGTGTGTGTGTATGTGTGTGTGTGTGTGTGTGTGTGTGTGTGTGTGTGAGTGTGTGCAGCAGGTCACGCAGCAGCTGGATTTCCAGCCTAACAAGGGACTCTGTGCAAAAACGGTCAAGGCGAGAGGACTCCAGCTGTCTGGGGGGGTCAGGGGGCCCCACCTCTCAAGACAGCCAGGGCGCCTGGTGAATCTGCCTGGGGCTAGCAGGCAGAGCACGAGGTCTGAATTAGGGATCAGCAACCAGGCCTGCAACTTCAAATTAAATCCCTTATTGACATGTTTTCTTCTCGTCAGGCATTAATGTTTTCATAAATCTTGTCCACAGGATAATTGCAGTGTCCTGATTCTCTGAATCACATAAAGAAAGGCCTTTCAGACACGGCTCCCATTTACGCTTCTATTAGCTGCAGAACCCAAAGGATAAAATGTTATTAAATAAAACTTTTTTCCTCCTCCCCTGCAATATCACCAAGTTCCAAGAACAGCTCAGAGGTTTCCCTGAAAAGGCTGGCAAACGCCATGTGCTTCGTGCACAGAACAGTGGCTATTCCACATACTGCACACTTGGACTCCTCTATGGCCCCAGCAACTCCCTGCCTGCTGTACCACAAGCAGGGAGAAGAAATTAAACTGAAGGGAAAAGGCTGCCAAGCAACAGGTCCAAGTCTCTTCTGTGGCTGTTTGGGGGAAGAGGTGTTTGGAGGTGGGCTAGAGGGAAGTGGGGTCTTCACATAGGAAACTTTAGGAGCATAATCCCATAATGCAAAATAATTTCTCACAAATGATTGTTCTTTCCTTCTGACACAAGCTGGAAGACTCTCCAGGGCCAGCAGATTGCTTAGTACACACTGGACTTTGTGGCACGGTGATTCAGTGGCCACTAAATGAGTGTACCCCAAGGGAGAGCTGGCCTCATACAAACATTCCCACTACAAGGCACACTGGGAAGCAGCAAGATGATGAGGCTGGGGCCCAGAGAGATAGCACAGCGGTGTTTGCCTTGCAAGCAGCCTATCCAGAACCTAAGGTGGTTGGTTCAAATCCTGGTGTCCCATATGGTCCCCCGTGCACCACCAGGAATTATCCTTGAGCGAAGAGCCAAGAGTAATCTCTGAGCACAGCTGGGTGTGACCCAAACACCAGAAAAAAAAAGAAAAAAGAAGCATCGAGATGAATCTCCCTTCAGCATGGTAGAAGCCTAAATCTGACAGGAGCCCCAATCACCCACCACAGGATCTGCAGTCTGCCTTCGGCCCAGGACGCCCTTAAGGGTCCCTTGTTTAGCTGGAAGCTAACTCAGGTAATCGCTCTACCATCTCAGAAGACACTGGGTACAAAGGGGTAAGAAAACGCCTACAAAAAAAAAAAAAAAAGGTTTAAAAGGGGCCGGGCGGTGGCGCTGGAGGTAAGGTGCCTGCCTTGCCTGCGCAGGCCTAGGACGGACCTCGGTTCGATCCCCCGGCGTCCCATATGGTCCCCCAAGAAGCCAGGAGCAACTTCTGAGCGCACAGCCAGGAGTAACCCCTGAGCGTCACAGGGTATGGCCCAAAAACCAAAAAAAAAAAAAAAAAAAGAAAACGCCTACATAGGGCAGAGCAAGGGCAGCTGTACATGGCACCAATGAGCACTAGGATGGGGGGTACACTGTGGCTCCTTCTGTGTACCCCTGATTCCCAGCAGGTACCCAGAGGTGAGACAGCTAGTTGTCCTGTACCTACATGCCTGCCCCCACACTGTGGCCCCACAGTGACCACTGTGCCCACAGAACCCACATTTTCTTCCCGTGAGCCCTCACTAGCAGTTTTACTAATGTCCCCAAGCTCTAGCAGGGACCCTGGCTGCCTTCCCCCCTCTACCCCACACACACAACCCCATACCCTAGGCTGGCACTTCCAGCCTCTGCAAAGTGCGGCCCTACATAACCTTGCCCACCGCTGGCAGGAAAAGGCTCAGGCCCTGCCTGCAGGCTTGGGTCTCACAACTCCTCTGAACTTCTCCCCATCCCAATCTCTGTACCCCCAAAATCATACCCCACAGGAGCTCAACTAATGCTGGTACAAGCTAATAATGTGAAGACAGCCTCCTAAGGCTGTCATGGCACTGATACCAGAATGTTCTGGAGACCTCACTCAGGAAGCTAAACCCGTCCCCCCTCTCCCCCCACCCTCCTGGGCCAACATCAGAAGCACAGCAGACAGGACTGCCTGCCCCGTCTGATTAAAGTGATGAGCAGGAAGCAAACAGAGCTGCGTGTGCACCGGCTGGGCCAGAAAGGCACGCTTAAAAGGCCAGGTGCCGAGGCCTCGGACACAGACGTGGCGGCAGCCACTTTAATCATCTCAGGGTTAATAAAAAATGTCAATTACATTTGCCATCAAGGCTGTCCTGGGGGAGCAGCCCCCACACAGACCATCTCAGGCTTGGTGACAGCCTGGGTGGTTTGTCACACATCCCTCCAGCTGCCTGCCTGACGGATTAATCGAGTTGGTCACCTCCCCCTGGCCTGTCCATTCGTAAATAATCAGAAGCAATATGGATCTCCCAAGTAATCTGGCCTGCGCTGTCCTGCTGTACCCTAAACAAGAAAGAAAACAGGAAAGGGATGCAGTATGCCAGCTGTGGAAGGTAACCGTGGGCACACAGGTATCAGGTAGTTCAGAAGCAGTGTGTTTCCTCTGTCCTTTGGACACTGCCTGCCATACCCAAGGGCCCTCCGAACCAGACTGAAGCCGGTAGTATTTGAGGGTGGGCTAGCCCTGACCCGAGGGCCCCATTCTGCCCACATTCTGAAACCAAGTTGCCAGCAGCTTGGAAGAGACCAAGATGTATGCCATGACAGGCACTCAAACCCCGGAGTCTGGCGCCACCCCGCTGCCCGTGCTGAGGGCTATTGAGCTCACAAGGCTGCCTGTCTGCCTCTGGAGAGCAGCTATTTTTGCAATCAAAGAGTTCCCGCACATTTCAATTGTCAGGTGCAAATGCTGCCCTTCTCTACCTGACACATCATGTGAATAAAGAGAAGAGTCAGGGGCCAGGGAGATAGTATGGGGGTCAAGACTTGCACATGTCACTCAGGTTCTATCCCCAGCACTGTCAGGTAGGGTCTAAACTAGGGGTCTCAAACTCGAGGCCCACGGGCCACTAATGGCCCTCCGTACATTTTGTGGCCCTGCCCTAGAGGAATCTTTTTTTGTTTTGTTTTGTTTTAGTTGTTTGGGTCACACCCCCCAATGTTCAAGGCTTACTACTGACTTTTCACTCAAGGATCACCCTGACTTTGCCTCCTGCGGCCCCCAGGTAAATTGAGTTCGAGACCCCTGGTCTAAACACTTCAAACAAAAAACAACCAAGGTGGAGGCTTTAGGAGGGAAACGTGGTGTCCTCCCAAGGCCACTCCTTCGAGGCCTCTGAACCAGTGTGGCAATGTGTCTGCCTCACTCGCTCATCCTGCCTGCAGGAGCAGGGGGGTAGGATTCTGTGGGCCCCATGAGACCAGCTTCTATACTTGCCTCCCAAGTGGGCAGTTCTGCACCAGGGTCCAGCCAGGTCCCCAGGAAGCTCCCAGCTCCTGCAGGGCAAGAACAGCACAAGCTAATTCCTGTCTGACCTTCTTACAAAACCCCTGCATTACAAAGATTCCATTTCTCTTCCTTCAGAACAGGCCTGGGAAGTGGCATTACCACTGTATCTGGGGTTCATTTTAAAGCTGACACGTTTCAAAGGGTTAAGCCGAGCATAGTTCCTTGGGGACTGCTGTTAATTTTTCCAGCTCTGTCAGAGAAGCAGTAGCCGCCCCCGCACAGCAATCGGGGCTGCCCGGCTGCCCTTCCAGAGAGTTCTGTCTCCAGTGAGAAATCCAGATGACACTTTTTCGACAGGCAGCAGGCATTAGGTTTGCAAGTTCGCTTTCAAGAGACAGGCAGAGGCTCTTATTGTGATGGCTCCCCTCCATTCTGGAGATCTCACCACCTTCATAAACACTAATGGCTCCTGAAGAGCTGCATGGTGGGGTATAGTGTGATGTGCCCCCCCAACCATCACACGCTGCCACATCATGTACTCCACTGACAAGCAGCAGCCCCATGTCACATGACACGGAAAGGAGTGTGGGGTCCACGGCCACCCAACGGTCAGCACTGGGCAGGGCCCCAACATGAGCCCCCACCAAGTGTAGACAGACCAGGCAACCCTGGTCCTCTTGATGCTGCCCAAGCCGGGTTCACAGGAGAGAGGGAGGAGTGGGAGGAGAGATGGCCTTTAGGATCAGCGGAAGTGGCCCATCCATGGTCAAAAAGACAAACTCAGTCTTACAGGGCCTAGCAGGAACCCAGCCTTGCAATTAGGGGGTTCAGCTCAGACTCCAAGCCCAGTTCTGGCCCAGACCAGCTGTGTGATCCCAGGCATATAAAGTATCCCCAGTTGGCCAATGGGAGAAGGAAGGGTACCTTGAAGGCTAAGGGACAGCTTGCCCTCTCCCTCCTTGGCCTCTATACCCAGCCAAGGTGGGATGAAAAGCCACAGCTGCAATGCCAAAGCCCACTCCCCCTAGAAGCCCTGGGCCTCTGAGGTGTGGTGCACACCCACCACCAGTGCCACACAAGGGTTAACAAGCTTGTGTCTGGCACAGAGTGGGCACTCAGTGAAACCTCATTCAATCGGCTCTGACTTAATTAAAAACCCTGACTCACTGCCTGGAGAACGTAGAAGCGGAGGGCTGGAAGCACAAACTCAAATCCATTTGAAGCCCATAAATTTTATATCCTGCCGATGAATGCATTTTCTTATTAAGCGACAATATTATAAAGCTCTTGTGAATTCTTGGCAACATTTGCGATTTTACCTTCTTGGGCTGAAAGCTATTGTCAAATCACACAGAACTTGAAGGGGCCCCTAATACAGCTGATTAAAAGGAAAAACTGAGACCAAGTTCACAAAACAAATCAAATTATTTCACTGCCATGGCTGTCTTCGCAAAGCTCCTCCAAATTACACTTCATTATGAGACTTGGAAATTAGACACCAGTAACAAAACGAGACTGCCAGAACACATAAATATTTACACGATCTTCAGAGTAATATTCTTCTCTGCAAATCCACCTACTACTTTGTTTATCCTTATTACCTCCCATTTAGAAAGAGGATGATTGTGTGAAACGCAGCTCCAGAATCACCTCCCCGACCCCACTGTCTCTCTTTTCCTTTGGAGAGAGCTTGGTGGGTGAGGGGAGTGAAGGAGAGTGGTGCATGGGGGAACAGGGGACACCGACACCTCCACTAGGCCTCTGAGGGAGCTCCCTAACTCTGCACCTGTACCTGCACAGGGAGGTAATCTGAGCACGCAGTCCCATGTGAATTGCCAAGGCCCCATTCATAAGGCTCTGTCTGCATGGGCTTAGAGAGCAGTAGCATGGCACAGAAACGCACATGCATGCGGTCAGCTGGGCTGAGCCAAGGACTGTCCAGGGGGCTTTGCAGAGACAACGTTATGGAGCATAGAAGACTCCTCCCTGGGCAGGAATGCTGAAGTATCTGCAGCATGCCAGTCAACAGGAGGCGAGTGCCAGTCTGAGAAGAAAGCCTTAGGCTCCAAAACCAGGACCTGAAGAGATACAGGTCTGGAAGCAAACAATGATGCAGGAAATAATCCATATAGTGAAAGGGGGTTAAAAACTGGTTAGGAATTTCAACACACAAGCATTCCACTCATAAGAGGCAGGTAGCTTAGTGGGAAAGACTGGAGAATGAATGTCAAGCCTTCCTGAGACCCAGGCTTTTTATTAGAAAGAACCAGACAACACTATAGGGTGGAGAACAAAAACTGAGTAAGGAGGGACTCAATAATCCAACACCAGATCACACCCTGGGATGGAGTATGAATACTAAGTAGGAAGAACCAGTTAATCTAATACCTGTCCACCAAGAGGCACCCCGTCCAGCTAGAGACCAAGTTCATGCCAGTATAAAGATACGTCTAGGGGGCCCGGAGAGATAGCACAGCGGCGTTTGCCTCGCAAGCAGCCGATCCAGGACCAAAGGTGGTTGGTCGAATCCCGGTGTCCCATATGGTCCCCCGTGCCTGCCAGGAGCTATTTCTGAGCAGACAGCCAGGAGTAACCCCTGAGCAACGCCAGGTGTGGCCCAAAAACCAAAAAAAAAAAGATACTTCTAGGGTCAGACATGGACTTAAGTGTCTGTGGGGGCTGCTGTGCTGCCCCAGCCAGTCTCTGCTCAGCTTCTGAAGCCTCTGAAGCCCCTGTCTGAAGAACAAGTGCTGTCTGAAGAAAAAGGGAACATAGTTGCAGAAGTTTCCACTGTGGGTTATCAGGTGCCTTATCAGGCTGTTGAGTCTCCTGTTCCCAAACAAAAAGGTGGAGCAGATGAAATGGCTCTGGGACCACAACAGCCAGGGATCCTCACTCACTTGGGAGCCACTTTGGGCCCCCACAAACATTTGTCCTCCACCTGGCAAAGGCTCATGTAAAACAACTGGACTTTCTCATTGGTACAGATGATGTCCGGGCAGATGCTATGGGAAGAAAGTGGCTTCAGGAATCCCTCAAAAAGAGGACAGAGTGCAGCTGAGGACCAAAGTTCCTTCGTCAGAGGGTTCAGTCCCCACAAAGACAAAGATGTCTGATGCAGAGGCCATGCCCCAGCCTGAGTGGAACCCTAAGCCCATTCCCAGCCACAGCACTCAGGAAACTTAGGACGAGGAAAGCATCTAACTGCAAATCCATAGAGTCACCATTAAGATGTCATTAAAATCTTATTAAAAATGTGAGCTGAATGAAAAACTATTTCATTATCAACTTCACTGGATAAAACACACAAAATAGACTTCCAAAGGCATGTGGGTGACACACAGGGGCGAGGGTGAATGGAGCCCACAAAATGCTAGTTCATTACAAAAGGTAAAACCATGACTAGAGGAGAAAAATCTGGGAGCTTTCTCACCCAGATGGTCTAAGCAACAGACAGATCCACAGAAGTGTCTATGATAAGAAGCAGCATCCCAAATTCACATGGCTTCCCACAACTGCCTTATAACTTTGCAGGCAGACAGACAAAAGGACTGCATGAAATGTGGGAGCGGCTCCAGACCAGGGCAGAATCGAGTTCTTCACAATGCAGCAAACAGAATATCCTAAGCTTCCTTTTGCTGTAAAGATACAACCAGGAGTCCTTGTGGAAATCCACCACAGAGGACAGAGAATAACACAGAAATGACATTCCAACTGTTATTGCTACATTGTGGACTGTTATTGCTACATTGTGGTTAGGGAAGAGAATTAATGGTTTTAGAAGATAAATATACACTGAAAAATTTAAGAGTAAAGGAAAATCAGTCAACAAATTTTGGGGGAAGCTGAGGAGAACCCATTCCCAGTGTGCTCTGGGGACCATGTAGTCCAGAAGATAGAACTCGGAGCTCTGACATGCAAAGTCAATACCCCACCCCTTTAAGCCATCTCCCTGGTCCCTGCAATTTACTCTTAGATGGTCAGAAAAACACTGTGTATGTGTATGTATATATCTGTGTAGAAATTTGTATTTATGCAGGCATAGGTAGATGCATGTTTATGTTGTGTGTATATGTGTATGCATGCATATATAAACATGTATCGACAAGTGACTTCACCTGTGTACAGACTGGTGTGTAGTTATGCATCTGTACCTGTATCTATGTATATGTATATAACTGAAACACTCTATGTGCAGATATAAGTGTGTGTGCTTACATCTATCTGCATCTGTGCACCTATATGGTGGTGCATATGTATATGTATATGTATGGGTGTGTATTGTATGTCTATGTGTATAAATAGATATCATGAATATAAACACATATAGGCAAGGGAGGAGAAACAGTAATATTCGGGAAATCCAAATAACATATTTGGAATTCTTGTACTATTCTTTCCATTTTCTTTTGACTTGAGACCATGCTGCATGTTTAAAGGAAGGAAAGACTTTTGTTCCAACCCTCTCTTAGGGGCCAGAGTGGTGGCGCTAGAGGTAAGGTGTCTGCCTTGCAAGCACTAGCCTAGGAGAGACCACGGTTCAATCCCCCAGTGTCAGATATGGTCCCCCAAGCCAGGAGCGATTTCTGAATGCATAGCCAGGAGTAACCCCTGAGCATCAATGGGTGTGGCCCAAAAACAAAAACACCCTTTCTTAGACTTGGTGAGTTGACATTGTAGGATCTCTTGGGAGCTGGTGGCATTGTGACAGCGAGCATCCCAGGAGTGGCTGACAAGCTTCTTAGCACAGGTCCCAATGGAATCTTCCCCAACACAGAAAGAGAAAAGCTTTAACAAATAATCCTCTAACTGCTTTTATCAAATGTATATTACTTTTAATTTGTATTAAGAGAAACCAAACGAAAAACCAATTTCTTCAGTCAACTAGGGAACTGAAGTACCTTGCCAGGCAGCTATATGATTCTAGAAAAAATATCCTTCAGAAAATAGTAATTAAGTCTAAGTGTTCTGAAAACCACTAGTCACATCAAAAGTTGTCTCATTAATTAAAATTCCAAGAATCCAGATGAATTCAGGACATGAATTCAGGCCACTATGTGAACATGGGGCATGAGTGAGCTATCAACATGCTGATAGTACCCTCAGACTGGTTTTTCACAATGAGAGTGAGGGACAGGCTGGCCAGCTAAGCAGGCTAGGGTCATCCTCCTCTCTCCTTCCAGAGGTGTGGCTAGAGGCTCTCTACTAGCCAACAGGGCATGAGCACGTGGGCCTGGGGAGGTGGGAGCCAGCTCTGTCTATGCAGATGGATCCTGCCTACATTGACCCAGCTCACTGCCTCCCTAAGCCCACAGTCCTCAACAGGTCAGGATCATTGAGGCCTCTCTGTCCTCACAGGCAGGCAGGGGGACCAATGCAATGACACTATATGTGGGAAATATTCAGGATCCATCCTCATGACTAAGTCACAGGCCTCCTGTGACAGTGACTACCCAGCATATTGGTAACTGGGCCCACCACTCTCCTACTCCCCTGGGGCACATAAGAGCACTGCTATTAACAAAACTAAACATTGGGGAGCACAAGGCCCCAGGAGATCAACCCCTCAGAAAGTCCGTCTCAAGGAAATAAATGAACTGGGAGCAGCTGCCCTTTCCAAACAATAGGAGGTTCAAGTTTGCCCAGTTTTGGGGCTCATACTCCCCAAAAATTCTCATGTCTTAAAAACATGGGCTAGGAGTCCTCATTTAAACCTCCTGCTTGAGACAGAGGCCCCAGAGAGGACCCCTTGGCGGCATGCAGAGCACCCCCAACACCCCACCCCAGGACTTAAAGCAGGTCCAGAGAACTCAGGGGGCTGTAGAGATCATCCCAGAGCTTGTGCTGACCCAGTGGCCAGGTAAGGCCTTGCACAGCTCAGATAACAGCGACTGTGCTTCCAAACAGATAAAAAGTCAGAGGCCTTTACGTAACCAGCAGAGAAGAGAAGGTTCTTGAGAGAGGAGGCCTGAGAGGTGAGAGAACAAGACTCAATTTAAAAGGACTGGAAGCTGCCTCTGGGAAGAAAACTTCAGAATCCACTCTAAGAACTGACTGGAAATGGCTGTTTTCCAGATGCTTCTGAGAGAAGCCCGTGGGGTGCACTGATCACTGTGTGAATGAGTATTTGAATTCCCCAACTCTATACCGGCTTCTGAGCACCCCTGGGTGTCAAGCCCTGAACCAGGCCCCACATAGATGATGGGCCATTGGCAACCACTTTATGCTTAAATGGTGCCACTCAGAAGTTGCAACCCCAGAGCCAATTGCAACTCCCAACCCAAGCCTCACTGACCCCCAAGAGTAGGTGAAACTGGGGACTGTTCTTCATGGACTCATCCTGATGCCACATGCACAGTGAAAGGAGACAAGTAGAGACATGGCTCCAGAGTAATTAAATGTCCAGGAGACAGCAGGACAAGAAGGAGAGGTGGTACGGGATGATAACTCCAGCAGAAACAGGCCCAGGACAAGGAGAAAGGCATCCTCAGGGCAATTCTAAATTGGGTAGATTACTGCAAGGTGAGAGATTAAATGAAAATCCATCACATTACAAACCCAGCCTGCAGTCACGGCTCACTCCCTAAGTGAGTCAGCACAGGAGTAACTCGGAGGCCTTCAAATAGTTCGCAATAAACTCTGCGGGTCATTGTCACTTCTCTCTTGAAAAATTGATATTGTGAGCCCAAAAAATAGCACGTTGACGTTTCTGTTTTCTTCAGAGCAGCTAGTGGGAAAGGCAATGCAACACCCAGCCAGGAGGCCAGTGGGCAGGCAAGTTGAAACAACGGGACCTGAATTCACACCCACCAAAGGGGCAGTGATCAGTGTCAGGGCAGCAAGTGTGGAGAAGAGAGGAGAGCAGGGGAATGGAACAGCATCATTCTCTGGGGGTGTCCATGCACCAGGACAAACCTGTGGCCCCATTGCACTGGCCCAAGGGAATCTAACTCAGTCCTGGAGGGATCCTCAGTGAGCAGGGGAGGGGCAGCTCTGGGAGCCAGGACACTTGTCCTGACACACAGGGGCTGAGTCCCTCATGTCGGGTATAGGCAAGCTCTGAAAGACAGTGCCCTGAGCATGTCAGACCCATGCTCCTGCCCAGCTGGGAGAATTCCTATCCATGGCAGGGTCTGAAACTACCTACTCAAAAGTATAATTACTATATCAATGTGGATGACAGGAGGCTCCGCTTTCTAAATGGAAACACCAGACTGTCAAATGTTCTAGAAGAAATTAATCTGCAAATGTGTTAAAAACAATAACATTCCCAAAGGCATTACAGCCAATCTCCACCTCGGGCCACTCCCTATACTTCCAAGGCCAGGCGCCCAAAAATACTGGACCCCTTTGAGAACTCCTAATTGGAACACAGGATGGGGGTAATGTCAGGAGCCCCCAACTCTCAATTGGCTCTTCAGGTTACCCACAGACAAGCCTCTGTCTCTGGCACCCCCACTCTACCTCCCTGCACCCCTGTAAGAAAGAAAATAAAGCTGACATGGGTTTGCTAGATGTGCAGGTAAAAATCAGTGAGTGTCAAGAGATGGATCAATACAATGTCTATCTGTCCCGCTCTCTGACCTCCAGTCCCAGCCACATGGACAAACCTCAGTCCTCCTTTCTCAAGTCACCCCACCTGGTAACCAGCCCACACCTGATTCCCATAGGTGCCATGTCACTGCCCTCCATGATAGATGGACATCAGGGAGGGTAACTCACCACAGGGTTGGCATGCTATCACCATACAGACAGCGACCTCACTGCCAGACGTTGGGTACAGGGAAACAGAACAAATGGACCATGCACACATCAACCTCCACCCCCACCAGATGCCTGCAAGCAAACCCACCAGGCACTACATGCAGACAGGCTTCCTCTGATAGAGGACTATTCGGCAATGAAGAGGAACTTCAGCCCAGAGAAGCTCAGAGACGGGACATTGGGGAGAGAAGCTGGGCAGGAAGGATGCTATGTAGTAGAATTCCATTTGTGTGACATTCTGCACTGGGGGAAGAGCCTGGCTGATAACAGACAGGAGGGCCTTTGTTGAGGGGAGCTGTTCAGCACTTGGACTGGGGCTCAGGGTAAGGCCCCAGAACTCGGCCAGCAGTGCACTGAAACATGCCGCATCACAGCCTCTCCTGTGTAAGCAACACCTCCACAATGTTAATCCATTTTCCTTTGCATTGAAAATCTCAATAGTTTTCCACACAGTCTCCCTTTACTAGGTACCAAATCTAGGGCAAACTTTGGGGTCTCCCTTATCTTCTCAAGGAGAAGATCAGAAATAATGAAAAGGGGAAAGGCCCAGGAATACAACCTGGGCATTAGAAGGTCATGTGTGTCCAGAGACCCAGCTGCAATAACAACCCCCCACACCCCCTTTCCAATGGCCAGACGAGTGCCAGCAAAACTCACAGGACCCCAACATGCAGAAGGGTGAGTCCTGAGTACCCAGTCCCGACATTACCCAAGCATTTCCAGGGGATCACTTCATTTTGTTTCCCTAAACCACACTAGGGGATCTTTATCGCTCATGCTCCCAAACTGCACCACAGCATCGGAGAGCACCACAGCAAGCTCAGACAGGAGCCCAGACCAACCCTTATTTGTTCCCCAGAAGGACAGCCATCTTGCAATTCTGCCACAACGGGCTGGCAAAAATCCATGACAAAAAGTTAGCAGTGGAGCGGCAAGGTGACGCAGTTCGATCCCCCGCGTCCCATATGGTCCCCCCAAGCCAGGGGCAATTTCTGAGTGCTTAGCCAGGAGTAACCCCTGAGCATCAAATGGGTGTGGCCCGAAAAAAAAAAAAGTCAGCAGCATATGAAAACCACGAGGTACAGAAACAGTGGGCAGAGCTGCCAGGACATAAATGTTGGGCTAACCCAACCCCAAAGCCTGCTGAGGAACATAGCCATGTTGGTGCCAGTGAGGGCCCAGGGCTGGGCTGGGAGCACTGTGACTGCACAATGCTGAAGAGCACGATCCTGTCTAGTTGAGAGATGGAAAACTGAGGCACTAATCAGTTGCTGGCTGGACATCACAAGAACTCAGAAGTTGGGTGTCCAGACCAGCATCCAGTGAGGGACTTGGGTACTGACTCAACACTTAGAGGTAAAGCAGGAAAACAACACAGAAGAGACGCTGGGCTTAGGGACCCAGAGGGATGAGAATCCTGGGCCTCAAGAAGCTCCCAGACACCACTCCATCGAAGCTCCTCCTTGTCACAGACCCCTGTGAGGACAAGCCTGGTCTTGCACCCCACTTCTCACACTGTAGAGGGCTTCAAGTCTTCTCCTCCTGGACACTTTGGTCCCACTCACACCTCCCAGCTCAGCCAGCACATTCCCATCTCTCCCACACTTGGCCATTTACAACAGATGAATTCATCTCCAAGACTGGACAGAGCCAGCCCTGTCATGCTGCCTGGCACCCCACAGCCCATGTGGGCAGGTACTGCTGTTCTCACTGCTCTTCTTTCCTCCCCTGGGGCCCTGCCCAGGAGTCGGACAGGTGAGGGGAGCTTCTCCACACTCACTGTGGAAGCCATCCTGGCTTGTTCCAGAGCCTGGGAGCTACCATGCCCAAAGCAACTTTCAAAGCTGAGCTTCACTGGGGATCCTCACCTGAAACTTAGAAGTACTCTGGTGTTGTGTGTGTAAACATTCTTTCTTTCTTTTCTTTTCTTTTCTTTTCTTTTCTTTTCTTTTCTTTTCTTTTCTTTTCTTTTCTTTCTTTCTTTCTTTCTTTCTTTCTTTCTTTCTTTCTTTCTTTCTTTCTTTCTTTCCTCCCTCCCTCCCTCCCTCCCTCCCTCCCTCCCTCCCTCCCTCCCTCCCTCCCTCCCTTCTTTCTTTCTTTCTTTCTTTCTTTCTTTCTTTCTTTCTTTCTTTCTTTCTCTTTCTTTTTTTTTGTATATACATTGTATTCCATTATTGAATAACAATATTTTTTTTAACACCACCCATCACCAGTGCAACATTCCCATCACCAATGTCCCAAGTCTCCCTCCTCCCCACCCGACCCCCGCCTGTACTCTAAACAGGTTCTCAATTTCCCTCATACATTCTCATTATTAGGACAGTTCAAAATGTAGTTATTTATCCAACTAAACTCATCACTCTTTGTGATGAGCTTCCTGAGGTGAGCTGGAACTTCCAGCTCTTTTCTCTTTTGTGTCTGAAAGTTATTATTGCAAGAATGTCTTTCATTTTTCTTAAAACCCATAAATGTGTGAGACCATTCTGCATTTTTCTCTCTCTCTCTGACTTATTTCACTCAGCATAATAGATTCCGTGTACATCCATGTATAGGAAAATTTCATGACTTCATCTCTCCTGACAGCTGCATAATATTCCATTGTGTATATGTACCACAGTTTCTTTAGCCATTCGTCTGTTGAAGGGCATCTTGGTTGTTTCCAGAGTCTTGCTATGGTAAATAGTGCTGCAATGAATATAGGTGTAAGGAAGGGGTTTTTGTATTGTATTTTTGTGTTCCTAGGGTATATTCCTAGGAGTGGTATAGCTGGATCGTATGGGAGCTCGATTTCCAGTTTTTGGAGGAATCTCCATATCGCTTTCCATAAAGGTTGAACTAGACGGCATTCCCACCAGCAGTGGATAAGAGTTCCTTTCTCCCCACATCCCCGCCAACACTGTTTATTCTCATTCTTTGTGATGTGTGCCATTCTCTGGGGTGTGAGGTGGTATCTCATCGTTGTTTTGATTTGCATCTCCCTGATGATTAGTGATGTGGAGCACTTTTTCATGTGTCTTTTGGCCATCTGTATTTCTTCTTTGTCAAAGTGTCTGTTCATTTCTTCTCCCCATTTTTTGATGGGATTAGATGTTTTTTTCTTGTAAAGTTCTGTCAGTGCCTTGTATATTTTGGAGATTAGCCCCTTATCTGATGGGTATTGGGTGAATAGTTTCTCCCACTCAGTGGGTGGCTCTTGTATCTTGGGCACTATTTCCTTTGAGGTGCAGAAGCTTCTCAGCTTAATACATTCCCATCTGTTAATTTCTGCTTTCACTTGCTTGGAGAGTGCAGTTTCTTCCTTGAAGATGCCTTTAGCCTCAATGTCCTGGAGTGTTTTACCTACGTATTGTTCTATATATCTTATGGTTTTGGGGCTGATATCGAGGTCTTTAATCCATTTGGATTTTACCTTCGTACATGATGTTAGCTGGGGGTCTAAGTTCAATTTTTTGCAAGTGGCTACCCAGTTGTGCCAACACCACTTGTTGAAGAGGCTTTCTTTGTTCCATTTAGGATTTTTTGCTCCTTTATCAAAAATTAGGTGATTGTATGTCTGGGGAACATTCTCTGAGTATTCAAGCTTATTCCACTGATCTGAGGGCCTGTCCTTATTCCAATACCATGCTGTTTTGATAACTATTGCTTTGTAGTAAAGTTTAAAGTTGGGGAAAGTAATTCCTCCCATATTCTTTTTCCCAATGATTGCTTTAGCTATTCGAGGGTGTTTATTGTTCCAAATAAATTTCAAAAGTGCCTGGTCCACTTCTTTGAAGAATGTCATGGGTATCTTTAGGGGGATCGCATTAAATCTGTACAGTGCTTTGGGGAGTATTGCCATTTTAATGATGTTAATCCTGCCAATCCATGAGCAGGGTATGTGCTTCCATTTCCGTGTGTCCTCTCTTATTTCTTGGAGCAGAGTTTTATAGTTTTCCTTGTATAGGTCCTTCACATTTTTAGTCAAGTTGATTCCAAGATATTTGAGTTTGTGTGACACTATAGTGAATGGAGTTGTTTTCTTAATGTCCATTTCTTCCTTATTAGTATTGGTGTATAGAAAGGCCATTGATTTTTGTGTGTTAATTTTGTAGCCTGCCACCTTGCTATATGAGTCTATTGTTTCTAGAAGCTTTTTGGTAGAGTCTTTGGGGTTTTCTAAGTAGAGTATCATGTCATCTGCAAACAGTGAGAGCTTAACTTCTTCCTTTCCTATCTGGATTCCCTTGATATCCTTTTCTTGCCTAATCGCTATAGCGAGTACTTCCAGTGCTATGTTGAATAGGAGTGGTGAGAGAGGACAGCCTTGTCTTGTGCCAGAATTTAGAGGAAAGGCTTTCAGTTTTTCTCCATTGAGGACAATATTTGCCTCTGGCTTGTGGTAGATGGC
This sequence comes from Suncus etruscus, assembly GCF_024139225.1. Classification (NCBI taxonomy): domain Eukaryota; kingdom Metazoa; phylum Chordata; class Mammalia; order Eulipotyphla; family Soricidae; genus Suncus; species Suncus etruscus. The sequence goes on along the minus strand of NC_064850.1, from coordinate 43,194,443 downwards.
CTTAACTATATTGAGAAAGGTTCCTTCCATTCCCATCTTGCTGAGAGTTTTGATCAAGAATGGGTGTTGGACCTTGTCAAATGCTTTCTCTGCGTCGATTGATATGATCATGTGATTTTTATTTTTCTTGCTGTTGATGTTGTGTATTATGTTGATAGATTTACGGATGTTAAACCAGCCTTGCATTCCTGGAATGAAACCTACTTGATCGTAGTGGATGATCTTCTTAATGAGGCATTGAATCCTATTTGCCAGGATTTTGTTGAAGATCTTTGCATCTGCATTCATCAGCGATATTGGTCTGTAATTTTCTTTTTTCGTAGCATCTCTGTCTGGTTTAGGTATCAAGGTAATGTTGGCTTCATAAAAGCTATTTGGAAGTTTTCCTGTTTTTTCAATTTCATGAAAGAGTCTTGCCAGGATTGGTAGTAGTTCCTCTTGAAAGGTTTGAAAGAATTCATTAGTAAATCCATCTGGGCCTGGGCTTTTGTTTTTGGGCAGACATTTGATTACTTTCTTAATTTCCTCAATAGTAATGGGTGTGTTTAGATATGCTACATCCTCTTCATTCAATCGTGGAAGATTATAAGATTCCAAAAATTTATCCATTTCTGCCAGGTTTTCATTTTTAGTGGCATAGAGTTTCTCAAAGTAGTTTCTGATTACCCTTTGAATCTCTACCATATCAGTAGTGATCTCTCCTTTTTCATTCCTAATATGAGTTATCAAGTTTCTCTCTCTTTCTTTCTTTGTTAGTTTTGCCAGTGGTCTATCAATCTTGTTTATTTTTTCAAAGAACCAACTTCTGCTTTCGTTGATCTTTTGGATGGTTTTTCTGGTTTCCACTTCATTGATTTCTGCTCTCAGCTTTGTTATTTCCTTCTGCCTCCCTATTTTTGGATCCTTTTGTTGAGCACTTTCTAATTCTATGAGCTGCGTCATTAAGCTATTCAGGTATGCCCCTTCTTCTTTCCTGATGTGTGCTTGCAAAGCTATAAATTTTCCTCTCAGTACTGCTTTTGCTGTGTCCCATAGGTTCTGATAATTTGTGTCTCCATTGTCATTTGTTTTCAGGAAGGTTTTGATTTCCTCTTTGATTTCATCTCGGACCCACTGATTATTCAGTATGAGGCTATTTAACTTCCAGGTGTTAAAATTTTTCTTCTGTGTCCCTTTGTAGTTTATATATAATTTCAGGGCTTTGTGGTCAGCAAAGGCAGCCTTCAAAATTTCTATCCTCTTGATATTATGGAGGTATGTTTTGTGTGCTAACATGTAGTCTATCCTAGAGAATGTCCCATGTACATTAGAGAAAAATGTGTATCCAGGCTTCTGGGGGTGGAATGTCCTGTATATATCTACTAGGCCTCTTTCTTCCATTTCTCTCCTCAGGTCTAGTATATTCTTGTTGGGTTTCAGTCTGGTTGACCTGTCTAGTGTTGACAATGCCGTGTTGAGGTCTCCCACAATTATTGTGTTGTTATTGATATTATTTTTCAGATTTGTCAACAGTTGTATTAAATATTTTGCTGGCCCCTCATTCGGTGCATATATGTTTAGGAGGGTGATTTCTTCCTGCTGTACATATCCCTTGATTAATACAAAATGTCCATCTTTGTCCCTTACAACTTTCCTAAGTATAAAGTTTGCATCATCTGATATTAATATGGCCACTTCTGCTTTTTTTTGGGTGTTGTTTGCTTGGATGATTTTCCTCCAGCCTTTTATTTTGAGTCTATGTTTGTTCTGACTATTCAGGTGCGTTTCTTGTAGGCAGCAGAAGGTTGGATTGAGTTTTTTGATCCATTTAGCCACTCTGTGTCTCTTAACTGGTGCATTTAGTCCATTGACATTGAGAGAAAGAATTGTCCTGGGAGTTAGTGCCATCTTTATATTAAAGTTTGGTGTGTCTGTTGGTAAGCCTTGTCTTAAAGTATGCCGTTCAGTTTTTCTTTTAAGAATGGTTTTGAGTCTGTGAAGTTTTTGAGCTGTTGTTTGTCTGTGAAACTATGTATTGTTCCTTCAAACCTGAAAGTGAGTTTTGCTGGGTGCAGTATTCTAGGCGAAGCATTTATTTCATTGAGTTTTGTCACTATGTCCCACCACTGCCTTCTGGCCTTGAGTGTTTCTGGTGACAGGTCTGCAGTAAATCTCAAGGATGTTCCCTTGAATGTAATTTCTCTTTTCAATCTTGCTGCTTTCAGAATTCTGTCTCTATCTATGGGATTCGTCATAGTGACTAGGATGTGTCTTGGGGTGTTTTTTCTGGGGTCTCTTTTAGTTGGCACTCTTCGGGCATGCAGGATTTGATCACATGTATTCATTATCTCTGGTAGTTTCTCTTTAATGATGTTCTTGACTGTTGATTCTTCCTGGAGATTTTCTTCCTGAGTCTCTGGGACTCCAATGATTCTTAAGTTGCTTCTGTTGAGCTTATCATAGACTTCTATTTTCATCTGTTCCCATTCTTTGAGTAATTTTTCCATTGTTTGATCATTTGCTTTGAGGCTTTTTTCCAATTTCTTCTGCTGTATGTAATTGTTATGTATCTCATCTTCCAGTGTACTGATTCTATCCTCAGCTGCTGTTAACCTGTGGGAAATCTCAAACATGTTTTTCTTCAATTCATCTACTGAGTTTCTCAGACCTGTTATTTGATCTGAAATTTCTGTTTGGAGTTTTCTCATTTCTATCTTCATATTCTCCTGATTCTTTTTAGTTTTCTCTTCTATACTTTGTTTGAGTTCTTTGAACATGTTCCATATTGCAACTCTAAACTCCTTATCTGAGAGACTGACTAGGTGGTTGGTCATGTTCAAGTCATCAGAGTTGCCATCTTCATTCTCTATGTCTGGCACTGGCCCGTGTTGTTTCCCCATTGTCACACTAGTACTGCGTGTTTTTCTACGTGTTGTGATTGTATTCATCGGCTAAATGCTGTGCACCGTCGCGAAGGGGAGCGGAGCAACCGTGCTCCTCTGGCTTCTCCCTTTCTGGGCGTGTCGACTCACCTCCACGGAAGGCTCACAGGAAGGCAGGCTGGCAGATGGGCCGCACCCAGGATGAAATCAGGCCAAAAATGCAGGACAGCAGAGTAGAGAGGCAGAAGGGTGCTGGCATCTGAGATCCAGCGAAGTTCAGTGGCTCCTCCCTTTTTGGGCGTGTCGACTCACCTCCACGGAAGGCTCACGGGAAGGCAGACTCCCAGGAAAGCTCACAGGAAGGCAGGCTGGCTGATGAGCCGCACCAAGGGTGAAATCAGGCCGAAAATGCAGGACAGCAGAGTAGAGAGGCAGAAGGGTGCTGGCATCTGAGATCCAGCGAAGTTCAGTGGCTCCTCCCTTTCTGGGCGTGTCGACTCACCTCCACGGAAGGCTCACGGGAAGGCAGACTCCCCGGAAAGCTCACAGGAAGGCAGGCTGGCTGATGAGCCGCACCAAGGGTGAAATCAGGCCGAAAATGCAGGACAGCAGAGTAGAGAGGCAGAAGGGTGCTGGCCGTGTGTAAACATTTTAATGGGATTATTATGTTACTGACCTTACTCTGATCGGTGATTGTGCCCTATCCTAGGGTGTGACCTGGCATTCTGCTCCCACCATTGGGTGGTACCTGATTCTGGGGCATAAAAACAAGGGTCTGTGGAAGGCGAGAGGCTTTTTGTCCTGGACCTATTCTTAGGCCTTTTGGCTTCGGCCTCTCCACAGAATAAAGAGCTGTTTTCTTCGGAAGCCTGACTGCCTGTTGGCTTTCTTCCGGCCACATTCAACTCAGAACCGCTGATTGAACAGGGTAACAGACGTGTGGTCCAAGCTGGAGGAGAAAGGCCTCATCCTCCATCCCTCCATCAGTCAACCTCTTCAGGGGCTGACTTGCAACACTCTGGCCCCAACAAGTCTCCTTTACAAACACTGATCTGAAACAATCAACTTTTCTGGCTACTGTACAAACTAAAATCAAGTGAGACCAATGTGGAGATGGAAGGAGGGTGGATAATTATTATCAACAAAGCCAATGAGAGAGGACAAATGCATTGGGCCAAAACTCAAATCAAGTAAGTCTGAGAATTCTAGCTCAGCTCTGTGGACAGGAAATTATGCTTCTGCATCTTCCCAAACAATATACATGAAAAGCAATTTATTAACTTGTGCCCACACTGGCCTCAGCACTAACCTGTATGTGTATCCCTAAAGTACTTAAATCTTACCCAGGAAACTGCTTACTTAACTTGTATTAGGACACACAGAGCCAGTGGAGACTTTTGAATTCAATTGAAAGGAATTACTTTTCCAGTTTTCTGGCGAAAGTTGTTCCATGTTCTAATATATCAGTGTCAGGAAAGGCGGCCGTTCCTTAATTTCTCCTCATTATTCACATAACCAGAGATCACCCAGAACAATTTCTCCTTCTCTGAGCAACCCCCAGTGATTAAGAGGCTCTGACTTTTCATCTTTTCAGAGACTTGCTGCTTTGAGGTGACCCCCCCCCCCCCCCGCCCTCAACACACCCTCCAGGAGCAAGAGTGATAGGAAGCATAGAGAGTGCTTGCCTTGAACGCAACCAACATGGGGTTGATCCTTAGTATCCCATTTGGTCCCTAACCACTGCCAGGAATAATTTCTGAGTACAGAGCTAGGAGTAATCTCTGAGCACAATGGGTATGACCCAAAAATATAATAAAAGTAAAAGAATTATAGGCTGGAGAGGTATAGTGGAAAGGGTGCTTGCCTTGCCTGCAGCCACCTGGGGTTCAGTCCCCATAACCCCATATGTCCCCCCACCCAACCTGTCAGAAATAATCCCTGAGTTCAGAGCTAAAACTAACCTCTAAGTACCACTGATTGTAGCCAAAGGAAAAAAAAAAAAAAATTACAGGGTGGGGGCCCGAGAGACAGTACAGCAGATAAGGTGCTTGCCTTGAATGTGACAGACCCAGGCTCACTACTAGCACATATGGTCCCCAAGACCCACCAGGAGTGATACTTGAGTGTAAAGCCAGGAGTAAGCCCTGAGCACTACAAAGTGTAGACACCCAAAATTAAAAATATGGGGCAAAGCGCAGCAGGTAGGGCATTTGCCTTGCATGCAGTCAACCAGGTTTGATCTCCAGCATCCCATATGACCCCCAGGAGTGATCCTGCCAGGATCCTCCTGCCAGGAGTGATTCCTGAGCTCAGAGCCAGGAGCAATACCTAAGCACCACTGGGTGTGGCAAAAATAAAATTTTTATTAAATATAAAAACAAGTAAACAATTTTTTAAAAATTACAGACCGAGGCCAGAGAGACAGCACAGCGGTAGGGTGTTTGCCTTGTATATAGCCAACCCAGGCCAGACTCCGGTTTGATTCCTGGCATCCCATATGGCCCCCCAAGTCTGCCAAGAGTGATTTCTTCTTTTCTCTTTTATTTTGGGGGGTCACACCCAGCAGCGTTCAGGGGTTACTCCTGGCTCTATGCTCAAAAATTCTCCTGGCAGGCTCGGGGGACCATATGGGATGCCAGGATTCAAACCACCATCCTTCTGTACACAAGGCAAATGCTCTACCTCCATGCTATCTCTCCAGCCCACCAAGAGTGATTTCTGAGCGCAGAGCCAGGAGTAACCCCTGAGCGCCACCAAGTGTGACCCCAAAATAAAAAAAAAAAAAACATAAAAAAGAAAAAAATTACAGATTGGCCTAGGCCTCCATATCTCCCACCTGATAGCCACTGGAGCATGTTCTCAAAGGTCATGTGAGAAAAGCCTAGTGAGAAAACCTAGTAAAGAGGCAGAAAACAGCAGGGCTTGGCACAGCAGTAGGTACCACTCATCTCCCCAGAGGCAGCCCTAGAGATTTTCCTGGGGTCCCCAGCCCCCAGACAGAGACTATTAGCATAATAGCCCCTCAGATAAGTCTAGTGCTCCAAACTTCCTTTGCACAAGCAAAACAAAGAAAAAAATAAACAACTCTGTAATAAGACCATAATGAGAAATGATTCATGCATTTTATTTCCTATTTACTGTACTTCTGTAGTTCCCACACAAACAATATATTTTTAATAATCAGAAGAAAACAAACATGATTAAAAATAAAATCATTCATGTGGCCTTTAAAAAACAAGTGCCCAAGGCCAAGGCACAGGAAAGGCTGAGAAAGGAGACAGCCCCTCAGCCCCCAATGACAGCAGAGCCCTGCCTCTCCCTGTTCCCAAGACAGTCACTAGTGGTTCCACAGATATCACTGGAATCCAGTTCACCTTGAAGGTTAGAGGCTGGGGTGGGGGCTCAGCCTTGCCCATTCGGGTTGTGGAACTTTCCGTGCAGAATCTACCTTTCCACCCACATCAGTGCCTGCCCCTCTTGGACATGCCACACTCAGCTGAGGAATGTGGGAATCCAATGTATGGAAGAGTGAGTCTGCAATAAATGGGGAAGGGGCCACACCTGAGGTGCTCCAGGGCTTCCCTAGCTTGATGCATAGGACTGTATCCTGGTGGTATTCAGGAACTATGGTCCAGCCCTTTAAGCCCTCTCCACAGCTATCCCCGATAGAGACATGATTCAGGCCCTGGAGTTTCATTCTAGTCTATGCTTAGGGTCTATAAGAAAGGAGAAGGACAGAGGCAAAGCTGTCTCAAACTGGGGACACTGCCCACCTCTTCTGTCACACTATATTTACCAGGCCAGCCCCTAAGAGGCCCAGAAAGCCCTGAGCCTATCTTCATTCTGATCGCCTGCCTCCAGAACACTGATCAGGGCAATTAGGCCACCAGCAGTCCAAGGGTAAAGCAGTCTCCCTGCGCTTCAATTAAAGAACAGGCCTGCCCTCCCCTCACACTCTGTTCCAGTCCTCAGCACTCAGCACCAAACCATCTCCTCAAGTAGACTTCACTGGCCACACCTCCACTGGGCTGGGTGCCCTCTAGTCCCCAGGAAGTGGTCCCAGTCCCAGCTTCCCACTGCCCTGGGCTGCCCCACCAGCTCCAACCTTCAAGTGTAATTCCAGAGTGGCTGTTACATGTCACAGTGACCAAACACAATGGCCTGGCAAGCAAGCAGCAAAGGTCCCACTAAGAGGAAGCAGAAAGCATGGAGGGCCTTCCCAAGGTCCCAGGTAGAGAGATGCATGATGCCAGGTCAAGTTGCCCCTCTTTGGTCCCACTGGCAGGGCAGAAAGGCAGCCCTGCCCCCTGCTACAGGGCTGCAGCTCAGAACCCAGGAATGACAATGAGACACACACCCCCCAACCCACTTTTCTCTTTGGTCTCTTTCAAAGCATCTATAAAATTGGGGCTAGAATGTTAGTACAGCAGGTAGAGCACTTGCCTTGCATGCGCCAACCTGAATTTAGTTCCCCATATCCTCTGAGCCCCACCAGGTGTGATCCCTGAGCACAGACCCAGGAGTAACTCCTGAGCACCACACGATGTGGCCCAAAACCCAAAAATAAAGGAAATAAAATTTGCAGTCAGTCCTGCAGAGATGATTCAAGCAACAAGAAAACCTTCACCCACTGCAACTCGTGCTGAACAGTCAACAAAAAAGCCCTAAGCAGTCAGATGAGCTCACAGAAGTGCTCCTCAATCTGGAGGGGCCCCAGAACATTATGCTATGCCCATGGCCCTCCGTCCTCCATGGATCTATTACACATGACCACAGGGCAATGCCATATCCTAGGGGTCACACAAAGAGAAAACACTATGCAAAGCCAGGAAAGCTGATATGGGCTGTTGTTGGAAGGGGGACACTTGCAACCTTCTCATTGTGGCCTTCACTGGAAAGTTAGAGCAGATAGAAGGTGACAGTCACTCCTCCCTAGTTTGCATGCAAGGACTTGGAGCAGAACGACCTCACTCAGCCTTGGGGTGAGCGATCCCCACTAGGCCCCTGCCCCTCCATCCCTGAGCCCAGCTGGTGGTAGCAGCTGCAAATCTGCCCTGAGAAGATGAGGCACTCGAAGGGCAGATCCAAAAAGCCAGAGGAGAGGGCTGCTGGGGGGTGTGGGGGAGGGTCCCTTGGGATAAAGAAGCAAGAAAGGAGGGGAGCGTGTCTGGGATGGAATACAACCTTCCTGACACATGGCTGCAGTGCCGGGTGCTGGGGCAGGAGACAGCCAGGCAATAATGGCTGACACGTGTCACCAGCACAAATGTCACTATCTTTTGACAGAGGGCACTGGGGAAGGAGTCACAAATGGAAAGCTTTCGCTCTGCTTTCCAGGGTGGAATAATAAGTCACAAGATTGTCAGATGTGTTGGGGCAGCGTGTACATGTGGAGAAGCTGAGAAAAGCACCCGCACCATTACTGGCTTTCATGAGAGTAGTGGTAATGACAGGGTAGTAAAAGCCTCACACAATTGAGCAAAAGGACTTTTCAGCACCTACTATGGCTGTCCCAGGTGCTATAGAAGATATACTCCAAGAAGGAGCAGGCACCCCTCTCCATGTCCATGCAAAGAATGACACCCTGAACTCCTGAGAGAGAAAATGCAAGAGCAGAACAGGGAGGGCAGAGAACAGCTGGAGGAGGTCACGGGGCTGGGCCCCCACTCACTAATCACCTCCTGTTTCAGACCCTCTCTGGTTCCTCCCAACTCCTCTGCAAGCATGTCAGGGGCTTTCTTAGGGTCAGAACAAAGTATGAAGAAACTCTGAAAGAGGGTTTTCAAAGGTTCCCCAGAAGGAAGGCAGCAGGGGTGAGCTGTCATGGGAAGCCCCTAAGGCAGGGGATTCCCTCTCCAGGATGGGGGGGACATGAGTGTAGGAAGAAGAGGCTGGACCCTGGACACCTGGGCCCACAGGTGGGGCACTAAGGAGCCTGTTGAACAGGGCGAAGGAGTGAGCAAACAGGGGAACCTGGAGGGCAGAGGCTGGCAAGGAGGAGGGAGACCCCAAGGTGGGAGCGCAGCCGTGACGCCCCCGAAGGCCCAGAGAAAATATTATTGTGAGACAAAAACTGAATTATGAAATCCACAAGCAGTAATTAGTTTAAATTACTACTTCGACTTGAATAATTAAACACGCTTATTTTCACTCACTGATGTTTTATTCATTACCATACTTCTTTCCTGAAAGTTGTTTTTAAACGTGAATATTCTTTTATTTGCAAAGATCCCACAGAGATTTACTATGCTAATTCCAAACCTTTCTTCTGAAATAAAAACAACAATCATAGAAACACTCCAGATTATCATCCATTACCATGGCGGTGTGGTGTCCGGCAACAACACCAGCCCCAAGAGTGCCTAGAAATACGGGGGGGGGGGGGGGGGGGAGCGCGGGCGGGAAGTTATTCACACACCAAAGCTTCCTGCCTCTAAAATTCATTCCTGAAAGGGCGTTATTTAAATAAGCTCCCAATGATTATGAAAATAAAAGCACCCAACTGCAGAGAGACCACTTAGGCGCTGGCGGAGAGGGCCTGTTGCTTTTTATCACACCCTCTATTAATGAAAATGTTTTTGCACTTCCACAAATAATGTTTGGATTTTATAAGTCTTGTTTTTACACCCTGCAGCCAGGATACCAATAAGCACAGTAATAAAGGCCCAAGGTTTTTATTAAGCAAAGTTACCTTTGGGAATAAGCACTGACTTAAATAGAATCCACTAAAGCTCCGCAGCAGGCGATAGGACCCGGCTTACGCCCACAGGGTGGACCCCCTTCAATTTGGAACAAACAGAAGGGACCGAGCCTGCCACCACCAAACAGCTTCATCTGCTGGGGCCAGCAGTGTGTGCCCTCCCACGGGACCCCAAGGGCTGTGTGATATGCAGGAAGAGACACAGTACTGACGCCAGCAGCATCACAGGCATCCTCAGACTAACGTCAGAGAACAGCAGCACACACAGACACATGTACGATGACATACATGCAGATGCATACACACAACACACATGTACATGATACATGTGTGTGTGCCTTAGTTCCTCCTTGTCTTCTTCCTTTCTTCCAGAACCTCAGCCAGTCCCAGCATTAAAGCACAAACAGGGCTTGGCACCCCACAGGCAGTCTAAATCCCGGAGCACCATCCCCTTCCATGAGGGGGCCCCCTATGTGACCTCAGTTCATTCACACAGCATTTTTCACACAGGTTAGAATCAGTCTCTGGAGCAAGGAGAATGAGAGGTCCCCTCCAACTCTGAAGCTTCCACCCTAAAAGTGACCCCCCCCCCAAGATAGAGTTGGGTATTGGGGCACTTAGGGCTCTGGGCAACAAGAGGACCTGGAAGGCCACAGACCAGAGCCTAGTGGATCCTGGAGTCAACACTCCCTGAGTCATCATCCTTAGAAGCATCAGGAAAGCAAAGTAGAGCTTCTGCTGGCTTCAGTTTCCGTGGCAACAGCTTTCCTGGCCTAACAAGAGGAGGGGTGCGGGGAGGGGGGGGGGCTCAGGAGGAAAAAGGAATTGAATGTGGAGGAGAGGAGTAGAGGGGCTAGAATAATGCCTGGGGTTGGAGAAAGCGGAACGGGCCGTGGAGAGCGCAGGGGCAGGGGAAACACGAGCCTGCAAGCACCGGCTGGCCGAAGCTGCTCACCTTCGGCACACTCAGCAGAACATATTTTCTCACTGCTGAGCTTTGGCCTCAAATCATAGTCAATTATCTGATAAGCCACAGGAAATGTGTGTGCAAAATGTGTGGGGAGAGGTCTGACTCCAATGCCGGCTCATGTCAACAAGAACGAGGCCTGGGCTGAAGAGAGAGCATGGAGGTGGGGCGTTTGCCTTGCATGCAGGATGGTGGTTCGAATCTCAGCATCCCACTTGGTCCCCCGAGCCTGCCAGGAGCAATTTCTGAGCGTAGAGCCAGTAGTAACCTCTGAGCGCTGCCGGGTATGACCCAAAAACAAAAACAAACAAAACAAAACAAAAAAATCAAGAATGAGGGCTGTAGGTGAAGCCAGGACGGAGAGAGATGAAAAACCTATTGTCTAGGAGGGACCAGGAAGGAGGAAGCAGAGGAGCTAGCTACTAGCTACCTCTCACTTCCATCTCTTGTCTCTCTGCCCTCCTCTCGACTTCTTCTCTCTTCTATCTCTTTCCTCCCTCTTCCTCCACCATCTCTCTCACATACACATAACTTATAATGAAACTCTATCTTGGATCGGAGCCATAGAACAGCAAAGCACTTGCCTTTCATGCAGCCAACCCAGGTTAGATCCTCAATATCTCATATGGTTCCCTGAGGGCCCCCGAGAATGATCCCTGAATGCAATTAGGAATAAGCCCTGAGCACTGCCAGGTATATGGCTGCAAACCAAAACCCTGAAACAACAAAAAGAAATTCCACCTTGGAAACCCAGAGCTGCCTCTTCCAAGCCTGGCTGTGGTGCCCTGAGAAGAAGGGGATCTGGCACAGAAGACAGGATAAAGGAGTAAGTGGTCAGGACAAGATTCCACCCCCTGCCCTTGTTTGGCCCCTCACAAGTCATGAGGACAAATGGGCAAGTACAATGGGGACACAGATGCCAGTCCACATTGCTGGCTGAGGGGCTCTGTCCAGACTCATGCCAGGGTCATGGGAGAGGGAAAGCTGTGGGTAGCAGGTCCACTGGAACTTGAGGATACTTTAATGACTCCTTCAGAGGTGTTTTTGGTTTGTTTCATTTTTTTATCTTTTTGGGCTACAACCAGTGATGTTGATGGGAGCGATCCCAGGAGTATATCAGGAACATGCAGTAGGGATCAAACACGGGCTTCCTGGAGATAAAGGAAGATTCAGCCCAGGGAGCCATCTCTGATCCCAAGTTTTTAAAAAGGGGTGAGGGAGACTAGTTTCTGGGCTGCACACAGCAGTGCTCAGGGGCTACTCAGTGTTTAGGAATCACTCATGGCTGCGCTTGAGGAAACCCTTGGTACTAGGGGTCAAACAGTCTCCAGGCTCACTCTTCAAGCCCATGTTCTCCCTGGAACATGATCCTACTTACTTATCTCTGTGTTTCTCCACTCTGGAATAGTCCGTGTTCTGGTTTAAACATCTAGAATATGTGCTTCTCTTTCCCCTCACATCTCTCTAAACAAGTCTCAAAAAACTCTTCTTTCACACACACACACAACCAAAAAAAAAAAAAAAACTGATTTTCCTGCACACAACTCCTATGTTCCAGTCCACTGAACAGGACAATACTCAGGCCCTGTGTCACCAAGGTGCTGGGGGTGGGGTAGTGACCCATCAGCAGACCTAAGTCTAAACTGAACTGGGGTCAGCCTATGCAAAACAAGTGCATTAATTCCTTGACAAGCTCTCAGGCCCTATATTTTTTAGTGTTAGAAGGGAAAAAAAAACAAAACAAGGATGATTAAAGAAAGAGACCTGTTTTTCTCACAGTGATTCTCTTCCACAGATCACCAGCGCCCCGGAGAGGAATGAGACTGGCAGGCACCAGTCCATGGGCCGGGCCTGCCAAAGAGAGAATCAATGCACTGGGGGGGTGGGGGGGCCAAAGGTCAGACACCTCTGTGCCCAGAGGAGCGAGGATAGGCCCTGAAAAGTGGGTCTTCACAACCTCTTCACACATCTACTCAGCAGCCTGCCATTCACACCTCTCCATCTGCACAGCTCAGCAGCAGGCTGAGCCTCTCAGCCCGACTCACACACCTGTGCCACCAAGAGGAACACAAAGCACCTGTCTCTGTCGCTACCCCAGGTCCAGGGGCAGCACCCCGTGCCACAATGAGGATATCTATGTACCTCACTCTTCCTCCCAATGAGACAGAACCCCAGGGCAGGGAAAAGTGCCTTACTCAAAATGAATAAAACACAGGTTTGGAGAATGTAGACGGGCCTCCTGAGAGGGAAAATATCAGTCACAGCCCTCCACCTCCTGTGAAAAGGCCAGAAAGACCCTCTTGATACAAAGTGAAGGAACTGTAAGCCCACCACAAAGTAAAACGGCTATTGCCAGACGGCAAAGGTCCATCTCCACTGACAACATAAGCTGTACAAGGATCCTCTCCTGGCCGGTCAGCCTCGAAGCTGAAAAGCTTTTCAAAGGCTTCTGTTTCCTTGGCAACAGCATTGCTGGAGACAAGCAGGGAAATAATTAAAAAGCATGCTCCCTTTGCCACAAGCCCCTTAAAGTGTTTTTAAGCAATCATGACCAGGCCACACTCGGTTTGTATAAAGCCTCCAGACCACCTCAGGCTCCAGGGGCACGTCCCCTCTGATCATGAGGGTGTCAGAGAAGGGTTTGTCCACACTTGCATGGCCACTTCCAGTGCTCTTAAGCCTCCAGGAAGCAGGAACAGGGAGACATTGGCACCTGTGATATGGAGCCCCTTCTAGTACTTAGTCTTCTCTCCTGGCATATGGGCCTAGGGCAGTGGCTGCTGATAGGCCATGAGGGCAAGGGCCCAGTGTGTATCTGGCACCTGCAGAGCTTTTCATGGGCTCTCTGGTGATACGGGTAAGGCCAAATAGGGGCCCAGAGTGATAGCTGAGAATAGCAGGGAAATCCCCTAGGCACCCAGAGCAATGCTTGGAAGACACCCCCCAAAAGACTGAATAAATACTATGATCACTCTCCACTTTACTGATGAGAAAACTAAGGCCCCAGAATTAAATAATGACCCAAAGTTACATTAGGAGGTGCAAGGCTCACCCACCGTAGGACTCAGCAGGCTATGCAGGGCCTCATGGGCCAGTCCAGCCTCAGGCTACTGGCCAGACTGGACCTCACAGCAGGTAAGCGCAGGGACTCCAGCACAGCTAGCACCCTCCTCAGCCTTCCTCACCCCTGAGTCACTCCTCCCCACCCTCCCCAGCCTTATCAGCTCCAGCCCTCACCCTTCTCACCACTTCTGGAAGTATCCTGCCAGCCAGGGTGGGGGTGGCTGCACCAAGCCCTTGTCATTCCTTGCTAGCATCAAGTGGAGCCAAAGGAAAACCAGCTTTCCCAAGCACCACTGCCTCCACAGGTTCTGGGGTGCCTGGACACCCTGGGGAACCTTCAATGACAGTCTGTGGCCCACAGGCCTGGAACAAGCCTGAGAAACTTGCCAGCAGATTTCTGGAGGTGGCACAGCTCCAGGAGCTGGCCTCATCAGCCCCCTGCAGCCAGGACACGCTACTGAGCTGGAAAATAGGGAGCCCCATGGAGAAGGGCCGGTTCCGAGAGATCCACCAGCCCAGGCAGCAGCAGCTGCACACACCGGCTCCTCTGCTAGGCGCAACAAGGAACCAAAGGCAAATTGGATTGCCAGCCCCCTGCGCTCCCGCGCACAGCTCAGGAGGCAATTACAAGCTAAGTCCTGGCTTGGAGTTCCTGCTAATACCTTCCATTTGTAAGGGCTTTATAGTTTACAAAGTGGCTTCACACAACTAACCTCAGCTGATCCTTCCAGCCCTGGGAGGTAATTATTTCACAGATGAGGGTGCAGAAGCCCAGGGCGGCAGGGAGTCCTGCCCACCTCAGTGCAAGCACTCCAGAGTGCTGCCAGCGCTAGTCTAAGCCCAGTGGGGAGGGCAGCACAAGCCACCAGGGGCTCCTTCCACCAGCACCCAGACTTCTAAGAGGGCCCCCAGGAGCCTGACCTAGAGTGCCAGTGACTCCTCAGCCCACCGCACTAAACCCATTCCCCTGGCTCCTCGAGTATCAATCCCTGAGCCCTGTTTAATTCCCCTTGACTTTCACAGTAAGTCTGATAGGCTCAGGCCGGAGTCTGAGTGGGGCCCCTTCCCGGCACAGGGCCAGGCTCCCAGAGGCAGGACCACAGGCACACACGCAGAGCAGAGCAAAATGCAGGGCAAGGGGGAACGTGGAAAACAAACAACTTTTCTCACCATGGGTCACCAAGCAAGCGGGTTTTAATCTGCGCTTTTGTACCTTCCACAGGAACCTCCAGCTAGCTGAGAAAGAGACCACATGTTTACAAAGCCCTTCAGCTGTCCCGCCATCCCGGGGCCTGTGTAAACACACTGCCAGTGGGGAAACCGATTGCCACTCAGGAAACTTCAAATGCCGGCACGTATGCGAATTAGAATTCTAAGCTCAGCAGGGTAAAAATGTTCTGAAAGCAATTTTGGTGTTAGTCTAAATAATTATAGATCACGTTCACTCAGATAAGGGCCTTTGCCCCCCTCAGGGCTCGGAGGGGAAATTCTGGGCATGATAGTTAAGCCAAATAGCTGGTTATTACGCAGGCTTGCCAGTGGCAGTACAAATTGGAATAATCCTTTTGGAAAGCAATCTGACAGGAGATGTATATGGACCCAGGAAAATACACGGCCCTTTGACCCAGCAGTCCCACTTCTGGGAATCAATCTGAAAGAAATAATCCAACAGAAAAGAGGTTTCATGCATGAAGATAACCACTTCAGCATTATCTATAATAGCAGAAATTAGAAACTACCTAAGTGTCCAAGGCCAGCTAAGTAAATTACAGCTAATCAACTCTATGGCACATCGTGGAAGTGGTGACAAGGGACCGGGACAGCCTGCAAAGAGGCAGAGGCCAGCGGTTCTCAGGGGGCAGCAGGGAAGGCAAGAGTGGAGAGTTAAGTGGGAGAAGTGCAGGACCGCCTACAGCCAAGAAACAGGCTGGAGCCTGCACAAGGACGGGGCAGATTAAAATGGGGATTAGGGTGTTGGCTGGAACAGACAACTAGCCCATTGCCTTCCTGGACTGAGTAACTGGTGTCTTCCCACAGAAATGGAACTGTGGAAATGGAAACCACCGAATTTCATGACCCTAGAGGCAGGACAGGAAACTACTGCTGACCCACACAGACAATCCTAGAAACAGAATTCAGTCTCTGACCCTGTAGCATTTTGCCTTGCTCTATACCTCGCCTCACTGGAAAGTGAGTGAGAGAAAAGAAAAAAAAAGAATAAAGTGAGTGAGAATCCCAAGAGTGGCTTGTGTAGTTCCATTTCCCCATCCTAGCACATTTGAAACTACAATTCAGGACATTTGAAAACTCAGATTTATCTGTGTAAGAATTGGACTCCATTGAGTTCAATGTCCACTTCAGGACATCTGAAACTATGGACTCAATGTGAAAAAGCCACGGTACTAAGCTCACCCTGGGTTAATATATGTTTTATAAAACTAAGTCTCTCTTCCCCGACAAGAAAGCTAGGGCTGAGGCTGCTCCAGTGGCTCCTCAGTGCCTTCTCCTTAACAGCTGTGGCTTCATGCAAGACAGCGCAGGGTTGTTCCACATTTCATCTCAGCCAACAGCTCAGGCCCCACAGCCTCTGGAAAGCTCTGTGTACACTCCAGAGAATAAGAGTGAAAAGGGCAAACAACTTCTTGGTATTATTATGAAAATAGTTTTCACCCCAAGGACCCCATGAAAGGGTCCCCAGGACCCCCAGGGCTTTATAGACCACACTGAAAACCACTGCAATAAATCACAGCATTAAAAACAGCTGCTGCCATATTAAAGGGGTGAGGTGAGGGGGGAGAGGGGAGATCAAATTATATGCCTGGTGGGAATTCAAGCTGCCAAAGTCACTCGCTGTTGCCCTGGGCTGGGAGATGGCAGAGAGGTTTCTCTTTTTCCTTCTTCCCACCCTCCAGTTTTCCCATAATGGATGTGTTTCTTTGAGATTTGAAACCCACCTTCCACTCTGGGGGCAGCGCAGAGGAGTGGGGCCTGCGGAGTGCATGGAAGGAGGAAGGTCGTCATGGCAGGAGCCACGTGTCAGTGTGGGGCACAATGCGCACGAAGCCATGCAGCTCCTTAGTATGCTGATGGGTCCCCTGCCGCGCCACACACACATCCATCACACACACGGTCTGCTTGGTCCATGGACAGTCCATGGATGGAGCTGGCTCCAAGTCAAGAAGACATTAAGGTGGCCAGCAGAACCAGGGGAGCACGTGCATGGGAGCCACAGTGCAGGCCATACAGACCACCAACAGAGAAGAGTGCAGCAGGGCTATTTGACAGAATCAACCAGAGGCTGAAACAGTAAACTCCTGTCCATCGGGGCCATACCAAAGGAGGAGGGCTGAGTGCTGCCCTTCTCCGAGTCTTTAGCAAGTAAAGTGTCCTATGCAGGAAGAGTGTGGAGGTAATGGGGAGCACCGGGCCACTAGCACCTGCTCAGTATTAACATGGCACAGTCCGACCTCAAGAAGCTGCACAGAAATAAACTCATTCGGTTCTCGAAACAGAAACCATTCGATTAGCAAATGGTCACAGAAGTAATAACGGCCACAGCAGAGGGTCAGAGACAGGGACAAATTTGCACATAAATAATGGCACCTCCCTGGCAGGAGGAATGAAGCTGAGATGGAGCCACCACAGGGCTCTCACAGACACTGGGGAACATAGACCCCCCCCTTCTCCAGGCCACCCCAAACCCAGTGCCTCACCCAGGGAGAGGGCAGAGGGCCAGTCAAGATCTATCTTGGAGACACTCACATTGTGGGGGCCTGGCATGGGCACCAATTAGGGCCTCAGCACCCCACAACTGTAGACAGCTCCAGACATATAGACACCCCACATACCATGCCCACAATATACACATCACATGGCACATATGTACCACACCCACATACACCTCACATAGCATACATACTATATCCATACCACAGATACAGCACAAACATCACACACCACAGATCACACTTTACATACCACATACACCACACACATCACAACACAATATGCCACATATACCACACACACACACAGAGTTCCAGTCTCTGGTCAGATCAATTTGTCAGGCCCCTCCCCTGTCCTCCAAAGAATGAGCAGCAGAAAATCTCTCAAAGGATGTGAGACCAAGAGCACACAGGAGCTGGAAAGAGGCAGAAATGTTTCCAAAAACACAGGAAAACTTGAAGAGTTGGAGCGCCGAGGAAAAACTCCAGAGATTTGCAATGAAAACCATGTGTGTCTGACATGGAAACAGGAAGTTCAGAAAAAAAGAAGCAGGTCTTGGAAAGTCAAACTAGGCTAGAACACTTCTCCAAGTTTAAATGTGAAATGCAGTGGAGTTTAAGCAGGTGGCCACAGAAATATAAAATTCAAAACAATATCAAGAACTAGGATTCAAAGCTACAGTGAAGTCAGAGGGAGTGGAGACAGGTCTGAGGGCTGGCAGCATCCAACTTCCATGTACAGCATAGCACAGTACAGCACAGGAACCTGGAGCACTGCAGGACCAAACCTACCACCACCACTAGCACAAAACCAAGAGCAGCTCCTGAGCAGCCCAAAAGACAACAAAAGGGAGCCAAAGAGTTCAATGAGCAGAGTGTGGCCCCTCCCCCACTATAAAGGAGAGACAGATGGAGAAGTTGGAGAGGAAAGGCAAGCAAAACAGTCCAGAGACTCCACACCCCAGCCCAGCTGCAGGAGCCCCACGAGGCAGAGCTGGGCCCCACACTCCGTGCTCCCAGGATCTGAGTGAGGATGGAGGAGGTGACCTGTCCCTTTCTTTTTCTCCCTTCACAACGTTCTTCAGAGCCCAGCCATACCCCTCTCCCAGAAGGTAGGGGGTCCTCAGAGTCCCAGAATCTGAAAGAAAGGATGGAACAAAGTTTAGACTCGCAGGGGTCCTCAAACTTTTTAAACAGGGGGCCAGTACACTGTCCCTCAGACCATTGGAGGGTCTGACTATAGTAAAAACAAAACTTATGAACGAATTCTTATGCACACTGCATATATCTTATTTTGCAATGAAGAAACAAAACAGATACAAAGACAATATGTGGCCCGAGGGCCATAGTTTGAGGACCACTGGAGGGGCCCTCTTTTTTGTGGGGGAGAGTTTAAGCCCCAACACCTGCTGCCCAGGGCTCACAGCTCTGAGTCTAGACAGGAGGAACAAGAGGGCCACTTTTCTTATCTTTGCAGTTCCCCTCAAATTTGAGCACTCTCGTGATCTAATGAAGTGAAATCTTAAACAGCTCATTTTTCTGAAAGGGAGGACAAAACCCCACAGGACACCAAGCGGGCCTGCTTAAGAGTCTTTGGTGTCCAAGTTTTAAAAGCAGCAGGAAATAATTCACTCAGCCATCTCAGCACCCCAGAGTGCCAATTCTGCACTCTGCATTTTTCAATTAGAGTGAAAGCATTTCCCCCAATTGCTCTATTCTTCCCTTAATGACACTGGGTGAAGCTGGTGGAGGCCACGCGGCCAAGGAGCCAGCACCTTCGCCAGCCTGGCTTCCCCGCAGCAGCTGGCACACTGCGCCCTCCCGGAGCACCCGCCACTGTTTAACTTACACCGAAGGAAGTTGTCAAGAAGCAGAAAACACAGCTTGGGTTCTGCTCCCCTTTCCTCCTCAGCTCCCTCCTTCAACCCAAGTCTTTTTTCCAAAGGCACGAGTCTGCCAGGGCCGTCTGGCAGGCAGCTGAGAACGGGAAATGTCTCATTTGTAGGCCTCCCAAACATGGCAGCTTTCCTCTGGGGGTGAGGAGTGGCGAAAACCTCCCTTCTCGAGGATTGCCAGCTCTGCTGTCCCTAGTTTCTCCAGCTCAGCAGCCGGCTCCCTCCATGAGGCAGAGGGAAGGGAAAGGAGCCAAGCATGGTACAACTTCAAACACTGTTCATGACACCCCAGCTCTCACGCTGTCAGCCCTCACTCTGTACCCTCAGGCCAGTGTCATCCCCTTTCTGGGCCTCCATCAAATGAAGGAGGCACCAGATGCTTTTTGTTGCAAGTTTGCACATGCACACACACAGGCGCACACATACCTAATTACCTTCAGCACACTGTTAATCATTCACTCCCCAAATACCAAATGCCCACCAGCCAGGCAGCCCGGCCTTCCTCCCAGCTGTGTGGTTCATTTCCAATAGAATGGCCTCGTGCTTGGAATAAATCGCCAATCATCTGCATAATGCACCATGGCTCCGCACTCGCCGAATCGAATCATTTCTCAATCTCACTTTGTAAAATCCATCAAGAATAATTCTTTCAAAACGAAATAAAAAACCCTCATTCTGGCACTTGAAGCCATAAATTCCTCATCTTTAAATGTGAGATCTATTACTTTTTATAAAGTGCAGCAAAGAGGCGCTACTCTAATCAGATACACTAACGATGATAAATCAATGAGCTCCAGTAAGACATGAAAATGCTAATCAGAGCTGTGGTGGAGAGCCCCCCTTTTCCTACAGGCCTCCCCCCAGGACCACAGGTCTGGAAGTTGCCTGGACCCTCTGGCTAAGTGTTTCCAGAGGCAGGAGAGCTGGGAGGAGTTTCCGACCTTGCCTCCCCACCACCCAGATGGGGGGCTGCAGACAAATTCCTGGCTCCCTTTGAGAGCACCCTCAGAGGGATCAGGTCTGAGACATGGACCAAAGCATAGGCCATGAAAGGGAGCATATAGACAACCCCCAAAACTTGCCCAAAACTCTGAATGCATCTTAGGAACACTGAAGTGGAAATTTTAAATTATGTGGACTGATCAATACAGGGGCTGGGTGCTTTGGCTGCTCTATTTCCTCTCCACAGCAATCACCCAAAAAAGTAGCCTTTATCCCCACTTAACCACTAGGAAATCAGACTCAGATTTGCTAAGTGACTTCCCCAGAGGCAAGTTTCTTGTGTCACCATATGCCAAAGACACTCAGATTTGCCAAGTAATTCAGGTTCCACTTGCCACCCACAAAGGCTTTAGCTGAAGCCTGGATATAAACCAAACCCCATTTAACTGAATTAAGATGGGGAGACGACTGGGCCGAAGTGATACTACAGTGGGGAGGGCATTTCTTTTCATTTTGGTCTTTGGACCACAATCAGCAGTGGTCAGGAATTACTCTTGGCAGTGCTTAGGAGACCATATCAGATGCCAGGGATTGAACCTGGTAAGCTGTTCTATCTCTCCAGGAAATAGGATAGGGCATTTGCCTTGCACGTAGCTGACCTAGTTTTGATCCCTACCCCATTTGGTTCCCCAAGCCCACCAGGAATGACTGCTGAGTGCAGAGTCAAGAGTAAGCCTGAGGGGCTGGAGAGATAGCACGGAGGTAAGGTGTTTGCTTTGCATCCTGAAGGTCGGTGGTTCGAATCCCGGCATCCCATATGGTCCCCTCAGCCTGTCAGGTATGACCCCCCCCCACAAAAAAAAAAAAAAAAGAGTAAGCCTGCGCACAGCTGGTTGGGCCCCAAAACAAAATGAGGAGGCAAGGAGGAAAACATTAAGGGTGGGGTTGTGGCCCAGTGTTAGCTTTGCATATGTGAGGTTCAGGGTTCAATCTCTGGCACCACCAAAATAAAAACTAGAAATCTTAAATAAAAAAAAAAGAAATAGCATTTATATTCAGCCGTGTTCTCTGCATGCTGGCTGGTTTTCTAAACAAAAGCAGGAAAAGGCAAGAAACATGGACGTAGCCAAACAAACTTGGGAATCACAGGAAGCCAGAAAAGTAGGTTTGGGCAAGTTTGTAAAAAGGTAGAAAAATGTTCCACACAGGGGCCGAACAATAGTACAGTGGGGTAGGCACTTGCTTTGTATGCAGCCAGCATCACATATGTGTCGTTGTGTGTCCCCCCCCCCCCCCCCGCCAACAACAACAACAACAAAAGATAAATTTCCACGCAAACATCACAAGATGGGTGCGGGCAAAACACAGAGAACTGTGCATCCCTGCAGCATGGCTAGATCTGGTGTGCACACAGACAGTGTTGGGGAGGAGGGGCACCTCAATACAAGGGGAAAACGACTCTGAGCTTAATCCTTCCCATGTCCTGCACTATCAAAGGGGCTTTACCCCCCAAAAAAGTACTATATTTGTAATAGAAATGAAAGTTTCCTTCTTTCTTACCTTTTTTTTTTTGGTTTTTGGTTTTTGGGTCACACCCGGCAGCACTCAGGGGTTACTCCTGGCTCTATGCTCAGAAATCACCCCTGGCAGGCACAGGGGATGATATGGGATGCCAGGATTCGAACCACCATCCTTCTGCATGAAAGGCAAACACCTTACCTCCATGCTATCTCTCCAGCCTCTTCTTTTTTTTTTGTTTTTTTGTTTTTGAGCCACACCTGGTGGTGCTCAGGGGTTACTCTGGCTCTACACTCAGAAGTTGCTCCTGGCTTGGGGGACCATATGGGATACCAGGGATGGAATCCTGGTAGATCCCAGGTAACCCACGTGCAAAGCAAATGCCCTACCCACTGTGCTATTGCTCTAGCCCTCCCCTTTTTTCTTTGTCCTTTTTCATTGTGGGGATCAAGTTTTAGACCACAGATTTTAGTGCTTAGGGACCACTCCTAAGCTCAAGGGACTGTATGAAGGGCCTGGAATCAAACTTGGGTTGACTATGTGCAAGGCAAGCACCTTCCCCCTGTACTGTCTTTCCAGGCCCCCAAATGGAAGGACCATAAATCAGCTTGTCGTCCAAATGTTTTTTTAATGATGCACTCCATTTAGGTGCATACTTTGTATTGAAAAGTGCACCTTCGGGCCAGAGATAGCACAGTGGGTAGGACGTTTGCCTTTCGACCCAGGTTCAATACCTGGCAGCAGATATGGCCGCCCGAGCACAGTGTCAATAGTAACCCTTAAGCAGTGCCAGGTGTGCCCCCCCCAAAAAAATAATAAAATTAAATTAAATATAAAATTAAAAAAAAAAAAGAAAGAAAAGTGCTTCCTGGGTTTAGGGATGCTCTTGGTGTCAGAACTCCAGCTTCCCAGTACAGACAGTGGGACCTGCAGACCTAACCCACCAGGAGACTTGGATCCTTGAACAAGGGTTCACTGCCCACAAGGCTGGCAGTAAGTACTGGCTGCTAAGTTTAATCACCCCACACACCCCCACTCTAGTACATGGGGCATGCACAGGACACACAGTAGGCAGTGGCGGTGCTGGCACCGCACTCAAGGGAGCCTCAGGAGAGAAAGCAAAGTGTCAAGGTGCACATATGACTCATTGTTTTCCCTGCCTTAATTTCTGTAGCTGTAAATTTTTCAAAACTAATATAAGCATATATACAGCTCACAGCACATTTAGAACATAATAAAATAACTCTCTCCACTTGTATGCGCCCAACTGAAATGTATGAATTCCAAAACTACACTTTAAGGAGAAGGAACTGGCACTCCACCTTCTTTAGATTAATCAGATGCATTGGGTTGTTTTCCTCCTGATCAGAAAGGAAATCATCTTTCAGCAAATGTTACCTTGAATGGAGGACTCTTCGGTGGTTTGGCCTGGCTTAGCAGTTTACGCTGTCTTTCTGTGCCCCCTAGTGGCAAGTAGGATTTTAGCCTGTACAAATCCTCAGCCAAAGACGGGAAATGAAATACAAAAATCTGGCTTTAATCTTTATTGATCACTTAAGGCATGAAAAATCTATGCCAGGTGCAACAAAGAGAGGATATAAAACCGGGGCTGGCACGCGCCCCAGGCTCTGCAAGATTCTATCGCTCTGGAAAATTCTATCTACAGGTGACGTGAACTGGTTCCACCGTGGACCGGATATGGCGAGACGCCACCTTGTGGTCCAGGGAGGAAGAGCATGAAGATGAGTGGTGCCAAGTTCTACCGGGCAAACTCCTCCCATAGCATTTACTTTTCAGGAAACCCAGTCATCTGGTCAGGTCAACACTCAGAGATGTGAAGTCCCTCTCCCAAGGTCATATAGCCAGTCCGCAGCAGAGAGACGCTTCAGACTGGGATCTTTTTTTTTTTTTGGGGGGGGGGGGGGGAGAATCACACCCGGCAGCGTTCAGGGGTCACTCCTGGCTCCACACTCAGAAATCACTCCTGGCAGACTCAGGGGACCATATGGGATGCTAGGATTCAAACCACCGACCTTCTGCACGCAAGGCAAATGCCTTACCTTTATGCTATCTCTCTGGTCCCTCAGACTGGGATCTTGGCCCCAGTCCTTAGGCCCTTCCCTTATTCCTTTTTTGTTTGTTTTTGTTTTGTTTTTTGTTTTGGGGGTCACACCTGGTGGTGCTCAGGGGTTACTCATGGCTCTGCGCTCAGAAATCGCTCCTGGCAGGCATGGGGGACCATATGGGATGCCAGGATTCGAACCACCTGTCATGGATTGGCTTTGTGCAAGGCAAACACCCTACCGCTGTGCTATCTCTCTACCCCCCCCCCCATTTCTCTTCAGCAGGCAGCAAAAAGTTACCATGGCAAGCTTGAGTCAAAAGATGGTGGGAGGGGGGAAGCAGAGGGATTACACAGTAGGGATGACGTTTTCCTTGCACACAATGGGTTTGAACCCCAGCATCCCATATGTTCCCCAGTTATGCCTGCCAGAAATTATTTCTGTGAGAAGAGCCAGGAGTAACCCCTGAATGCCACTGAGTGTGGCCAGAAAAAAAAAAGAAAAACAAAGGGAAAGGGAAAGGCACCCCAGGAAAGAAACGCAGGGCTAGAGAGTCAGGGCACCCTGTCACACCCACTCCTCCAACTCATGCTTCAATGCACCCTGTCCTCAGGCCCCTGCCACCTACCACAGTGTCATCCCTGACAAAGGAGGGGGAACCCCGGTGTCCACTAGGATCCATCCTGACCCAAGTGCTCAGCACACTTAGGCTCAGTCAGGGCAGCTCTTCCCTCGGGTCCCAGACCCAACTCCCTGTTGGGTCCTCTGACCTGTCACACATTCTCCACATCAAAAGTTGTTTAGGGGTCAGAGAGACAGCACAGCAGTATGGCATTTGCCTTGCTTGTAGGACAGTGGTTCGAATCCTGGCACCCCAGATAGTCTCCCGAGCCTGCCAAGGCTGATTTCTGAGCGTAGAGCCAGGAGTAGCCCCTGAGCACTGCCGGTGTAACCCAAAAACGAAAAAACAAAAACAAAACAAAAAAAGTTGTTTAATATGAATTTGCCCATTACAGACAGCTGATCCAGGCTCCATCCCTAGCCCCACATAATGTCCCATGAGCCCCACTAGGAGTGATCTTGGAGCACAGAGCCAAGAGTAAGCACTGAACACTACCAGCGATGGCCCCAAAGCAAAAATAATTAAAATGATTTTGCCCAAAATCAGGATGTCAAGTAACTCTCACCAAATACTGCCCCAGGCCTGACCACTCACACCCGTGACTAAGAAGACCTGATTTCTGGGGCCCTGGACTAAGAGGGTGCTGCTGTTCAGCAGACATAAAGTTCAAGGTGATGCTCACAGGCCAGAGGCCTCCAGCCAGACTGCAGAGCCCCAGTTGTAGCCAAGGTCACCAGCCCGCAGTGCCCAGAAAACTCCATCATTAGAGACAGTAGATAGCACAGCTGGGAGGGCTCTTGCCTTGCCAGCAGCCCATGTAAAGTCAATCCCTGGCATCTCAAATGGTGCCCTGATCCCTCTAGAAGTGATCCTGTGTGCAGAACCAGTAATGAGCCCTGAGCACCACTGGGTATGGCCCTAAAAGCAATAATACTTTAAAAAGACATTTTGGAATTTAGTTTTTCTTACTTCAAGAAAACTTGAATTGTTGGGGGAAAATAGTTTCAATTGCTTTGCAAACAGCTGACCAGAGACACACATGGTTTCAGTTCCTGGCACTCCATATGGTCCCCGAGCTTGCCAGAAGTGATTTCTAAGTGCAGAGCCAAGAGTAACCCCTGAGCGACACGGGCTGTGGCCCAAAAACAAAACAACAAAGGAAAAAAAGTAGAGTCCAAACCAAAACATATGTTAAAACATTAATTGCAGGGCCGGAGAGATAGCATGGAGGGAAGGCGTTTGCCTTTCATGTAGAAGGTCATCAGTTCGAATCCTGGTGTCCCATATGGTCCCCCATGCCTGCCAGGAGCAATTTCTGAGCATGGAGCCAGGAATAACCCCTGAGTACTGCCGGGTGTGACCCAAAAACCACAAAAAAAAAGTTAATTGCATATAGTAGAAGGCTAAAGTCTTTATCAATGGAGCTAGATAAGTGTTACGCACTTAAAATTTTAAAATAGGGGCCAAAGTTTGCCTTGCAAGCAGCCGATCCAGGACCAAAGGTGGTTGGTTCGAATCCCGGTGTCCCATATGGTCCCCCGTGCCTGCCAGGAGCTATTTCTGAGCAGACAGCCAGGAGTAACCCCTGAGCACCGCTGGGTGTGACCCAAAACCCCCCCAAAAAAAAATTGGCCTTTGGGGGCCGGGAAGGTGGCACTAGAGTTAAGGTGTCTGCCTTGCAAGCGCTAGCATAGGACGGACCGCGGTTCGATCCCCCGGCGTCCCATATGGTCCCCCCAAGCCAGGAGCGATTTCTGAGCACATAGCCAGGAGTAACCCCTGAGCATCAAACAGGTGTGGCCCAAAAACAAAAACAAAACAAAAAATTGGCCTTTGGTGGCTGAGCTCAAAACATGCTGTGCGGGCCAGAGAGATATCATGGAGGTAAGGCATTTTGCCTTGAATGCAGAAGGACAGTGGTTCGAATCCCAGCATCCCATATGGTTCCCCGAGCCTGCAAGGAGTGATTTCTGAGTGTAGAGCCAGGAGTAACCCCTGAGCACTGCCGGTTGTGACTCAAAAACAAAAACAAAAACAAAAAACATGCTGTGTACAGAGAATTCAATACCTAGCATTGCATGTTCCCTTGAGTACCGCCAGGAGTGAACCATGAGCACAAAGCTGGGAATAGTACCTGAACACCACCAGGTTTGGACCAGAAACAAACAAATTTAAAAAAGGGCATCCTTTGCTGTAGTTCATTTCAGTCCTCTTTCATCTTGGCCTTGTTTTTTTCCTTTCTGAAAATGTTTCCAGGGCCAAAAACCTCAAAATATGGGGTTGGAGAGATAGTCCAGGGATTAAGGTGCTCGCTTTGCACTCAAGTCTGGTTTGATCCTCAAACTGCTTATGGTTCCTCAAGCCCTGCCAAGAGTGATCCCACAAACAGAGCTAGAAGTATTGTTCCCCAAGCACTGCTAGGTATGCTCTGCACCTCCCCCTCTTGTAAGAACCAAGATTCCCCCACTAAGTCCATGAAAAGGAACTCTAGACTAAGACAAGCCCAAACCCTAGTAAAGTGTACTTTTCCACACATAGCTGAAGGAAGAAAAAGAGTTAACTCAGAAATAAAACCAAAGTTGGTGCCGTCCAGGAATAAGGAACTAGGGGTTGAGTTAGCTTGTAATGTTCTATCTGAAAAGGCTCCCTGAACAACCAAAGTTTAAATCAGAGTAACCCTTGACAGCCAGGATCTGGATCAGAGTATCCTTTGACAGTCAGGGTTCGAATCAGAATATCCCTAGACAACCAAAGTTGAGCCAGAAAAATCAGTGGTTAGGGTTCGGAGAGATAGCATGGAGGCAGGGCGTTTGCCTTGCATGCAGAAAAACAGTGGTTTGAATCCTGACATCCCAAATGGTCCCCCGAGCCTGCCAGGAGCGATTTCTGAGCGTAGAGCCAGGAGTAACCCCTGAGCGTTGCCGGGTGTAACCCAAAAACAAAAACAAAAACAAAGAAAAGAAAAATCAGTGATTAATTAAGACATCTCTACAATGAAATGATTGTATTGTTACTACTTGTGATTTGATTTCTATATAAACTGCTTGAAGATTTGACTTGGGATCCTTGCCAAGACTCCCTAGTTGAATGAGACTCAGACCCCGGTTAACCGAATAAACTCCCTTTTGCACTTTGCATTATCAGGTCTTTGACTCTCAGCACAAACACGGCTGTCAATTTGAACCCTAACACTCTCACCCTCCCAAAAAAAACTTGTATCTGTACAAGGTTCAGAAATACAGATGAGAGTCTTGTATCTGTAACTGCAGATACAAGTTTCTAGAACTCTGAAGAACACAGCAGACGGAAGCAGGTCCACTGAGCACCTTTGGGCCACTGGCTCTGAATAGACACAGGCTCCAGACTCAGGCTCCAAACACATTTTTCTCCCCTGATCAAGCACATGGTTTAATGGTGCCTTTTATTGGGGAAAAACTAAAAGTGGGCAGAGTTTAGGCCACAGCAGAAACATGCAAACACACTCCTCAACCCCAAGCCAACTTTTCCACTCTTGCATGTTTTGGACACCCTGCAAGGAAACAGGGGAGTGGTGGGGAGAAGGAGAGGGACTGGAGCCCAAGCAGGGGACACAAACATCATCCCCATTCCTGGGATCACTTACTACGTGACTATGTCCCTTTGGTAGTTCCCAAATAACTTATGTTATATGTTATCATACATATGTAAAATCACTTTACTTTTCCCTTTCACCTTTTCTGAGTTAATTAGCATAAGTACCCTTAATTAACCCTGACCTCAGGTGATTTGTGTTAAACTCTAGCTAATAAAAATGATAGGGAAAGCAGGAGAGACAAAGAATCTGGGCTGATTCAGTAAGATCCAAGAAGCTAAACGACAGCCCCCGGCTGAATACACTTTTTTTTTTTTTTTTTTTTTTTTTTTTGGTTTTTGGCCCTCACCCAGCAGCACTCAGGGGCTCAGGGGTTATTCCTGGCAGGCACAGTGGTGGGGGCGGGCATATTGGAGGACGGGATTTGAACCATTGGTCCTGGGATGAATGCTTGTAAGGCAAACACCCTACCTCTGTGCTATCTCTCCACCGCCCCCCCCAATACACTTTTGTCCGTGACTCTGTCTGATTTCCTATGCAAAACTGCAAGCTGAGGAGCCGGAACAGTGGCAGTAGAGGTAAGGCATCTGCTTTGCAAGCTCTAGCCTAGGACCATGGTTCAATCCCTGGGATTCCCATATGGTCCCCCAAGCCAGGAGCAATTTCTGAGCACATAGCCAGGAGTAACCCCTGAGTGTCACGGGTTGTGGCCCAAAAAACAAAAACAAACAAACAAACAAACAAAAAAAACTGCAAGCTGAGACCCCACAGACTGGTGCCCTAGCAGGGACTTGAAAACTTCAACAGTGAGTGGAGTAACAAATTTCTCGGGGTGGGCCAGAGAGAAAGCACACAGTAGGGCCTTTGCCTTGCACACAGCTGATCCAGGACAGTGGTTCGAATCCCGGCATTCCATATGATTCCTCATGCCTTCCAGGAACAATTTCCGAGCACAGACGCAGGAGGAGTAACTCAAGCACCACCAGGTGTGACCCAAAAATCAAAAAAAATTTTTTTCTCAGGGTACAGAATAACGAAACTGGTACACATTGTCAGCTCCCTCTTGCTGCCCTGAATGTGCTATACCCTCTATTAGAGTATTAGCTTATTTTTATTTTTATTTTTTTGGTTTTTGGGTCACACCCAGCAGTGCTCAGGGGTTACTCCTGGCTCTAAGCTCAGAAATCACCCCTGGCAGGCACAGGAGACCATATGGGATGCCGGGATTCAAACCACCGTCCTTCTGCATGAAAGGCAAACGCCTTACCTCCATGCTATCTCTCCAGCCCCCTAGAGTATTAGCTTATATAAATCTCTTTCTGAGTTACCTCATGCAGCTCTGGATATTTACCAACATCTTTCAAGATGAACTGAACATGGTATATCTGTTAAAAATTCTCCCATGAGGGGCTGGAACAATAGCACAGTGGTAAGGCTATCTGCATGCCTTTGCACACAGTTAACACAGGATGGACCTGGTTTAAATCCCAGCATCCCATATGGTCCCCTGAGCCTGCCAGGAGCGACTTCTGAGCACAGAACCAGGAGTAACTCCTGAGCATGCCCAGGTGTGACCCCCCCCAAAAAAAATTTTTCCCATGCCCATTCCCCAAGAAGGGAAGCATGCTTTACAGTATTGAAGAATACTTACTCAAGACATTCCTAAAGCTAGTACTGAATCCGATGGGATAAGCGAAATTGCGTTAAAGATGTCTGACAAAGGTATGTGAAGATACTAAAAAATTCTCACTCAAAACTCTTTAGGGGCCGGAGAGATAGCATGGAGGTAAGGTGTTTGCCTTTCATGCAGAAGGTCGGTGGTTCGAATCCCAACATCCCATTTGGTCCCCTGTGCCTGACGGGTGATTTCTGAGCATAGAGCCAGGAGTAACCCCTGAACACCAGGTGTGACCCAAAAGCCAAAAACAAAACAAAACAAAAGACTCTTTAGGGGCTGGAGTATTAGCACAGCAGTAGGGTGTTTGCCTTGTATGCTGTTGACCCAGGATGGACCCAGGTTCAATCCCCAGCATCCCATATAGTCCCTGAGACTGCCAGGAATGATTTCTGAACACAGAGGCAGGAGTAACACCTGAGTGCAGCTCAAAAACAAAAATAAAACAAACAAAAAAGATTCTCTACAAGACCTGGCAGGAAGAACAATGCAGAAATGAATAAGCCAGTGCTGGCAGTCCAAGTCTTAGGTACTATTAAATGGTTCAGTGTTCAAAATGGCTATGGGTTCATTAACAGAAATGACACTAAGCAGGATATCTTTGTTCACCGGACAGCTGTTAAGAGAAACCATCCCAGAAAGTCTTTGCACAATTGGAGATGGAGAGATTGTGGAGGTTTTTTTTGTTTTTGGATTTTTGGGTCACACCTGGCAATGCTCAGGGGTTACTTCTGGCCCCATGCTCAGAAATCGCTGCTGGCAGGCTCGGGGGACCATATGGGATGCTGGGATTCAAACCAATGACCTTCTGCATGAAAGGCAAACACCTTACCTCCATGCTATCTCTCCAGCCCGAGATTGTGGAGTTTGATATTGCTAAAGGACAGAAAGGTATAGAAGCTGCTAAAGTAACTAGGCCAAGGGGAATACCAGTGCAAAATAGCCACTATGCTCCCAATTGACGTAGGTTCCACCGATTCAAACTTCGATTTTAAACAATATCTCAGACACTAATGCCCACCACTCTTCTGCAGAAGGTGCTATGTAAGAGATCCAAGGACCCTCAACCAGTTATGGCCTATTGAGGAAATTGACTGTGTATTCGTGGATGTGTGTATGTCCGTGTTGTAAAACACACACACACACACATAAAACATTCTTTCTCCCTCTAATACCTTCCTTTTTTGGCCTTGGGAGTTTTTCCCTCATGTATCTTTTCAGATTCATGCTATAAGAGGTGTCACCACTTGCAGCCAAGCTAACCACATAAAGTGGCTTATTTGAGTGAATCTTTTTTTTTAATATCTTTATTTAAGCAACTATGATTACAAACATGTTTGTAGTTGGGTTTCAGTTATAAAAAAAAAAAAACACCCCCTTCACCAGTGCAACTTTCCCACCACCAATGCCCCCGTCTCTCTCCTTCCCCACCCCGCCTGTATTTGAGACAAGCATACTACTTCTCTCACTCACTATTATTGTCATGATAGTTGTTAGTGTAGTTATTTCTCTAACTGCACTCACCACTCTTTGTGGTAAGCTTGGTAAACGATGATCCCAATCAGCAGCTGCAGAAATCATCATTACTATAACTGTTCTTCACTGACAGATTACTTCACTATCCAATATTTCCCTATCCAAGGGGATTTTTTTTTTTTAACAAACAGAAGAGAGAGAATCTGTGGAGGTCTCAGCTTGTAGTTTCGCACAAGAAATCAGAGAGAGTCACGGAAAAATGTGTATTTCGCCCAGGGGGTGTGGATTAGCTTCCTGGATCTTACTGAGCCAGTCAAGCTTCTTTGTCTATGCTGCTTTCCCTGCCACTTTTATTAGCCAGAGTTTAACATAAATCACCTGAGGGTCAGGGTTGAAGTTATTAAGAAAACTTGTGCTAATTTAACTCAAAAAAAGGTGAAAAGAAAAAGTAAAGTGATTTTACTTGTGTACAACAACACCAAGCAACAGTGGAGAGGGTCTGGGCACAATGAGGACATACCCACCAGAGCTTACAGCCCTCCCAGATCCGGCCCTGCCACCCTGCCTAGCCTCAAACTCCCCAATATCTGCCTTGAGCCTCACATGTTCTCTCACATTTATAGCCATGGACACCCTCTACCTTGCTGCTTTCCACCAAGTTACCCTTCCTCTAGCCAGAGCCATCACCAAACCCCTCCAGGCTGGTCAGCCTTCTCCCATGCTGGGGGGCTTCCCCAGGTCTGTCTGCACATGGCTGCCCAACATTGCAACCCTGCGGCCAGCACAGGACCTGGCATGGAGTGGCCATCACTGACCTCCCAGCAGGAGCTCCCTACATTGGCTTATCAGATACTGGCTGTATCAGCAACCCCTCCCCAGGGATCAGGACAGCATCATGGGGATGGCAAATATCTGGGACCACCAAGACCCCCCTCCTAAATAGAACAGAGAAGGGTGCATGCGCCCCACACACCACACTCAGTCTGAAACCATCCCAGGCCCAGCTGTGCTAAGCAAGATGTGATCAGGCTCACCTTGAAGGTCTTATCCATGGATGTGGACAGCAGCATATGACTGTGGGAGAAAACGGGGCACCACTGGATGCTGTTCACTGGGCCACGGTGGCCACGCAACTGGAAAAGCACCTTCTTGGCAATCACGGTTTCTTTGTACTGACTGTCCAGGTAGGGCTCAATTAACTTGGACACTCGGGGACGCACACTCAGAGAGGCTGGGGGCCGGCCTGGGCCAACAGAAGAGTCCCCATCTCTGCTCTTACTGTTCTCTGAATTTGACTCTGGCAACTGTCGGAGTCTCTTTGGGGTATAAGGTACCACACAGTCCTCACCCCTTTTTCTCTGAAGAGAGCAAATACTATTCCCAGGAGCTTCGGCTTTGGTCTGAGCAGGAAGGGGCGGCTCTAGGGAGCCATATCTTTCCCAGGGGTGCTTCAGGGGCTTCCCATGAGCCACAGCTACAGGCGCATGGCTTGCAGGAAGGTGGTTCATCCACAGGGAGGACTGAGGCTGGGGGTTGGGGCAGATGACTTCCAGTTTTGTCCGGGGCCACTGCAGCCTCTGGCTGGGACAAGACCCAGGGGCCACTCTCCCAAGGCGCGCCAGTGGGAGATGAAGGCGAGGTCCCACTACCTCTTCACAAGAGCCAGGTTTGGGGGCCAGTACTCCCCGCACTGATTCACACAGGGTATGTGAGGCAAAATCCAGTGTTTGGGCCACAGTACTTGAGTCTTTCCTTGGCCCAGCTGCACCACATGGGTCAGCCAGCTCTGCATCTGAGTCCGAGTCATCATATGCCACCAAGGATGACATGGCGGTCACACTACTGTCCCTCTAGGAGAACGACCTAAGAACAAACACATCAGAGTCAGAGAACATGCATCAAAGGATCTGGACCACCTGGAGGCAAAAGAACAGATGAAGCATGGTCAGGCCGGGACTTAGCCTGGTAAACCCAGAGGGGCTGGAACAATGGAACAGAGGGGAAAGACATGTGCCTTACATGCCACCTACAGGTTCAATATCCAGCATCCCATATGGTGTCCCAAACCCTAGCAGGAGTGATCCCTGAGCACAGACCAGGAGAAAAGCCAGAACACTGCTGGGTGTGGCAAAAAAACAAACAAACAAACAAACAAACAAAAAACAGAAATAAAATTGAATGAACCTGAAGAAAGGGTTTCTGCCTGTTCAGGTCCTTGTCAAGACTCCACTGTGTTGGATGAAAACTTGGACCTCAGCTAGTTGAATAAACTCCTTTTTGCACCTTGAATTATTGAAGGTGTTCTTTGACTCTCAGCGCCAATTTGGGTAGTCAATTCAGACCTAACAATGGGGCCACTGAAGGTGTCAAGAAGAATTCTGCCACTTTATGGAATGAGATCAGTGAGCAGTGGATTCCATTGAGACACACACCAGAAAAGATTTTTCCCTTTTGAAGATCAATTTGGATAGCAGCAGCTATAAATTAGAACAGGTTGGAGACAGTACAGAGTGTAAGGCACTGGCCTTACATGTGGTGGCCCTGGAACCCCTTATGGTCCCCAAGTCCCTGACCACAGAGCCACAAATAAACCCTGAGCATAGTCAAGTGTGAACACCACCACCAAAAAAACTGAACATGCAGATTAGACGTTGCGGAGACAGATAAATCAAGGTTTCAGTCTGGAGTGTTACTGCTACTAATACAAAGTACGATCACCAGAAAAATCAGAATGTGTGACATGCCCGGGACAGTACAGGGCACAGAGGAGCAGCACTAACCCCTTGGACATGAGAGACAATAGCCAGCCTCTCGCATATTTGAAAAAATCTCCACCATGGGTTTGAAGTGAGAATAGAGCAAGAAAGGTGTTTCCCTTGCTTATAGCCCACCTGGGTTTGATATCTAGTACCCCATGCTGACTTATAACACCCCATATGGTTCCGGGATGACTACTGAGCACAGAAGTAGGAGTAAGTCTTAAACACTGTTGGGGGACTGGAGTGGTGGCACAAGCAGTAAGGCATCTGCCTTGCCCGCGCTAGCCTTTTAGCTTAGGACGGACCGCAGTTCGATCCCCTGGCATCCCATATATTCCCCCAAGCCAGGAGCAATTTCTGAACACATAGCCCAGGAGTAACCCCTGAGCGTCACCAGGTGTGGCTAAAAAAACAAAACAAAACAAAAAAATTTTAAAAACAAAACACCGTTGGATATGGCTAAAAACCTAAATAAGGGCTTGGAGAGTTAGCACAGCGACGTTTGCCTTGCAAGCAGCCGATCCAGGACCAAAGGTGGTTGGTTCGAATCCCGGTGTCCCATATGGTCCCCGTGCCTGCCAGGAGCTATTTCTGAGCAGACAGCCAGGAGTCATCCCTGAGCAACGCCGGGTGTGGCCAAAAAAAAAACAAAAACAAACCTAAATAAAACAATCACATTGGTGGCCGGAGAGATAGCATGGAGGTAGGGCATTTGCCTTGCATGCAGAAGTACGGTGGTTTGAATCCCGGCATCCCATATGGTCCCCTGAGCCTGTCAGGAGAGATCTGAGCGTAGAGCCAGGAGTAACCCCTGAGCGTTGCCCGGTGTAACCCAAAAACCAAAAACAAACCCCTCCCCCCTCAAAAAAAATCACATAATAAACCTCCAGCATAGTGATCAGTCCAGCGCCAGAAAATCCCCTCTTAAGTCACTGCTGACATCCTAAAACCCACCTCTCGCAGGAAAGAAATTTCAAGTCAATGTCCCCACCCTTCCCATGCCTTTCTGTCCAAAAGGCACCTCTGCTTTATGCAAAAATAGTCTTAAGACTGTCTCCAACAAGAGGCCCAGTCCCCACATACACCATCTGCAGTCCAATTCTTGCAGGTAACTTCTACCACACCTGGGGCCAGAGCAATAGTACAGCAGGTAGGGTTCTTGCCTTGCAGTCAACCAATCCTGGTTCAATCCCCAGCATTCTATATGGTCCCCTGAGCCCAGAGTGCTTTCTGAGCACAGTCAGGACTAACCACAAAGCACGGCAAGGTATGGCCCCACAACAAAAATAAAGTCCTCATCTACCACACCAAAATTCTGCTCTAAGACATAACAAGCCAAACCATCTCAAAGGAAACCAGAATAATGACGTTAGCAGAAGCTCTGGGAACCAGGCTCTGTGGATGATTTGGTACCTTGACTCCCGAAAGGCCGAGCCCGTGTGAGGCGATATCAGATATCTCACCTGTCGAGGCCTGTGCCCCAACCAACAGACTCCCAGTCCTGCTGTGGAGATTCCCAAGAGTTCCTGGTCCAGCTGTTAGGTTGAAGTTCCACGTATCCTACAGTCCACAGAGGGAGACACAGACAGGTGACTAGTAGGCAGAATTAAAACACCCAGGCTGGGCCAGAGCAAGAGCACAGCCAGGAAGGCACTTGGTATGCACGAAAAAAACCCTCGATTGATCCCCAGCATCCCATATGGTCCCCCATCCTCACCAGGCATGATCCCTGAGTGCAGAGCCAGGAGTAAACCCTAAACATCACCAGGTATGGCACCTCCCAGGAAATACCACCAAGACTGACCCCAAGAAAGCAGGCTTAGAGCCCATAAGGCCCCTACTCTAGGAGAGAAATGGGGCTGAATGAATGCAGGAGACTGCATTCTAGTCCTTGCATGAACCTTTCTTCCACAGGGTGCCAATTGAACAGGGTGCACCCCAGGCAGCAGATATGGCTGTGAGGGAGACAGACAGATGGAGTGTAACAGAACAAGTCTACAGAGGAGAGGAGAGTGGGACAGGAGATATAGAGGGAATGTTGTGCAAGGACAGAGGTGCTGAAGCCGCAGACAGGTGCTCAGTCAGCACTGACCTCACCTAGTTAGATCAAGGTCAGGTTAAAAAAAAAAATAAAGGGGGCCCGGAGAGATAGCACAGCGGCATTTGCCTTGCAAGCAGCCGATCCAGGACCAAAGGTGGTTGGTTCGAATCCTGGTGTCCCATATGGTCCCCCATGCCTGCCAGGAGCTATTTCTGAGCAGACAGCCAGGAGTAACCCCTGAGCACCGCCGGGTGTGGCCCAAAAACAAAACAAAAAAATTAATAAAAATTAAAAAAAAATAAAGGATGGGGCTGGAGAGATAGGACAGTGGTTCGAATTCTGGCATCCCATATGGTCCCCCATGCCTGCCAGGAGCAATTTCTGAGCGTAGAGCCAGGAGTAACCCGAGTGCTACCGGGTGTGACCCTAAAACCAAAATAAAAAAATTAAATAAAGGTGAAATAGTTATATGCTCGGAAGCCAATGGGAGCAGCATTTTATAGGAGCAACTTGGGGGGAGCTCTACCTAAGGGGAACGGGTCGGGGTGTGGCAAGAGGTTATCTTCAGGGCCAGAGAGATAGCATTGAGGTAGGGCGTTTGCTTGCATGCAGAAGGTCCCGTGGTTCGAATCCCAGCATCCCATGTGGTCCCCTGTGCCTGCCAGGAGTGATCTCTGAGCACAGAGCCATAAGTAACGCTTGAGCACCGCCAGGTGTGACCCTCCTCAAAAAAATAAAGTTATGTTGGGGCGGGCCCGGAGAGATAGCCCAGCGGCGTTTGCCTTGCAAGCAGCCGATCCAGGACCAAAGGTGGTTGGTTCGAATCCCGGTGTCCCATATTAAAAAATTAAAAAAAAAAAAAAAAAAGTTATCTTGGGGCCCAGAGCCATAGCACAACGGGGAGGCGGTTTGCCTTATACGCGGCCGACCCGGGTTCGATCCCAGGCATCCCAAATGATCCACCGAGCAGTGCCATGAGTTAATTCCTGAGTGGAGAGCCAGGTGTGGCCAAAAAAAGAATGAAAGAAAAAATTGCGAGGGGCCCCCCAATAACTGGGGGGGGACTCAGCAGCGGCACCCCAGTTCCGGTAACTGTCGGGAAGAGCTTGTCCAAGGCGGGCCCGAGAAAGGGAGAGACAAGTGGGGTCTCTGCGGGCGAAAACGGCTCAAGGCCGAGCAGAGGAGGGGAGACGGCAGCGGCGCGGTCGGGGTCCGGGAGCTCCGGTCAGGGCAGGTGGCCCGGAGGAAGCTGAGCGCTAGGCTGGTGAGGAGCGGGGCGCGCCCCCCGGATCCGGCCCAGCCCGGCCCCCCACGCCCCCGGCCCGCCGCTCACCACACGCAGCGGAAGCGCCGGGTCTTCCTCCCTCATGCGGCGCCGCCGCGCCCGCCTCCCCAAAGCTTCCGCGGTAGCCAGAGACGACAGCCAATCAGAAGCCGTAGCCCGCGTCCCGCCCCGGCGCCGACAACCAATCAAAAAGCGTATCCCGCGCCCCGCCCCCTCCGCCGGCGCTGACAACCAATCGGAAGTCGTATCCCGCGCTCCGCCCCCGGCGCCGGCAGCCAATGAAGGCGCGGCCTGGCCGGAAGTGGTTCCGACCGGACGGCGTTTCCACGGACGCGCCGGCGGCTGCTCGGACTGGAGCGAGCGGGCGGGCGGCGCTGACTGGCCCGGCCGGTGGGGCCTGGTGAGTCTGAGGGGCGAGGGAGGGACGGGCGCGGGCCGAGGGGTGTTGCCTGCTGCCCCTCGCGGGAGCCGCTTCTCGCCGCCAGGCTCCGGGCAGCCTCTCCAGAGCCCAAAGTCTGGCGGCCAGGTGCGGACGGCTTCTCGCCCCATCAGGCCCCGAAACTCGGGGTCGCCCACCTCGCCCTGGCGCCCCAGAGCGGGAGAGGCTGGCTTACTGTCCCCGCCACAAGGACCAACACCTCCCCAAAGATGCCTCAGACCCTCCCCTATCTCAAGGTCCCGGATGTCCAAAGCCCCCCCACCTCAAGGTCCCAATCTCCAAAGACCCCCCCCCACTCAAGGTCCCAATATCCAAAGACCCCCGACACAAGGTCCAGGATGTCCAAAGGCCTCCCACCTCAAGGTCCCAATATCAAAGACCCCCTCCCACGCAAGGTCCCAATATCCAAAAACCCCCCACTCAAGGTCCCAATATCCAAAGACCCCCCCCACTCAAGGTCCCACTATCCAAAGACCCCCCACTCAAGGTCCCAATATCCAAAGACCCCCCCCACTCAAGGTCCCACTATCCAAAGACCCCCCACTCAAGGTCCCAATATCCAAAGACCCCCCCCCCCCCGACACAAGGTCCAGGATGTCTAAAGGCCTCCCACCTCAAGGTCCCAATATCCAAATACCCCCCCACTCAAGGTCCCACTATCCAAAGACCCCCCACTCAAGGTCCCAATATCCAAAGACCCCCCCACTCAAGGTCCCACTATCCAAAGACCCCCCACTCAAGGTCCCAATATCCAAAGACCCCCCCCCGACACAAGGTCCAGGATGTCTAAAGGCCTCCCACCTCAAGGTCCCAATATCCAAATACCCCCCCACTCAAGGTCCCACTATCCAAAGACCCCCACCCACTCAAGGTCCCAATATCCAAAAACCCCCCACTCAAGATCCCAATATCCAAAGACCCCCCCACTCAAGGTCCCAATATCCAAAAACCCCCCACTCAAGGTCCCAATATCCAAATACCCCCCCACTCAAGGTCCCACTATCCAAAGACCCCCCACCCACTCAAGGTCCCAATATCCAAAAACCCCCCACTCAAGATCCCAATATCCAAAGACCCCCCCCACTCAAGGTCCCAATATCCAAAGACCCCCCCCCCACTCAAGGTCCCAATATCCAAAGACCCCCGACACAAGGTCCAGGATGTCCAAAGGCCTCCCACCTCAAGGTCCCAGTATCCAAACCCCCCCCCACTCAAGATCCCAATATCCAAAGACCCCCCCCCACTCAAGGTCCCAATATCCAAATGCCCCCCACTCAAGGTCCCACTATCCAAAGACCCCCCCACTCAAGGTCCCACTATCCAAAGACCCCCCCCACTCAAGGTCCCACTGTCCAAATACCCCCCCACTCAAGGTCCCACTATCCAAAGACCCCCGCCCACTCAAGTCCCAATATCCAAAAACCCCCCACTCAAGGTCCCAATATCCAAAAACCCCCCACTCAAGGTCCCAATATCCAAAGACCCCCACCCACTCAAGATCCCAATATCCAAAGACCCCCCCCACTCAAGGTCCCAATATCCAAATACCCCCCCACTCAAGGTCCCACTATCCAAAGACCCCCCCCCCACCTTAAGGTCCCGGATAGCCAAAGACACCCCCCAAGGTCCTGGGATGTCCTGGCGCCCCCGAATCTGTCGGGGTACCGAGGAAGCGAAGCAGACCTTAGGTGAGGGTTCAGAGGAGAAAGGCTCTCTTGGGCCTGACCCCCCCTTCCCAGATTTCACTCGGGCTGCCTTCGCAGGGCAGCTTCGCTTCCCAGCTGGTGCAGAGGGTGGGGCACTGGGCAGGGCAGGGTTGTCCGGCTGATGCTACTGGCTGGCACCTGTGTCCAGCGCTCCCAAGGCTCCGCTCTTCCCCCCACACCTCCCTGTGCCCACACACACACACACACACACCGTGAGCGTAACTCCCCAAGAAACGGGCTGATTTCTCCGAAACTGCTGCAGTCAGACTCTGCAGAAGTGGAGGGAGGAGCCTTGGAAAGGGAAACTGAAAGCAGGCATGGGAGGCTATTTAAAGAGGTGCCCCTGGCTCAGCTGCCTGCATCCCCACTGACCCTGGAGTCTCTGCATTGCCTCCCATCCTGCTTAGGTATGTACTTACTGGGCTTCCTGTCCTCCAAGTGCTCAGGGAGGGAGGGAGGGACTGGACTGTCTGGCTCCGCTTGATATATAGACACAACTAGAGGGAAAGGAACCTTTCAAGAAAAGGGGGAGAAGGATCTCAACTCAGGAGGTTCCGACTGCAAAGAACTTCTTTTCTCCTCCCCAGCTGAGATTATGTTCTCTCCTAGGAGAGCAAGTGGAAGAGGGTGTCCAGAAGGTTCTTCCAGCCAGAATTGGCAACCCCCACCCCATGGTGGGGAGAAAGAGTAAAAGAGAAAGAAGAAACGACCACCAGTATTGGCTTTAGCTTTCAGGTTGCAGAATGGATATTATAGTTTGACCTGTGAAGCGATTTCTGGGTGTCCCAAGACATAGTTCTAGTTCTTCTTTCTCTCTGAACCCCAAAACTATCCAGATGCTGCAAGTATCTCTGGAACATTGAAAGTGAGTGCAAGAGTCAAGTATTTGTTTGATTTTGTTGTTCTTGTTATTGGGCCACACCTGGCCTTGCTTAAGGTTACTCCTAAGCACCAAAGGCTGTGACCCCCCCCCAAAAAAAAGAGGAATCAAGGGCTAAATTTTTTCGGGGGGGGGGCGACACTTAGGAACATGAAGTCCTGAGGAATAAAGCCCAAGGTTTCTGCTTCTGTCTGCTGAGCCATCTTCCTATCCAAGATGGTCTATACTATCTAAAGTGATGGTTCTGCTTTATTTTCGGGATTTAGGGCCACATCCAGTGATGCTCCAGAATTGCTGCTGGCTTGGTGCTCAGGGCACCATGTGGCATCAGAGTGCGAGGCAAGCACTGTAATCCCAGTTCTATCTTTCCAATCCCCAATGCTGGATTAGTATCTGCTGTGGAGATTACAATTTGCTTTTTACACTCTGAATATTTGGGGTTTAGAGAAAAAAATAGATTGTTTGCTTCGTGGACTTTCTTTTTTGCAGTGGGGCCACACCCAGTGACGCTCAGGGGTTACTCCTAGCTATGTTCTCAGAAATCGCTCCTGGCTTGAGGGACCCTATGGGACACCGGGGGATCGAACCGCAGTCCGTCCTAGGCTAGCACCTGCAAGGCAGACACCTTACCATTCCGCACCACCACTCGGGCCCCTGCTTTGTGCTGTAGATTTAATGGTCGTTAACCCTTTGGCATCCCAGTGGGCTTAATACAGTGTTCTGTATTTTGAAGACCCACATTCTGTCCCTGGATCTCTACTACATTAGTGCCCTAAACATTCGAGTGACCACCTGAGTACAATGCCAGGTGTAGTTCCCAAGCACTGCACTGGTCTGACCCACAAACAAACAACAAAGTCTTTGGGCATCTCAGACTCCTTTGAAAACTAACCTAAATTATCTCAGAATGTGCCTACACCAATAAATAGTCCCACTATTAGTGTAATTTCAGAGGTTCTGAACTTGAGTAAAGGAATCTAAAACCAGAGTTAATTCTAATAGTTCACAAAGAAATACAGGAGGATATTGACTAGTTGAAAGGGAAAAACAGTAATGGGGTAAATGGATGGATTGCTTTAAATGAAAACTGGTAGTTCTCGGATTGCATTACTTCTCAAACTATTGCATCATACACATAGAACTTATGGTGTGGGTGAGTCCCACACACAATGTATGATCTTGAGAGCAGGGTAGCCTCATGCTGTTTCTTCATTTCATCAGAGTACCCATTATTTTCTTTGCCTTTTTTTTGGGGGGGGGGATTTTGAGTCACACCCGGCAGCACTCGGGTTACTCCTGGCTCTACACTTAGAAATCGCTCCTATAGGCTCGGGGGACCATATGGGATGCTGGGATTCGAACCACCATCCTACATGCAAGGCAAACTCCCTACCTCCATGCCATCTCTCTGGCCCCTATTTTCTTTTTTTCTTTTTCTTTTTCTTTTTCTTTTTTTTCTTTTTTTTTTTTTTTTTTGGTTTTTCGAACCACACCCATTTGATGCTCAGGGGTTACTCCTGGCTAAGCGCTCAGAAATTGCCCTGGCTTGGGGGGACCATATGGGATGCCGGGGGATCGAACCATGGTCCTTCCTTGGCTAGCGCTTGCGAGGCAGACACCTTACCTCTAGCGCCACCTCGCCGGCCCCTATTTTCTTTTTTAAGCTATACCCAGCAGTACTCAGGGCTTATTCTTGTCGGACTGCATTCAGGGATCATTCCTAGTGAGTGCTGGGGATCAAAATTGGGTAGGTGCACGCAAGGTAAAATGCCTACCATATACTATCACTCCTAGGAACCATTTTTTTTTTCCTTTTTTGGGGGGTGGGGTATTTTGGGCCACACCCGACAGACCATATGGGATGCCAGTAATTGAACCAGGGTCCATCTCAGGTTGGCTCTTTGCAAGACAAATGCCCTACTACTGTGCTATCCTCTGGCCCCCCCCAAGGAACCTTTTTTGGGGGGAGATTGGGCCACACCAGGCGGTGCTCAGGGGTTACTCCTGGATCTCTGCTCAAAAACTGCTCCTGGCAGGCACAGGGGACCATATATGGGATGCCAGGATTCGAACCACCATCGGTCCTGGGTCGGCCACTTGCAAGGCAAACACCCTACCACTGTGCTATCTTTCCGGCCCGGGGACCATTTTTTGGGGGAGCGGGGGGGGGGGTTTGGGCCACACCCAGTGATGCTCAGGGCTTACTGGCTATGCACTCAGAAATCGCTCCTGGCTTGAGGACGCTGGGAGATCGAACCATGGTCCGTCCTAGGCTAGTGTGGGCAAGACAAAAACGCCTTACTGCTCCATGCCACCACTCAGCCCCCCACCAATTATTAAGTGGTTTCTTAAGTCTAAAGGTTTTTTTCCTCCCACATGGCCCCTACATAGACTAAGTATGGGCCACTTCCTCCACTGATCTCTGCATTGCAGCCTGACAGGGAGAGAGTAATTTGTTCAGGTCACAGACAGACCTTCTTATCACATTCCTAGGTTTGAGTTTGGGTTTGGGGGCCACACCCAGGACAACAGCACTCCAGAGCTCCAGTGCCCCAGAACTACTCCCAGAACAATACCTGGAACCCATTCCCAAAAATGCTCTAGGAACCTTGTAATGTCAGGAATTGAATCCCAGATTTCTGCAGGCTGTTTGCACCAGCCCTTTAAGAGCGCTCTCCTTTTGGGGGGGCGGGGCGGGGGACAGAGTGGAATTTACACTGAATGGTATTCAGGGGTCATTCCTGGCAGGGTCTGAGGGGATCATAGGTTGATGGGAATTGAATTTGGGTCAGCAATAAGCAAAGCAAGCACCCCATCCTTCTACCTCTCCAGGCCTTCCCTAGGAACGTTTTTTTGGGGGGGCGGGTTGATTTTGCGCCACACCCAATGAAGCTCAAGGGTTACTCCTGGCTATATGCTCAGAAATCGTTCCTGGCTTAGAAAGAACAGGTAAACAAACCTCAAGGAGTTCCAAGGAGAGTGACCAAAATGGAGGACAAATAAATGCAAATTGGGGGTGTGAGACCTGAAGCTGATGATAGCAGGTCAACAAGGCTCTATCCAAGTGGCTGAACTCAGCCCAGTGCCTGACTATAAAACCCACAGGGCTGTCTAACATCCAGATGGTATTTGCAAAACAGGTATTAGCAAAGGCATCATAAAAGCATATAACACTAAAGGAAGACTAAAGCTCATTTGTTCAGTAAAATTAACAGGCTCTAGAGGACACAAAGGAGTCAAACCCATTGCTTAGGCCTGGAAGATAGCTCAATGGGCTGAGGACAGGTTTTGCATGCAGGAGACCCAGGTTTGATCCTGGCACCACATGGTCTCCCAATCATTGCCGCCATCAACCCCCAATAAGCAAGCCAGGAGTGACCCCTGACCACTGCCAAAGCATGCTCCCCCTTCTCCCCTTGGATAGGGTAGGGTGGGGGAGCAGTGTTTGGGTCTAGGAAGTTAGTCCAGCAGTTAAGACACTTACCTTGCCTGTAGCTAATTGGGATTCAATTTCCAGAACCTTATATGGTCTCCTGAGCACTGCTGAGAGTGATATCTGAATACAGAGCCAGAATTAAGCCCTGAGCACTACTGGATATATCCCAAAAGTTTTTAAAAAGAGCACTTGTTTTCACATCTAATGGGAAACATTTGTTAATGGGTCTGAGTGCTGACTGAACTGATGGAATGTTGGGGTCATCAAGGATAGAGCAGCTAGCTTCACCCCAGAGGAGAGGGTTTTATGCAAAACTCCTTTTTGGAGTTTTACTTGAGTTTTGGTCCCTGGGATCAAATACCAGGATTTCACACAGGCAGGAAATGTATTGTACCACTGCCTGTTGTGTATGTAAACATTTTATGGGATTATTATGTTACTGACCCTACCCTGATCGGTGATTGTGTCCTACCCTGGGGTGTGACCTGGCATTCTGCTCCCACCCTAGGGTGGTACCTGATTCTGATTCCACCATTGGGTGGTATCTGATTCTGGGGGTTAAAAACAAGGGTCTGGGGACCGGGCGGTGGCGCTAAAGGTAAGGTGCCTGCCTTGCCTGCGCTAGCCTTGGACGGACCGCGGTTCGATACCCCGGTGTCCC
Organism: Suncus etruscus; assembly: GCF_024139225.1. Lineage (NCBI taxonomy): Eukaryota > Metazoa > Chordata > Mammalia > Eulipotyphla > Soricidae > Suncus > Suncus etruscus. The sequence goes on along the minus strand of NC_064850.1, from coordinate 43,150,158 downwards.
ATATGGTCCCCCGAGCCAGGAGCAACTTCTGAGTACATTGCCAGGAGTAACCCCTGAGCATTACCGGGTGTGGCCAAAAAAAAAAAAAAAAACAAGGGTCTGTGGAAGGCGAGGGGCTTTTGGCTGGAACTGATGCTGAGGCTTTGGACTTCAGTCTTGTCCACCGAATAAAGCTAATATTTCCACAAGCCTGACTGCGAGCTGTTTACCCGCCACTTCACTTCAGAATCGCCGGCTGAACAGGGTGGCAGACACGTCCTCCGAGCTGGAGGGGAAAGATCTCATCCTCCATCCCTCCATCAGTCAACCTCTTCAGGGGCTGACTTGCAACAACTGCCCAACCTGCCAGCCTTGAGGAGCTCTTGTTTGAATGCAGTGTGCAAGTCAGAAGGGGTTAAGGCATCCTAAGCAGGGGAAGCATCTTGAATTCAGGATTGGGGAGACCTTTGGCAGCTGTTTTTGGCTTGCGCACCCTGACAGTGTTCTAACATGTGTGGCCATCTGGTCCCCTAATGTAGGGCATCCGCTGTGAACCCTGGCTGTCAGGAGCAGGGACTCTGTCTGGTATGCAGAGTTTTGGAATTGGGACTGAGCCTTGTTCCACTAGCCCTTTTCTTTTCACCACTTTGTTATTTGTTAGAAACCTGAGTTGTTTCTCTTCTAAAGAGGGTGAGTCAAAAGACTCTTCCGCATTCCAGGCTCTAAATTGGGAGTTTATCTTACCAAGCATCCTTTCCGGGAATTCAGATGGTTTTCACTAGGAAGAAACAGAAACCAACTGCCCTCCCAACATGCTTTCAGTTTTAGGGTTTCTTTGAGTTAGAAGTTGGTTGAGTTCAAATTTACATACTTCTTAAACAAATATTTAACAAAGTGATAAATAGAAATAAACCACCCTTCCATTTGTTCACCTGGTGACTAGAGTTATTAAAAGGGGAATTTTTGTTGGGGAGAGAATCTGTTTAAAATGCTTTTGCGGGGCCGGAGAGATAGCATGGAGGTAAGGCGTTTGCCTTTCATGCAGAAGGTCATCGGTTCGAATCCCGGCGCCCCATATGGTCCCCTGTGCCTGCCAGGAGCAGTTTCTGAGCCTGGAGCCAGAAATAACCCCTGAGCACTGCCGGGTGTGACCCAAAATCCACAAAAAAAAAATAATAATAAATAATAAATAAAATAAAATGCTTTTGCTTTGTGTTAAGGAATGAGGAAATATTAGTGATAATATCTTAGACGCAAAATGATTTATAATAAAAATTCCTGTCACATCATTAATAGAACAAATAATTCTGCAATATTAATAAGCAAAATTGATATACCTTTAACTTAAATCTTAAAGATTTAAGTAAATCAAATTGAAGAGGACATTTCAAAAAATCACAGAAAGTAAAATAATTTTGAAGGCCAAAGGATCGTACAGCCAGTAAGGTGTTTGCCTTGTACATTGCCCACCTAGGTTTAATCCTTGAGCAATGTCACAGGCTGTGCCTCCTCCCCCAAAATAAGAATTTTGAGAATACTAGGGTCAGAGAAATAATAAAACAAAAGAGACACATTGTACACAGTTGATCTGGGTTATATCCCCAGTACTGCCTACATTCTCCCATGTGTCTCTAGAAGTGATCCCTGAGCACAGCTGGTGTTGTCCCAAAACAAAACAGAAAAAGAATTTTGAGAATACTGTGACAATAGCTTAAAACTTCTAGAAATATATAAACTGCCAAAACTGAATCATAAAAAATTGAAAGTCTGAACAAACCAACAACAGATATAAAGATTAGTCAGGAATCAAAAACATCTCACCCAGGCCCGAGAGATAGCATGGAGGTAAGGCATTTGCCTTGCATGCAGAAGGACAAAGGTTCAAATCCCGGCATACCATATGGTTCTTCGAGCCTGCCAGGAGCAATTTCTGAGCATAGAACCAGGAGTAACCCTTGAGTGCTGCCGGGTGTGACCCAAAAACCAAAAAAAAAAAATCTCACCGGGGTTGTAGCTGTAGCATAGAGCCTTGCACGCAGCCAACCCAGGCTTGACCCCCAGCATCCCTAAGCCTGCTAGGATTGATTTTTGAGCACAGACCCAGGAGTAACCTCTGAGTGGCCAAAACAAAACAAAATCTCAACAAAGGAAAGTTCAAAACTTCGTTGAAGTTTCTAATAAACTTTAACAAATTTGGCTATGGGCCGGAGAGATAGCATGGAGGTGGGGCGTTTGCCTTGTATGCAGAAGGACGGTGGTTTGAATTCCGACATCCCATAGGGTTCCCCGAGCCTGCCAGGAGCCATTTCAGAGTGTAGAGCCAGGAGTAACCCCTGATCGCTGCCGGGTGTGACCCAAAAACAAAAACAAAAAAAAAATTGACTGTGATACTTCACCCAAATATTAAAGACCTACTCACTCTGCCAACACTTAGTCAAAACTATCCTAAAATCCATACATAACTACAGAAAACCCCAGATAGCTAAAGATCTTGAGAAAGATCAAGTCTGGCAGCATTCCAGTTCTTTTTTTCAGTGGGGGGGCCACACCCGGTGACGCTCAGGGTTTACTCCTGGCTATGCACTCAGAAATTGCTCCTGGCTTGGGCCGGGAGAGATAGCACAGCAGCGTTTGCCTTGCAAGCAGCCGATCCAGGACCAAAGGTGGTTGGTTCGAATCCCGGTGTCCCATATGGTCCCCTGTACCTGCTAGGAGCTATTTCTGAGCAGACAGCCAGGAGTAACCCCTGAGCACCACCGGGTGTGGCCCAAAAACCAAAAAAAAAAAAAAAAGAAATCACTCCTGGCTTGGGGGACCATATGGGACACCAGGGGATCAAACCGTGGTCACCACTCCAGCCTTAATTTCCAATCATACTACAGGTTTTTTTTCTTCATGATTAAAGAAACAGAATGATGCTTTATTAACCCTCTACTGCAGCACAGATTGCTAGACTACACTCTTGCACCTGCGTAACTGAGCATAACCCATGCACAGTCCTGTGAGTTAGCAATCAGTCACTCTGCTGTTCAGTAGGAAATTGAGATTCATCATAGGTTTTTTGTTTTATTTCTGGACCACATTTGGTAGTGCTCTGGGATGACTCCTGGCAGGTTCTAAGGACTTTCTGGGGCTCCAAGGATACCATGTGCAGGCCAACACTATGTTCCTGAGGATACAGCTGGCCTGATGCCCAGGGCGCTTTGTGGTGTGAGGGGTCAAATCTGAGCCTCCTGTATGTCAAGTATTCATTTTGACTCTTTTTTTTTTTGTTTTTGTTTTTGGGTCATACCCGGTGGTGCTCAGGGGGGTTACTCCTGGCTGTCTGCTCAGAAATAGCTCCTGGCAGGCACTGGGGACCATATGGGACACCAGGATTCGAACCAACCACCTTTGGTCCTGGATCGGCTGCTTGCAAGGTAAACACCGCTGTGCTATCTCTCCGGGCCCTCATTTTGACTCTAATCTCCCCAATACCAAGGGCAAGTATTACAGTCAGTGGAGCTTAGGGACTTCTCCCTTCTTTGTGCTCAGAGATCACTCTTGGCAGTGCTGAGGGGACCAGTATACTCTGCTGGGGATCACACGGGATGACCAAATGCAAGGCAAAGCCTAAACACAACAAATCTGCCTCATAAGATTACTGTAAGGCTTAAACGAATTGATGGACCCAGGGTGCTTAGGTTAATCTGAGGTACAGAGTGTTGGAAGTTAGTTCCGGAACCCTTGCCTCATTGTTGTCTTCCTCCTCTGTCAACATCCAGCAGCAAGTGATGGATGGAGCAGGAATGCAGCCAAGCTCTGACACCCTCACAGAAACTATCAGGCTAAAGAGATAGCACAGAGGGTAGGGCATTTGCCTTACAACTAACACAGGTTTGATCCCTGGCATCCCATAAGGTCCCCTGAGCATTACAGTATGTAATCAAAAATAAAATCCAATTTTACTAACAGTGCTTGTAAAAGATAACTAAATAACCTTCCTATTCAGTGTGTAAAATGCTTCCATATCATTTCTGTTTCCAGCCCTTGAGCTTGGGAAGGAAGTTCTTTTTTAGCTACACCCGGTAGCGCTCAGGGGATACTCCTGGCTCTGCGCTCCGGGGGACCATATAGGATGCTGGGATTCGAACCACCTTCTGTCCTGGGTTGGCCACTTGCAAGCAAATGCCTTACTGCTGTGCTATCTCTCCGGCCCCCTAGGAGGAAGTTCTTGATGTTGCTAGTTTTAGGGATGAGGAAGCTGATTAAGAAATAGGAGGTTTGCGGGCCCGGAGAGATAGCACAGCCAGCGGCGTTTGCCTTGCAAGCAGCCGATCCAGGACCAAAGGTGGTTGGTTCGAATCCCGGTGTCCCATATAGTCCCCTGTGCCTGCCGGGAGCTATTTCTGAGCAGACAGCCAGGAGTAACCCCTGAGCAATGCTGGGTGTGGCCCAAAAACTAAAAAAAAAAAAAAAAAAAAAAAAGAAATAGGAGGTTTGGGCCAGTGAGGTGGCGCTAGAGGTAAGATTTCTGCCTTGCAATCGCTAGCCAAGGAAGGACTGCGGTTTGATCCCCCGGTGTCTCATATGGTCCCCCCAAGCCAGGGGCAATTTCTGAGCGCTTAGTCAGGAGTAACCCCTGAGCATCAAACAGGTGTGGCCCAAAAAGCAAAAAAAAAAAAAAAAAAAAAAGAAAGAAAGAAATAGGAGGTTCAAGTGCAGTTCAGTATCTGCACCAGGGCAGTATCAGTCCTTTCCCCGTACCCCTCCTTTTTCAAAGTGAAGACTAATAATTAATAGAGGCATACCTTGAAAGGTTTACAGTCAAACAAGGCTCAAAATAAGGGGACCAGCTATATACAGAGAAGCTGAAGATAAGGCCTTTCCCATGAACACTGCTCACCTGAGAACAGAGCAGCTGGCCAGTAGGGAAGCTATTTGTGCTGGGTGTGTTTGGGTGCCTGCAGAAGCCTGGCAACTAGACCCCACCCTGCAGTTAAAAAATGGTTTTTGTCAGAGGTCCTTGGCTTCCGGAACTTGGGTTTCTCAAAGGCTGTGGTAGTTGCTCTTTGCAGAAAGCATGAGTCCTTTCTATGTCCTGGGTTCCGACGGTGTTTCCATCAGCGGATACTCTGGGTCCCATTTAGAAGGGCTTCTCCAAGCTTCACTCCACAGACCATATGCCCTTTAGGCCTCACCAGTGACTTTGATCTTCTACTTTCCCCTTTTTAACATGGCTGCAAAGTTTTGCTTATATTTTTATGAACATAATTTTATCTCTGACCTTTACATAATACAGGTTTTGTTCCTTTCTCTCCCTCTCCAGTTTTGTCCCAACTCAGGACCTGTTCCAGCAGCCTCCCTAGCCAGCTGCATCCAGGCTTCTGGAAATGGCTGATAAATCCAACAGCAAGCAGGGGTGCATCTCCCCTTTGGAACTCTTCAATACCATAACCTCCCAGGGGGAGCTCGTGAAGTCCCTCAAAGCTGGAAATGCATCAGAGGTTCGTGATTTGCTCACACCCCCCTGAGCCAACATGTCTGAGATGGTGTCCCATAGGAGAAAACTCAGGACGGTGCTTACTCGGTAACAAAGGCTATTAGGCTGTAGTTGGACATTTATTTTCAACCTTCTCAGTAGTGCTGAAGCTTATGGTCTAAAAGCCAGTGACTAAAAAAAAAAAAAAAACAGAAACAAAACAAAACAAAAGGGCCCGGAGAGATAGCACAGCGGTGTTTGCCTTGCAAGCAGCCGATCCAGGACCAAAGGTGGTTGGTTCGAATCCCGGTGTCCCATATGGTCCCCCGTGCCTGCCAGGAGCTATTTCTGAGCAGAGAGCCAGGAGTAACCCCTGAGCACCGCCGGGTGTGGCCCAAAACAAACAAACAAACAAAAAAAAAAACAGAAACAAAATAAAAGCCAGTGACTTCCAAAAACATTGAAATCCCTCACCCCACTCTCCCCATCTCCTACTCCCACAGACAAATCTGTCTATTCCTGGGGCCTGAGAGACAACAGAGTAGTTAGGGAACTTGCCTTGCATGCCAGGTCTGTCCTGGCTCAGCCATTTGCAAGGCAAACACCCTACCATTGTGCTATCTCTCCGGCCCCTAAAGATACCGTTTTTATAAGAAACATGGAGATCACATGTAGACAGGTCACTAAATTTTCACAGATTGACCGAACCAGCAGCCATATAGAGCAACATCTTAGTATCCAGAAACTGTCCTCAAATCTCTTAGTCCTTCCTCTATCTCTGCCCACCCAAGGGAAGCCTTGCCTAATTCCTCCACCTGGAAAGTTCTGCCTGAGTTGGAACTTTACATAATCAGGTCTTCTGTACTAGCTATTTCTAGAACATGAACTTTTAGAATTATTTTTCTTGTTTTGGGGTCACACCCAGTGGGTGGTGCTCAGGGGTTACTCCTGGTTCTGCACTCAGGAATTAATCCTGATGGGCTCTGGGAACTGGCCATATGGGGTGTCGGGTTAAACTTGGATCTGTTGCATCCAAGGCAAGTGTCCTACCAAGATAACATAAATATCCTGTGCTATCTCATTGGCCCTTGAACCTTTAATTTTTATTTTACTCTGCCCTGGCCTAATAATGCTAAATTGAGAATAAGAATAAGAAAAAGGCCTGCCGTGCCCCTTACCTGTTTAATCTCATTTCCAACTGCATAGTCCTCAATTAGACACTGATAACATCTGGACCTTCGAAAAGCCTCCTAGTTTGAGTCAGACCTGATAGACCCTGAAATGTTGCTGAAAAGGTAGTTTTTCCTGTAGTTTTTCTACAGCTCATGCTTGCCAAACTTCATTTTTTTATTTTTGGGGTCACACCCAGCAGTACTCAGGGGTTACTCCTGGCTCTATCCTCAAAAATCACTCATGGCAGGCTCGGGGAACCATATGGGATGCCGGGATTCGAACCAACGTCCTTCTGCATGCAAGGCAAATGTCTTATCTCCATGCTATCTCTCAGGCCCCACCAAACTTCATTTTATTGCAAGCACCAAGCATAGGCACTTTAGAAAGGAGACTGATGAGTAAATCCTCTCACCTATCCATGTGTCTGTCTCTCTTGTAAGATGTACCCATAGGAGTATTTTCTTTTAATATATATATATATATATATATTTTTTTTTTTTTTTTTTTTTTTTTGGTTTTTGGGTCACACCTGGCAGTGCTCAGGGGTTATTCCTGGCTCCAGGCTCAGAAATTGCTCCTGGCAGGCACAGGGGCGCCGGGATTCGAACCGATGACCTCCTGCATGAAAGGCAAACGCCTTACCTCCATGCTATCTCTCCGGCCCCTTTTTTTTTTTTTTAATATATTTTTTATTTAAGTAACATGATTATAGTTGGGTTACAGTCACAAACAGAACACCCCCCCCTTCACCAGTGTAACATTCCCCCCTTTCAGTGCCCCCCTCCCCCTTCCCATCCCCTGCTTGTATTTGAAACAGGCAATCTACTACAGTTATTTGTGTTTTTTTTTGTTTGTTTGTTTTTGTTTTGTTTTTGGGCCACACCCGGTGGTGCTCAGGGGTTACTCCTGGCTGTCTGCTCAGAAATAGCTCCTGGCAGGCACAGGGGACCATATGGGACACCGGGATTCGAACCAACCACCTTAGGTCCTGGATCGGCTGCTTGCAAGGTAAACACCGCTGCGCTATCTCTCCGGGCCCAGTTATTCTTAAAGGATAAGAGTTAAAAAAAAAAGAAAAGAAAAGGTGTGACAGTGGCAATTGCTGCTGTTTGCAAAGGCTCAGAAAAATATGAGGAAAACAGAAAAAAATCCTTGGCCTGATTATAAGAAGGCCTCACCCCCGAAGTTTATTGGCATAAGACCAACTCTGGGGTCCAGGCATTCCAGTCCCATAGGAGTGTGTGTTGTTTGTTTGTTTTGGTCACGCTCATTGGCCTTCAAGGGTTACTCTTGGCTCTGTACTCAGAAATTGCTCCTGGCATAGTTGGGGACCATATGGGATGCCAGTGATCAGGGTGAACCCAGAACCCAGGTGCTCCTGCCCCCTCCCATAGTAGTATTCTATAGCTGACTCTTTTTTTTGTTTGTTTATTAGTTTTCAGGCCACACCCAGTAGTTCTCGGGTTACTTCTGGTTCTGTGCTCAGAAATTACTCCTAGCAGTGCCCAGGAGACCATTTGGGATGCTGGAGATCGAACCCAGGTTGGATGTATGCAAGGCAAACGCCCTACCTGCTGTGCTATCACTCTGGCCCCTATAACTGACTGACTCACTTTTTTTTTTTTTATTTATTTATTTTTTTTTGGTTTTTGGTTTTTAGGCCACACCCGGCGGTGCTCAGGGGTTACTCCTGGCTATCTGCTCAGGAATAGCTCCTGGCAGGCACGGGGGACCATATGGGACTCTGGGAGTTGCTGGGATTTGAACCAACCACCTTTGGTCCTGGGATGGCTGCCTGTAAGGCAAATGCCCCTGTACTATCTCTCTGGCCCCTGACTCATTTTTTTTTTCTTTTTTTTCTTTCTTTTTTTTTTTTTTTTGGTTTTGGGCCACACCCAGTGACACTCAGGGATTACTCTTGGCTATGTGCTCAGAAATCGCTCCTAGCTTGGGGAACCATATGGGACTCCGGGGGATCAAACCGGGTCTGTCCTAGGCTAGCATGGGCAAGGCAGATGCCTTACCACTGGCACCACCCCTCCTGCCCTGACTCACTATTTTTTGTTTGTTTGTTTTGGGGCTACACCCAGTAGTGCTCAGGGCTTACTCCTGGCTCTGCACTCAGAAGTCACTCCTGGTTAGGCTCAGGGACCAAATGGGATGCCAGGGGTTGATCCCAGGTCCGTCCTGGATCACCAGCATGCAAGGCCCTACCGCTATCGCTCCGGCCCCAACAGACTGATTTTAAATGAAGTCCATATGGTTTCTGCATTTCAAATATAAGTCTGTTCTGTACTTCAGAACCAACCCTAGTAATAGATTGAGGTTCTGTTCCTAATGGAGCAATTCTTTGAATAATGGTTGGGGTGCTGTGTGTCCCCCACTGGGAAGCCCTGTTTATGTCACGTTATGTACAAATCATAAACAAAAATGTTTGTATTTTTTGTTGTATTTCCTTGGCAAGCAAATTGGACTACATATCTTCTTTGTTTTTGATCTAATCCAGCAAGACCATTACTGTTATAGAGCTGTAGGGCATGACTAATCTCGTTAATTAGGCCTTTTCTTTTTGTTTGTTTATTTCTGGTTTGGGGCCACACCCAGTGGTACTCGGGTTACTCCTGGCTCTGCACTCAGAAATCTCCCCTTGCAGACTCGGGATCATATGGGATGTGGAAATCAAACTCAGGTCTGTCCTTGGTCGGCCTGATGCAAGGCAAACGCCCTACCGTTGTGCTATCTCTCCAGATCCAGACCTGTTTTTTTGAACATCAAAGCCAGGCTTTTCCCAAGGAAGCCAGTGTGGGGGTGCCAGGAAGAAGTCTTTTATAGATTCAAGTGCCCATTTCACATTTGTTTGTCATCTGCTTATTTCAAAACAAACATGCCAGCATGCATAAGGTTCTAGGATTCCACAGGATAACTATTTCCCAGTGACTGCCATTTAATTGATCTGTTTTCATGACATTCATTTTTAGCTGTTACTATCCTTGGTGGCATTTAAGTTTCCATAAATATTCATCTCAACCTGTGTAGCCTGTGAAAACAAGTTCCCCTGTGGAACACAGTTCATTCACTGGAGCAAGCTTTTCACACATCTAGGCTGGTATCAGTGGTATTTGAGAAGTCATTAGCATTTTAACTACCATGTGACAGTGGACATCATGTCCCCTTAGAGTACCAGCGGTGGTTGGGGAGTAATGTCCACAGCACTAAAATAGAGGAAGAAAACACATCCAAGTCCATCCCAGTGTTCTGAAGGCAGCTAACTTCAGCTCTCTGAGAATAGACTCAATACCTGAGCAGGAAGCTCAACAATGGATCAATTACCTTGTACATGTAAGGTTCAGTGTTCAATTTCAGGCTCTGCCCCAACCCCCCAAAAAAGCCTAAATTCTTTAGCAGGAAGCGGTCAGTGACAGTGGTTCAGCCTCCTGAGGTTGCTTAAACTGGACCTTATATTAAAACTTTAGAGTGAGGTCTACCACAGTGGCATTTAGCAAACTCTGTTTACTTTTTATATGTTTGACCCTTGCCTTTATTTCCTTTGTGCAGCATGAAATTGACTCTGCAGTAAAAATCCTGTTATCGTTAAAAATGAGCTACAAAGCCGCCATGGGGAAGGAGTACAAAGCCAACTGTCCTCCAGAGAAAAGTGAATCTGGGGGCGATTGTGGCCCTAATTCCGGGGAGGAGGATTTCGTGGACCCATGGACAGTACAGACTAGCAGTGCAAAAGGTGTTGACTACGACAAGCTCATTGGTATGTCTTGCAAACATCTCAACGTCAGAAGCGATTCCATTGCTTTAATTCTAGTTAGGTTATTAAGTTTTAACTAATCAAAAACCAGTGAAATTTCATTGCCAAGAAAAACATTATTCAGTGTTTGGTAGCATTGTTATATTTCCAAAGGATCAATATGATAAACCATCTAAAACTTATTTCTAAATAATGGTGAGAGGGGCCAGAGAGGTGGCGCTAGAGGTAAAACGTCTGCCTTGCGAGCGCTAGCCTAGGAAACACCATGTTTCAATCCCCCAGCATCCCATAAGATCCCCCTCCAAGCCAGGAGCGATTTCTGAGCACACAGCCAGGAGTAACCCCTGAGCATCAACAGGTGTGGCCCAAAAACAAACAAACACACAATAAATAATGGTAATAGTAGAAACTTCCTAGAAGTATTTTCTCTGGTTTGGGCTATTAAGAGTTTGGGGAAGTCTTTTAAAATCCTCCTCCCTGCATTGGCTTCCTGTCCTTCACCTAGTGGTCCTGAAGGTCACCTGGTGATGCTGATTGGGAGGTGAAAGCTGAAGTCAGCTTTTCTTTTCTTGTATTGTTTTTGGTCACACCTAGGGGAGCAAATGGTATACCAGGGATTGAACCTGGACTGGAGGCATGCAAGGCAAGCACCCTACCCACTGTACTGTTTCTGACCCTGGCAGGTAGCATTTCCAGGCCTTTGTTTTGTTCTTTTTCGGGGCTATATTTGGCAGTACTTTGGATCACTCCTATAAAAGATCAGGGCACCATGTGTGATGCTGGGTATCAAACCCTGGGTTGGCCGCATGCAAGGCAAGTGCCCTCCCCTCTATTGTCGCCCAGCTCTTTCTTTTTTTTTCTTGGTTTTTGGGCCACACCCGGCAATGCTCAGGAGTTACTCCTGGCTATCTGCTCAGAAATAGCTCCTGGCAGGCACAGGGGACCATATGGGACACCGGGATTTGAACCAAGCACCTTAGGTCCCAGATTGGCTGCTTGCAAGGCAAACACCGCTGTGCTATCTCTCCGGCCCCGCCCAGCTCTTTCTTTAGGGAATTGCTACTCAGGAAATTCCTTACTCGAATAACCATTGACAATGGCCAGAGAAACAGAATTGAAATATTATTATCAAAGCCAAATCCATTTTCTGTGGTTTATGGGTAGATGGTGAGGAGAAGTCTCAAGACAGACATTAATTCAGTTCAATAATTAAGAAATATTAGGAGGGGGGGGCGGGCGGTGGCGCTAGAGGTAAGGTGCCTGCCTTGCCTGCGCTAGCGTTGGACGGACCAGGGTTCGATCCCCTGGCGTCCCATATGGTCCCCGAAGCCAGGAGCAGCTTCTGAGCTCATAGCCAGGAGTAACCCCTGAGCGTTACCGGGTGTGGCCCAAAAACCAAAAAAAAAAAAAAGAAATATTAGGGGCCAGAGCAATAGCACAGTGGGTAGGGTTCTACCTTGTATGCAGCCACCCCAAGTATGATCCCTGGTATATACCATATGGTCCCCCAAGCAATGCCAGGAGGATCTGTGAGCACAGCTGGATGTGGCAAAAAAAAAAAAAAAATATATATATATATATATATACAAATTATGATTATTAGGGCCAAAGTGATAGAACAGCAGATAGGGCATTTGCTTTGTATGTGTTTGACCCAGGTTTGATATCCAGCATCTCAGAGGGTCTGTTGAGCACCATCAGGAATAACCCCTGTGGGGCTGGAGAGATAGCACAGCAGTAAGGCGTTTGCCTTAAGCGTAAAAAGGACAGTGGTTCGAATCCCAGCGTCCCATAGGGTCCCCCAAGCCTGCCAGGAGCAATTTCTGTTTTTGTTTTTTGTTTTTGTTTGTTTGTTTGTTTTTGTTTTTGTTTTGTTTTGTTTTGGGCCACACCCAGCGGTGCTCAGGGGATACTCCTGGCTGTCTGCTCAGAAATAGCTCCTGGCAGGCACGGGGAACCATATGGGACATGGGGATTCGAACCAACCACCTTTGGTCCTGGATCAGCTGCTTGCAAGGCAAACAGCGCTGTGCTATCTCTCCGGGCCCCTCAATTTCTGAATATAGAGCCACGAGTAACCCCTGAGTGCTGCCGGGTGTAACCCAAAAATAAAAAAATAAAAAAAATAAAAAAAAGGGGGCCGGGAAGGTGGCGCTGGAGATAAGGTGTCTGCCTTGTAAGCGCTACAAAGGAACGGACCACGGTTCGATCCCCCGGCATCCCATATGGTCCCCCCAAGCCAGGGGCAATTTCTGAGCACATAGCCAGGAGTAACCCCTGAGCGTCAAACGGGTGTGGCCCAAAAACCAAAAAAATAAAAAAATAAAAAAAAAAAAAAAAGAGGAATAACCCCTGAGCCTTATTGGGTGTGGGCTAAAAACAAAAAAAATTATGATTGCCGGGCCCGGAGAGATAGCACAGCGGCGTTTGCCTTGCAAGCAGCCGATCCAGGACCAAAGGTGTTTGGTTCGAATCCCAGTGTCCCATATGGTCCCCCGTGCCTGCCAGGAACTATTTCTGAGCAGACAGCCAGGAGTAACTCCTGAGTAATGCCGGGTGTGGCCCCCCCCAAAAAAAAATATGATTGCCATTGTACATAACTGTGTCTTAAGCAATGTGTGTGTTTATCCAGAGTTCCTGGCTAGACTGCATTCTGAATGTTTCTCATCAAAATTTAGTGCCAGACAAAAAGGTTTTATTCCTTTTTTGTCTTTGTTGTTGTTTTGGGGGGCCACACCCAGCAACGCTCAGGAGTTACTCTTGTCTCTGCTCTCAAAAATCGCTCCTGGCAGCCTGGGGGACCATGGGGGATAGTGGGAATCAAACCCAAGTCTGTCCAGGGTCGGCCATGTGCAAGGCAAACATCCTAGCTCTGTGCTGTCTCTTCGACCCAAAAGAGATTTTATTCTATAATTTATTTTCTGTTTTGCTGGATGTGACCTCAGCTCTCACTGTTACTATGAAAGACACTGACTCTGTGTTGGGGAAAAGACCGGGGGCAGAAGACCTGCAGAGATCTGGTTTGCTAGTTTTCCCACTTGTTTCAGCAGTTTTCCTGATCACTAAATCTTCCACCACCTTGACTCATGGATCTTGTTTCCAATCTTTTACTAGTTCGGTTCGGAAGCAATAAAATTGATAAGGAGTTGATCAACCGGATAGAGAGAGCCACTGGCCAGAGGCCACACCGCTTCCTGCGCAGAGGCATCTTCTTCTCACACAGGTCAGCTCACCACTTGCATCCTATCCCCTTCCTTGACTTCAGAGCCATCTATCTGGACTTGCCACTATGAGGAAGTCCAAGTCTATTAGACCATCATCCTCCTCTTAGTTTGTTCTAATGGAAACTGTCCATCTCACAAGGTGGACATCAAGTTCAAAGCAGGTGAGATTCAGGGCCAGAGAGATAACACAGTAGGAAGGGCATTTGCCTTGCACATGGCTAACCAGGGTTCAATCTTCAGCATTCCATATAGTCCCCCAAACCTGTCAGGAATAAACCCTGAGCTGCCTGGTGTGGGAAAAAAAAAAAAAAAAACACAAGATACATGCCAGATCACAGGCTGTAAATTCTAAAATGTCACAAATAAAGAGATAAATTATGTTCAGCTTCAACATTTTCCATGAGGTAAACAATAGACTTCCTGAAATTTTTTTCCCATCCCCTGACTTCCTGAATTTTTATATCCTCTTCCTCTTTATTGTACTGGCCTCATTATGTCCCAGTACCAAAAGAGAAACTAAAGAGACTAATGGAACAAACTCTCCCTACCTGAGATATAAGGTCCAGGCAGATGACATCAGAAAACGGTCGGGTTCCAGAAGGGTTTCTGCCTGTCACTCTCACAAATCATCTTTGATGGGGGAAGGCTGATTAGTGGGTAAAATGTCAGTTGAATTTATGGTCACAAGTAGGCTTCTGTTCTGCTCATATCTTCATGGTTATAAGAAAACACAGATCAGAATTTGGCTAGCTGCCCAACACTCCAAATTCTGTGCACAGAGAACTGCAGTTCTCACGCAGCCTGCTTTCTGAGTGTGGTTTAAGCACAGCTTTTCCCTTGAGATGTAATTCACAGGGCAAAATTCACCTTTTAAAGTACATGATTCCAGGGCTGGAGCGATAGCAGAGCAGGAAGGGTGTGCCACACCCAGTGATGCTCAGGTTACTCCTGACTCTGCACTCAGAAATCACTCCTGGGTGGGAGGACCATATGGGCTGCCAGAGATCGAACCAACATCTGTCCTGGGTCAGCCACATGCAAGGCAAATACCCTACCGCTGTGTTACCACTCTGGCCCTGAGAGGAGATTTCTTATTTTTTCTTTTTCTTCTTTTTTTTTTTTTTTGTCTTTTTTTTTTTTTTTTTTGGTTTTGAGTCACACCTGGCAGCTCTCAGGGTTTACTTCTGGCTCTGCACTCAGAAATCGTTCCTGGAAGGCATGAGGTACCACATGGGATGCCCAGATTTGAACCACCTTTTGTCCTGAATCAGCTGTGTGCAAGGCAAACACGCTACCACTGTGCTATCTCTCCAGCCCTGCCAGGAGTAACCCTTGAGTGCCGTCAGGTCTGGCCCAAAAACAGGGGGGAAAAAAACCTCAACACAGAGTCCTCATATGATCTAAGTCAGCAACACACATCCACATAGAAACTTGTCTACAAATATTCAGAGGTTTTCGGGCCCAGAGAGATAACACAGCGGCATTTGCCTTGCAAGCAGCCGATCCAGAACCAAAGGTGGTTGGTTCAAATCCCGGTGTACCATATGGTCCCCCGTGCCTGCCAGGAGCTATTTCTGAGCAGACAGCCAGGAGTAACCCCTGAGCAACGCTGGGTGTGGCCCAAAAACAAATATTCAGAGGTTTTCAACAACTTGTATCTGAAAATAACCTATATGTCCATTAGCTGACGATGGAGAAGCAAAATGTGGGGTACAACAAAATGTGAGTAGGAATATTTTCAGGTACATAGAGAGGTATTCTAACATGTGTTCCTGACACACACATGACATGAACGATCTTTATTTTTTCTGTTTTCTTTACTTCACTTAGAGTTGTTTCTCTTATTTCTTTTACTTTATTTTTTTTATTTTTTTATTTTTTTGGTTTTTGGGTCACACCCAGCAGCGCTCAGGGGTTACTCCTGTCTATGCGCTTAGAAATCGCTCCTGGCAGGCTCTGGGGACCATATGGGATGCTGGGATTTGAACCACCGTCCTTCTGCTTGCAGGGCAAATGCCCTACCTTAATCCTATATCTCCAGCCCCTGTTTCCCTTATTTCTGTAAGCTTAAAATGACTAACCCTTACAACCTTAATATCTAAATCTTGGATTTGTAAGGAATTGCCAAAAAAAATTGTCACATTACCATCATTAGATTCAAAGAGTTAGCAATAAAGTCCTCTAATGCTTACAACAGTGGTTTTCAACCTTTATTGCCTACAAAGCAGCACCTATCCTCATGGTTAAAAACAGCTTGCCTTGCATGCACTAGCCTGAATTAAGTCCCTGGCATTCCATATAGTTCCCTAAGCCTGCCAGGAGTAAGGTCTAAGTACCACCAAAAAAAAAAAAACCTTGATCTGGAACATGTGCTAAGAGATGCAACAGCTTAATTGCAAAAGTCATGACAGCTTCAGTGAAACGATCAAGATCCCCAAGTAAATTCCTATGATTATACTTAAGTCAAATTTGATTTTCCAAGAGCTGGAAACATAGTATAGTTGGGAGGGCACTTGCCTTGCCTGCAGCTGACACAGATTTGGCCCCTGACATCCTATGTCCCCCAAGCACTGCTAAGAGTAATTCCTGAGAGCCGAGCCAGAAATAAGCACCAGAAAGTTTGACCCAAAAACAAACAAACGAAAGAAACTTGACTTTTCCCAAGAAATTAGGTGAACAATTTAAGAAACAAATTCTCTTTCTTTTCCTTTATTTATTTATTTATTTATTTATTTTGGTTTTTGGGCCACATCCAGCGTGCTCAGGGGTCACTCCTGGCTGTGTGCTCAGAAATAGCTCCTGGCAGGCACGGGGGAACATATGGGACACCGGGATTCGAACCAACCACCTTTGGCCCTGGATCAGCTGCTTGCAAGGCAAATGCCACTGTGCTAGCTCTCCGGGCCCTTTTTATTTATTTTTAATACATATCTTTATTTAAGAACCATAATTACAAATATGTTTGTAGTTGGGTTTCAGTTAAATTTAAAAAAATAAAATAACACACACACACACACACTTCACCAGTGCAACATTCCCACTATCAATGCCTTCTATCTCCCTCTTTCTCCACCCCTTGCCTGCTTTCAAAACAGGCATTCTATTTCTCTCACTCACTACCATTGTCACTGTGGGTTGTCAATGTAGTCATTTCTCCAACTGAACTCACCACTCTTTGTGGCAAGCTTCATAATGTGGGCCAGACCTTCCAGCCCTCATCTCTATTATCTCTATTATTACGATAATGTTTTTTTACTTTTCTTAAAACCCATAGATGAGAGAGACTATTCTATGGCTCTCTCTCTCTCTCCTTCTGACTTATTTCACTCAGCATAGTATTTCATTGTGTATATGTACCACAGTTTCTTTTTTTTTTTTTTTTTGGTGGTTTTTGGGTCACACCCGGCAGTGCTCAGGGGTTATTCCTGGCTCCAGGCTCAGAAATTGCTCCTGGCAGGCACAGGGGACCATATGGGACGCCGGGATTCGAACCGATGACCTCCTGCATGAAAGGCAAACGCCTTACCTCCATACTATCTCTCCGGCCCCATACCACAGTTTCTTTAGCCACTCATCTGTTGTTGGGCATCTGGGTTGTTTCCAGATTCTAGCTATTGTATATAGCGATTCATTGAATATAGGGTGTGTAGAGGCATTTTTGTGTTGTGTTTTTGTGTTCCTAGGGTATATATCCCAAGGATATATCTGCTCAGAAATAGCTCCTGGCAGGCACGGAGGACCATATGGAACACTGGGATTCGAACCAACCACTTTAGGTCCTGAGTTGGCTGCTTGCAAGGCAAATGCCACTGTGCTCTCTCTCCAGCCCCGAAAAGAAATAAATTCTAAATGAATTCCCTCTCGGGCCAGAGTGATAGCACAGTGGTAATGGCTGACTCAGGACGGACCCAGTTCAAATTCCAGCATCTTATATGATCCCCTGAGCCTGCCAGGAGTGACTTCTTAGCACAGAACCAGGAGTAACTCCTGAGCACTGCCAAGTGTAACCCAAAAATCCAAAAATAAAAAAGAAATAAAACAATAGGGCCAGAGAGATAGCATGGAGGTAGGGCATGTTTGCCTTGCATGCAGAAGGATGGCGGTTCAAATCCCAGCATCCCATATGGTCCCCCGAGCCTGCCAGGAGCGATTTCTGAGCTTAGAGCCAGGAGTAACCCCTGAGCACTGCCGGATGTGACCCAAAAACCATAAATAAATAAATAGATAAATAAATAAATAAATAAATAAAGATAAAACAAGAGATAGCATGGAGGTAAGGCATTTGCCTTGCATGCAGAAGGACGGTGGTTCAAATCTCGGCATCCCATATGGTCAACCGAGCCTGCCACGAGTGATTTCTGAGCATAGAGCAAAGAGTAACCCCTGAGCACTGCCAGGTGTGACCCAAAAAAATAAATAAATAAAATAAAACAATAAATATTCCCTTGTGATATCTTCCACCACGATTCAGTATCACAGCATTAATTGGTCTGGACCAGGACCAGTAAAATTGTCTGGCCTAAAGTAACCCTTTCTTGACTTTAGCCAATTATCTCATTCAGTTCTAACATTTCAGTTTGTCGATAATCTTGGAGAGTCAAACATAGCTATAGATTTTCATCTTTTGCTTTACATCATTTGTTCCAGCGAGTTTACTAGCAATTGCTGAGTGAGATGGAGTTAGCCCAGCTGATGTTATCTCATTGTCTTCCTCTTTGCCACAGAAACCTGTGAGATTATCCCATTCTCTTCCTTGTTTAATTTTTTTTTTTGTTTTGTTTTGTTTTTGGCTCACACCCTCTGACACTCAAAGGGTACTTCTGGCTCTGAACTCAGAATTGTTCCTGGCAGGCTCAGGGGGTCATATGGGTTGCCAAGAATCAAACCCAGGTCAGCTATGTGCCAGGCAAACACCTTACTGCTGTTCTATCAGTCCAGCCCCTATTCCTTGTTTAGATCTCATGCACTCATTCTGACAAGTGAACCTAGTTCTGCAGCCACTCTGATGGCCCTCTGAAAGACATCTTTCATATTCTTTTTTTTTTTTTTTTTTTTTTTTTTGGTTTTTGGGCCACACCCAGCGGTGCTCAGGGGTTACTCCTGGCTGTCTGCTCAGAAATAGCTCCTGGCAGGCACGGGGGACCATATGGGACGCTGGGATTCTAACCAACCACCTTTGGTCCTGGATCGGCTGCTTGCAAGGCAAACGCCACTGTGCTATCTCTCCGGGCCCATCTTTCATATTCTTGGTGTCACAGCACAGAAATTCCATTGGCTTACCCAGGATCTA
This sequence comes from Suncus etruscus, assembly GCF_024139225.1. Lineage (NCBI taxonomy): Eukaryota > Metazoa > Chordata > Mammalia > Eulipotyphla > Soricidae > Suncus > Suncus etruscus. The sequence goes on along the minus strand of NC_064850.1, from coordinate 43,131,271 downwards.
TTCTAAAAGTCATTTCTTACCAAAACTCTATTTTGTTGGGGGTTTTTTTGTTTGTTTTGTTTTTTGTTTTTTTTGGGTCACACCCGGCAGTGCTCAGGGGTTACTCCTGGCTGTGTGCTCAGAAATAGCTCCTGGCAGGCACGGGGGACCATATGGGACACCGGGATTCCAACCAACCACCTTTGGTCCTGGATTGGCTGCTTGCAAGGCAAACACCGCTATGCTATCTCTCTGGGCCCCCCTATTTTGTTTGAAAGGAGCTTTATTATATGAATAACAGAGCCAGATGTTATAGGAGGTTAGCACAGTCACTGTGGCAC